>NC_069505.1:4455296-4475296 GCF_027579735.1 Bombina bombina
CATTAATATTCTAGATTCTGGCCTTTAAAGTCAGCAAACATGCACAGTAGCACACTACATAGCAGACACACACACTACATAGCATACACTTACACATGCAGATACACACACACTACATAGCATACACTTATACATGCAGATACACACACACTACATAGCATACACTTATACATGCAGATACACACACACTACATAGCATACACTTATACATGCAGATACACACACACTACATAGCATACACTTACACATTCAGATACACACACACTACATAGCATACACTTATATATGCAGATACACACACACTACATAGCATACACTTATACATGCAGATACACACACACTACATAGCATACACTTATATATGCAGATACACACACACTACATAGCATACACTTATACATGCAGATACACACACTACATAGTATACACTTACACATGCAGATACACACACACTACATAGCATACACTTATATATGCAGATACACACACACTACATAGCATACACTTATACATGCAGATACACACACACACTACATAGCATACACTTATACATGCAGATACACACACACTACATAGCATACACTTACACATGCAGATACACACACACTACATAGCATACACTTATACATGCAGATACACACACACTACATAGCATACACTTACACATGCAGATACACACACACTACATAGCATACACTTATATATGCAGATACACACACACTACATAGCATACACTTATACATGCAGATACACACACACTACATAGCATACACTTATATATGCAGATACACACACACTACATAGCATACACTTATATATGCAGATACACACACACTACATAGCATACACTTACACATGCAGATACACACACACTACATAGCATACACTTATACATGCAGATACACACACACTACATAGCATACACTTACACATGCAGATACACACACACTACATAGCATACACTTATATATGCAGATACACACACACTACATAGCATACACTTATACATGCAGATACACACACACTACATAGCATACACTTATATATGCAGATACACACACACTACATAGCATACACTTATACATGCAGATACACACACACTACATAGCATACACTTATATATGCAGATACACACACACTACATAGCATACACTTACACATGCAGATACACACACACTACATAGCATACACTTACATATGCAGATACACACACACATTACATAGCATACACTTATACATGCAGATACATACACACTACATAGCATACACTTACACATGCAGATACACACACACACTACATAGCATACACTTATACATGCAGATACACACACACTACATAGCATACACTTATACATGCAGATACACACACACTACATAGCATACACTTATATATGCAGATACACACACACTACATAGTATACACTTACACATGCAGATACACACACACACTACATAGCATACACTTACACATGCAGATGCACACACACTACATAGCATACACTTATACATGCAGATACACACACACTACATAGCATACACTTATACATGCAGATACACACACACTACATAGCATACACTTATACATGCAGATACACACACACTACATAGCATACACTTACACATGCAGATACACACACACTACATAGCATACACTTATACATGCAGATACACACACACTACATAGCACACACTTACACATGCAGATACACACACACTACATAGCATACACTTATACATGCAGATGCAGACACACATTACATAGCATACACTTACACATGCAGATACACACACACACACACTACATAGCATACACTTACACATGCAGATACACACACACTACATAGCACACACTTACACATGCAGATACACACACACACTACATAGCATACACTTATACATGCAGATACACACACACACTACATAGTATACACTTACACATGCAGATACACACACACTACATAGCATACACTTATACATGCAGATACACACACACTACATAGCATACACTTATACATGCAGATATACACACACACACACTACATAGCATACACTTATACATGCAGATACACACACACTACATAGCATACACTTACACATGCAGATACACACACACTACATAGCATACACTTATACATGCAGATACACACACACTACATAGCACACACTTACACATGCAGATACACACACACTACATAGCATACACTTATACATGCAGATGCAGACACACATTACATAGCATACACTTACACATGCAGATACACACACACACACACTACATAGCATACACTTACACATGCAGATACACACACACTACATAGCATACACTTACACATGCAGATACACACACACACACACACTACATAGCATACACTTACACATGCAGATACACACACACTACATAGCATACACTTATACATGCAGATACACACACACAACATAGCATACACTTACACATGCAGATACACACACACTACATAGCATACACTTATACATGCAGATACACACACACTACATAGCATACACTTACACATGCAGATACACACACACTACATAGTATACACTTATACATGCAGATACACACACACTACATAGCATACACTTACACATGCAGATACACACACACTACATAGCATACACTTATACATGCAGATACATACACACTACATAGCATACAGTTATACATGCAGATACAAACACACTACATAGCATACACTTACACATGCAGATACACACACACTACATAGTATACACTTATACATGCAGATACACACACACTACATAGCATACACTTACACATGCAGATACACACACACTACATAGTATACACTTATACATGCAGATACACACACACTACATAGCATACACTTACACATGCAGATACACACACACACTACATAGTATACACTTATACATGCAGATACACACACTACATAGCATACACTTATACATGCAGATACACACACACTACATAGCATACACTTACACATGCAGATACACACACACTACATAGCATACACTTACACATGCAGATACATACACACTACATAGCATACACTTATACATACAGATACACACACACTACATAGCATACACTTATACATACAGATACACACACACTACATAGCATACACTTATACATGCAGATACACACACACTACATAGCATACACTTATACAGGCAGACACACACACACACTACATAGCATACACTTATACATGCAGATACACACACACTACATAGCATACACTTACACATGCAGATACACACACACACTACATAGTATACACTTATACATGCAGATACACACACTACATAGCATACACTTACACATGCAGATACACACACACTACATAGCATACACTTATACATGCAGATACACACACACTACATAGCATACACTTACACATGCAGATACACACACACTACATAGTATACACTTATACATGCAGATACACACACACTACATAGCATACACTTACACATGCAGATACACACACACTACATAGTATACACTTATACATGCAGATACACACACACACTACATAGCATACACTTACACATGCAGATACACAAACACTACATAGCATACACTTATACATGCAGATACACACACACTACATAGCATACACTTACACATGCAGATACACACACCCACTACATAGCATATACTTATACATGCAGATACTACACACACTACATAGCATACACTTATACATGCAGATACACACACACACTACATAGTATACACTTACACATGCAGATACACACACACACTACATAGTATACACTTATACATGCAGATACACACACACTACATAGCATACACTTATACATGCAGATACACACACACACTACATAGCATACACTTATACATACAGATACACACACACTACATAGTATACACTTATACATGCAGATACACACACTACATAGCATACACTTACACATGCAGATACACACACACACTACATAGTATACACTTACACATGCAGATACACACACACACTACATAGTATACACTTACACATGCAGATACACACACACACTACATAGTATACACTTATACATGCAGATACACACACACTACATAGCATACACTTATACATGCAGATACACACACACACTACATAGCATACACTTATACATACAGATACACACACACTACATAGCATACACTTACACATGCAGATACACACACACTACATAGCATACACTTATACATACAGATACACACACACTACATAGCATACACTTACACATGCAGATACACACACACTACATAGTATACACTTACACATGCAGATACACACACACACTACATAGTATACACTTATACATGCAGATACACACACACTACATAGCATACACTTATACATGCAGATACACACACACACTACATAGCATACACTTATACATACAGATACACACACACTACATAGTATACACTTATACATGCAGATACACACACTACATAGCATACACGTATACATGCAGATACACACAGACTACATAGCATACACTTATACATGCAGATACACACACACTACATAGCATACACTTATACATGCAGATACACACACACTACATAGCATACACTTATACATACAGATACACACAGACTACATAGCATACACTTATACATGCAGATACACACACACTACATAGCATACACTTACACATGCAGATACACACACACTGCATAGCATACACTTATACATGCAGATACACACACACTTCATAGCATACACTTATACATGCAGATACACACAGACTACATAGCATACACTTATACATGCAGATACACACACACTACATAGCATACACTTACACATGCAGATACACACACACTACATAGCATACACTTATACATGCAGATACACACACACACTACATAGCATACACTTGCACATGCAGATACACACACACTACATAGCATACACTTATATATGCAGATACACACACACTACATAGCATACACTTACACATGCAGATACACACACACTACATAGCATACACTTATACATGCAGATACACACACACTACATAGCATACACTTATACATGCAGACACACACACACTACATAGCATACACTTACACATGCAGATACACACACACTACATAGTATACACTTATACATGCAGATACACACACACTACATAGCATACACTTACACATGCAGATACACACACACTACATAGCATACACTTATACATGCAGATACACACACACTACATAGCATACACTTATACATGCAGATACATACACACTACATAGCATACACTTATACATGCAGATACACACACACTACATAGCATACACTTATACATGCAGATACACACACACTACATAGCATACACTTATACATGCAGATACACACACACACACACTACATAGCATACACTTATACATGCAGATACACACACACTACATAGCATACACTTACACATGCAGATACACACACACATTACATAGCATACACTTATACATGCAGATACACACACACTACATAGCATACACTTACATATGCAGATACACACACACTACATAGCATACACTTATACATGCAGATACACACACTACATAGTATACACTTATACATGCAGATACACACACATTACATAGCATAGACTTATACATGCAGCATACACTTATACATGCAGATACACACACACTACATAGCATACACTTATACATGCAGATACACACACAACATATCATACACTTATACATGCAGATACACACACTACATAGCATACACTTACACATGCAGATACACACATAATTAATTAAATGCCCTATCCTCCTGGCTTGCTGGAAAACTTTAATAACTGGAGCCATAAAACTGGCTCAACAACATAACTATGTACAAATATAACTCTTAAATAACTTTACATAAAACTGTAATACTTGAATAACCAAGCAGACACAGATATATGGGAAAAGACCCGAAGGTCGCATTTATTGTAGAACGTGAGAACCGGCTGGACTCAACGGGGCCAGCTAAAACATGTGGCGGCAATCTAGTTAGGAGTAGGAACCCCCTGCTAGGAAGAATGGACCGCGCCCGTGAATGCCCACACAAGCGGAGCTCAGCTGCCGCAGAAGCTTAGGGAGTTCTCGGCATCTTAGAATGGGAGGGACCCCAGGCGCGCGCCTGCAGAGATCACCCTCCCCTGGGCAGCCGTCACTCTACCTCTGATGGCAAACCGGGGCGCGGACCAACCGCCACAAGAGATAGCCCAACAGGCTCACCTCTTGCCGCCACACCTATAGATGATTAAGTATAGCACGCCTCAAATTACAGAGGAACAGGTCAATGCCCCTCTCAGAGAGGTGCACCCCGTCCCTTCTGTAGAGGCACCTCTCAGCCGTTGATATGTTCCCATGTTCCACAACAAACCCTCCTGACTGCCCTAAGAAAATCCTCACTTCTCTGTTAATTTTCTTGCGGACCTGAAAAGCTGCGCGATGAGACTGCATATGGCGCCATTCTATCCTGGGGATGATGTTAGACCATCCTATCCTGACTTGGGGAATCCATGCCTGAATTGTGCGCAGATCCGACTGAATAACCGCACTGAGCTGCTTGCACGGTAGGAGCTCCATATCATTTCCACCTGCGTGGATGATAAGTACATGGGGTTTCTCCCACCTGCGCAAGGCCCCCTGCAGCAACTCAGGCAGAGCCTGCCACGTAAGCCCCCTGCGCCCTAACCACCTAACAGTGACTCGGGAAGAGGGGAACCCCAGCTGACGCCCATCAGGTCTTGCGATCGCCCGAAGCTCCGCCCAGTGGATGTACGAATGCCCCGTAATCCATACTCTCAGTGGACCGCTCCTTGGTCCTAAGAAAAGAAACAGAGGTTAACCATTGCATCTGCAAAACATAATCACTTCTAAACAGTCAAAGGCCTAACGTATAAAAGATACCTTTGCGACCTCCATCTCCCCAGAGCTCTAATATGGTCAGCCGACCATCCTAAACTAGCGGCAGTGGTGGCCGCGCCCACCCTAAAGGAATGGGGAGCAACGACCCTCGGATCAAGACCTGCCCTTGATGCTGCCCAGGCCAACACCTTCCTAAACTGGAATCTAGTCAACGGGGAACCGTCCTCGTGAACTAGAAATTGTGAGAAACCCTCAGGACGCACGTCCATATAGGCTTTAACCAGTCTGACCGGGCAGCAAACAGATTCATCATGGGCCGGCAAAGCTAACCAGGCACCTCTCCCTTCTTGGTCAGTTTTGGATCTGGGAAGAAAGACCAAGATAGACGACCCATCGTCTCTGACATGAGGCAGCAAAAGGCTGCCCGTCTTTTTCTTAGAGGGCGGGACAATTTCCCCTACCCTAAGAGCCCCGTGAAAAGCCAGCCCAAAGGCGGCTTAGAAAAGGGCAGTTTCGTAGGCGGATGAACAGACCGCCGGCAAAACTCGGCACAACGTTACCAGACGCTCAATGGTAACTGGTTCCCTGAAATCCCTGACCCTGGGGGCCATACGCCCCCAGCCTCGAAGTACCTGCCTAACCAGGAAGGTCTTCGAGGCGTCAACAAGCCCATACAATTTGCAGAAAAAGGACACTGCCGCCAGGCGTGAACCCACCGCAGTCTTCGAAACACCATTACCTTTAAGTTCGGTAATCCATTCTAGTAAGCCCCACTGGTCCCCGTCACAGGAGGGACGGCACCTGAAGTCACAAAAAGCGATCCACTCCGTCCAGTATTTCACATAAGTAGCCCAGGTAGACGGAGCGAGGGAAGCCCGGACCATCGCAATCAAGGGGCCCCATCCAGCGCCACCTGCCATAAGTAAGTGGGACAGGACAATCCGTGTCGGCATCGGGCACCAGTGCATAAAATGCTTCCCATTGAAAACGGGAGAGCGCATCAGCAATCCTATTCTGGACGCCCGGAACATGCTTAGCACGGAACACAATATTCAGGTGCAGACACCTCAGCACCAACAGTCTCAAATACCGCACAACCGGAGGGGAACTAGATGAAAGTCTGTTAACAGCATAAACAACGCTCATGTTATCTGTCCAGAAAACCACCTCACGGTCGCGAAGCTGATCGCCCCAAATGTCAAGAGCGACCAGTATGGGAAACAGCTCAAGAAGGCATAGGTTCCTGACCAAGCCTCTTTCTATCCACGCGGCGGGCCATGGGCCAGCGCTCCATTGCCCGGCCAAGAAAGCCCCGTACCCGTGGGACCCAGCCGCATCAGTGAACAACTGGATCGCTGCGTTAGAAGGAACAACCTCCCGCCACAGACAGATCCCGTTAAAGTGGAGAAGAAATTCTTCCCAGACCTTAAGATCTTCCACCATCTCAGCAGACACCCGGAACCTCCGGGTCTGCGATCTTTCTCCGCACAGTTGCCTCTCGAGCCTGCGGAGGAATATTCTACCCATAGGAATGATCCTGCCGGCAAAGTTCAGCAAACCCAATAGGATTTGAAGGTCTTTTACGGAGCTATACAGCTCTGTTCTCATAGCGCGTACTGACTCCAACATGCGCTGAATTTTTTCTTGTGGCAGACGGCACTGCTCTGCCACCGAATCAACTTCGATGCCCAAAAAAGTAAGGCACGTGCAAGGACCCTGGGACTTGTCCTCCGCCAGAGGAACTCCCATTCTATCCATTAGAAACCTGGTGACTTTCATCAGGAAAGCACACTCAGATGATCCTGTCCGCCCAACCAGCAGAAAATCATCCAAATAGTGTGCCAGGCCGTCGAATCCGGCCACCTCCGCGATGGCCCAGTGCAAGAAGCAGCTGAAAGCCTCGAAGTAAGCACACGAAATTGAGCACCCCATGGGCAAGCATTTGTCCACGTAGTACTGCCCCTCAAAATAGCACCCCATAAGCCTAAAAGAGGAGGGGTGAATAGGCAGGAGCCTGAAGGCGGATTCTATATCCAGCTTTGCCATCAGAGCTCCGGCCCCCGCCCTGCGAACTAGCCCCAATGCTTCATCAAATGATTGGTAAAAAACTGAGCTAAGTTCAGGGGGGATGGCGTCATTCACCGAACGACCCTTCGGGAAGGACAGATGTTGGATGAGCCGGAATTTACCCGGCTCCTTTTTTGGGACTACCCCCAAGGGTGATACAACCAGCCCTGGGAGGGGGATATCCTCAAATGGGCCTGCCATACGACCCAACCCAATTTCTTTATTCAGTTTATCCCGCAAAACCCCGGGAAACTGATATGCGGATTTTAGGTTCCTGCGTGACAAGGAACCCTCCACGTGCGATCCGACTGGGATAACAAATCCGGACCGCAGACCGCCACCAAGCAGCAAGGCGGCCTCCTTAAATGGGTATAGCAGCAGCCACTTCTCAATTACGGCCACCTTCAGAGGTGTGGCCGCCCTTTCCGACAGGGAAAGGTTTGGAGCCGGCTGCTGTTCTCTCCTGGGAACGACCCGCGTCCTGGGTTCTGGTACACTCAGACCCCGAGTGGCCGCCACCGCAGGTTTTGCACGCGTGCCGAAATGCGCATGCCGCTCCCCTGGTACACGATTTGTCCTGGAAGCTCCAGCACACCCCAGTGGCCCGCCGTCGAGAGCGCTGCGAGGCCTTAACGCCCCCCGATGCTCCGACTACTATAGCAGGCGCCGCCTGTGTTTCAGGACCCAATTGCGCCCACAAACGCGAATCAACGTCACCGAAAGTAAGAAGAGGGTTCCCAACCATCTTTCTACGGAAGGCAGCGTCGTAATCCCGCCAAGCTCCATCCCTGTACTTCTCGTACACTGTTTCAATGGAATCCTGATATTTCAGGATGTTCAAAGCTTGATCGGGAAATTTAGAGATATAACAGGACGCATAAACCCTAAAGCACTTGCGCCATTCCTCATAGGAATCAGGACGTTTAAATTTTTTCGGGCCCGTGCCATCATCCGCCATTTCTTTCTGGCGATAAGCCTCCGCAGAAAGCTCAAACATGTGCACGTACCTCCCACCCTGAATGCGCCGAACCATCTTAGATTTGAGATGTTCATGGAGACTAAACGCAGGCCATGTGTCAGTGTCCCCATATACAGCTGCCCTGCCCGGTTATGTTCCCCATAACCGGGCTAACTAAGTCTGTTGACGCAGGAGGTGTCAACATAGGAACAGTGGGCTCCATGCGGGATGAACCAGGGGGGAGGGGGAGACCCATAGCCTTCCTTTCTTCCACTAACCATTTCACCATCCTATACATTCTTTTTTGCCCTTTCGCTTCCAACCCCAGGGATCTATCACTTTCAGAACCTGAATCATCCGAGGATGAACTTAAAACACTATGTTCAAAAGTAATAGTGTGCTTACCAGCTCCCAAGAGGCGTTGCACCGGGACAGGACCAGAGGAAGTGGACGGCTGTTCCTGAGACTGTGGCTCCCTTTCCACCGCACTGGGGGTGGCCTGGAGTGGCAGTAATGCAGTTCTGGGTTCCATAATGATCTGCGGAGAAAAATGTGAAAGAGGAGTACCCAGGGAAGGGGACGAAGGCCCACTAACCACATTACCACGGGACCCTAGGGGACTGGGGCTCCTGTGATCACTGCCACACTCCTCAATACCATCATCAACCATATCAGCCATACGCACATTCATCACTGCATTAGCAAACTGCACTTGTCTACTCTGTTCAGTCACAGCCTGCGTGCCCTGACATAGACTGGGCGTGATAACTGGGCCTTTCCTTGCTGAAGCCCTAGTAACAACACCTGGCGGAGCCCCGCTTGCCCCCAGCCTGCGTGATTGCGGCCTGAGGCCCTGCGACTTGTTGCGCAGTAGGCATATTCCCCGTCAGGCCTGCGGCCTGCTCATTAATCCCTGTTTCCCCAATCTGGGCCCCTCCGGGCGAACGTGCCCTTGCTACTTGCCCCCCAGAAACCACTTGCCCCTCTGGCACACCATTTGCCCTGATCGGAGCACCATCGAGTGCTAACATACCCCCGGTCAGGCTTGCGGCCTGCTCATGAGATCCCTCATGCAACCTTCTACCCCTTTCAATGACCGCCAAATCAGTGTCCCCTCGCGGGCGCTGAGTAATTGAGCCTCGCTGCGCACCCCCCGCGGGCGTCGCCCCCCCCCCCCCCCGGGGTACCCCTCTCTTACCTTTGTACCCCGGCGGAGACGACGATGCTACCCGCTTGCCTCTGGATTCCGGAATGGCGTTCCCGGACGTGACGTCACCGGAAGTGACGTCACCGGAAACGGCCAAACCGGAAGAGACGGGCCCAGCCGCGGCCATGGGAACCCGCATGGCCGCCGGCGCGCGAACCGAAGCCGGAGGACTTCCCAGGGATGCCGGCCCCCCCGCCGGAAAGCACCGCTGCCAAGGATTGGAGCAGCGCCACTGCCGTGGAGACCGCCTCACCGGTAAGAGTGACCGGTTCAGGTAAGGCCTCCCCCCTGCTACAACTCGGACCGGGAATAGAGCCCTGCTCACTTGCCACAACCCCCTCTGCCACCTGGGGACCCACTTCTACCACTGGAGGGGGAATTAAAGGAGGGGTGGGAGAGGGGGAGACAACCATAACCTCAGGGAACAGGCTAGACCCCGGGGGACGACTCACCGGGAGAGGGGGGGTAGGCTGCACCACATCTTCTCCTGATTCAAACTCCTCGATCATCAGCTCATCCAATTCCGACATCTTCTTCCACAGAATCCTGACAGATGATCCTGACGCTGTGAAGACGAGCTGGAAAAGAGGGTTTGGGCCTTGGGAGCTGACTACTTAAAGGTAAGCTAAACCCCACCCTCACTAATGCAACATTGTTGCAACTTCACAGCAGCACACTCCTAAGGGCCTTAATTATTATGGTCGTTCTGGGCTATGCTGCCCTCCACTGTCTCACTACATAGTATACACTTATACATGCAGATACACACACACTACATAGCATACACTTATACATGCAGATACACACACACTACATAGCATACACTTATACATGCAGATACACACACACACTACATAGCACACAATTATACATGCAGATACACACACACTACATAGCATACACTTATACATGCAGATACACACACACTACATAGCATACACTTACACATGCAGATACACACACACTACATAGCATACACTTATACATGCAGATACACACACATTACATAGCATACACTTATACATGCAGATACACACACACTACATAGCATACACTTATACATGCAGATACACACACACTACATAGCATACACTTACACATGCAGATACACACACACACACTACATAGCATACACTTATACATGCAGATACACACACACACTACATAGCACACAATTATACATGCAGATACACACACACTACATAGCATACACTTACACATGCAGATACACACACACACTACATAGCATACACTTACATATGCAGATACACACACACACTACATAGCTTACACTTATACATACAGATACACACACACTACATAGCATACACTTATACATGCAGATACACACACACTACATAGCATACACTTACATATGCAGATACACACACACTACATAGCATACACTTATACATGCAGATACACACACACTACATAGCATACACTTATACATGCAGATACACACACACTACATAGCATACACTTACATATGCAGATACACACACACTACATAGCATACACTTACATATGCAGATACACACACACTACATAGCATACACTTACATATGCAGATACACACACACTACATAGCATACACTTACACATGCAGATACACACACAACATATCATACACTTATACATGCAGATACACACACACACACTACATAGCATACACTTACACATGCAGACACACACACACTACATAGCATACACTTATACATGCAGATACACACACACTACATAGCATACACTTATACATGCAGATACACACACACTACATAACATACACTTATACATGCAGATACACACACAACATATCATACACTTATACATGCAGATACACACACACTACATAGCATACACTTATACATGCAGATACACACACACACTACATAGCATACACTTATACATGCAGATACACACACACACACACTACATAGCATACACTTACACATGCAGATACACACACACTACATAGCATACACTTATACATGCAGATACACACACACTTCATAGCATACACTTATACATGCAGATACACACACACTACATAGTATACACTTATACATGCAGATACACACACACTACATAGGTTACACTTATACATGCAGATACACAGACACTACATAGCATACACTTACACATGCAGATACACACACACACTACATAGCATACACTTACACATGCAGATACACACACACTACATAGCATACACTTACACATGCAGATACACACACACTACATAGCATACACTTACACATTCAGATACACACACACTACATAGCATACACTTATACATGCAGATACACACACACTACATAGCATACACTTATACATGCAGATACACACACACTACATAGCATACACTTATACATGCAGATACACACACACTACATAGCATACACTTATACATGCAGATACACACACACTACATAGTATACACTTATACATGCAGATACACACACACATACTACATAGCATACACTTACACATGCAGATACACACACACTACATAGCATACACTTATACATGCAGCATACACTTATACATGCAGATACACACACACTACATAGCTTACATTTATACATACAGATACACACACACATTACATAGCATACACTTACACATGCAGATACACACACACTACATAGCATACACTTATACAGGCAGACACACACACACTACATAGCATACACTTATACATGCAGACACACACACACTACATAGTATACACTTATACATGCAGATACACACACACTACATAGTATACACTTATACATGCAGATACACACACACTACATAGCATACACTTATACATGCAGATACACACACACTACATAGTATACACTTATACATGCAGATACACACACACTACATAGCATACACTTATACATGCAGATACACACACACTACATAGCATACACTTATACATGCAGATACACACACACTACATAGCATACACTTACACATGCAGATACACACACACACTACATAGCATACACTTACACATGCAGATACACACACTACATAGCATACACTTATACATGCAGATACACACACTACATAGCATACACTTATACATGCAGATACACAGACACTACATAGCATACACTTATACATGCAGATACACACACACTACATAGTATACACTTATACATGCAGATACACACACACTACATAGTATACACTTATACATGCAGATACACAGACACTACATAGTATACACTTACATATGCAGATACACACACACTACATAGCATACACTTACACATGCAGATACACACACACTACATAGCATACACTTATACATGCAGACACACACACACTACATAGCATACACTTACATATGCAGATACACACACACTACATAGCATACACTTACATATGCAGATACACACACACATTACATAGCATACACTTATACATGCAGATACACACACACACTACATAGCATACACTTACATATGCAGATACACACACACTACATAGCATACACTTACACATGCAGATACACACATTACATAGCATACACTTATACATGCAGATACACACACATTACATAGCATACACTTATACATGCAGACACACACACACTACATAGCATACACTTATACATACAGATACACACACTACATAGCATACACTTATACATGCAGACACACACACACTACATAGCATACACTTACACATGCAGATACACACACACACACACACACACACACACTACATAGCATACACTTATACATGCAGATACACACACACACTACATAGCATACACGTATACATGCAGATACACACACACTACATAGCATACACTTATACATGCAGACACACACACACTACATAGCATAAACTTATACATACAGATACACACACACAGTTATGGATACAGATAGACACACACACTACATCATATATGGGTATCTGTAATTCATTGTATGGGGTCCTGGGGTTGGTAAGCACATTAGCTGGCAGTCTGCGGCTGCCACTGTTCGTTACACTGTTTGTTACCCTGGTATTAGCACTGCTCATTGTATAAAACTGAAGGCATGCTAGTATTATCACCAGGGGTTAGACATCATCACTACCAGAGGTAGGTTAGAGAGGTCACCATTACCCGTAGTCAGAGTGTATACAGCCTTCTTACTCCTGCTTAACCCACACACCATTCCTTTTCCACAGGGAATATAACAGGTATCTAACCCTGTGAGAGCAAAGCCAGCTGCTTCTGAGCATGGGCTCAATAGAATTAAAAATTATTTTTTATTTTTTTTAAATGCATGGAGCAAATTGGGACAGATGGCTAGCAATCCGGGACAAGGGGGCAGACCCCTAAAATCGGGACTGTCCCACGAAAATCGGGACAGTTGGGGGGTATGGGTATACACATATGCACATATACAGTCACACATGTACATATATACATACACTTATACATATATGCACATACTGTATACAGTCACACATGCACATATATACATACACTTATACATATATGCACATATACAGTCACACATGTACATATATACATACACTTATACATATATGCACATATACAGTCACACATGTACATATATACATACACTTATACATATATGCACATACTGTATACAGTCACACATCTACATATATACATACACTTATACATATATGCACATACTGTATACAGTCACACATGTACATATATACATACACTTATACATATATGCACATACTGTATACAGTCACACATGTACATATATACATACACTTATACATATATGCACATATACAGTCACACATGTACATATATACATACACTTATACACATATGCACATACTGTATACAGTCACACATGTACATATATACATACACTTATACATATATGCACATATACAGTCACACATGTACATATATACATACACTTATACATATATGCACATATACAGTCACACATGTACATATATACATACACTTATACATATATGCACATATACAGACACACATGTACATATATACATACACTTATACATATATGCACATATACAGACACACATGTACATATATACATACACTTATACATATATGCACATATACAGTCACACATGCACATATATACATACACTTATACATATATGCACATATACAGTCACACATGTACATATATACATACACTTATACATATATGCACATATACAGACACACATGTACATATATACATACACTTATACATATATGCACATATACAGTCACACATGCACATATATACATACACTTATACATATATGCACATATACAGTCACACATGTACATATATACATACACTTATACATATATGCACATACTGTATACAGTCACACATGTACATATATACATACACTTATACATATATGCACATATACAGACACACATGTACATATATACATACACTTATACATATATGCACATACTGTATACAGTCACACATGCACATATATACATACACTTATACATATATGCACATATACAGACACACATGTACATATATACACACACTTATACATATATGCACATACTGTATACAGTCACACATCTACATATATACATACACTTATACATATATGCACATACTGTATACAGTCACACATGTACATATATACATACACTTATACATATATGCACATATACAGTCACACATGTACATATATACATACACTTATACATATATGCACATACTGTATACAGTCACACATCTACATATATACATACACTTATACATATATGCACATACTGTATACAGTCACACATGTACATATATACATACACTTATACATATATGCACATATACAGTCACACATGTACATATATACATACACTTATACATATATGCACATATACAGTCACACATGTACATATATACATACACTTATACATATATGCACATACTGTATACAGTCACACATGTACATATATACATACACTTATACATATATGCACATACTGTATACAGTCACACATGTACATATATACATACACTTATACATATATGCACATATACAGTCACACATGTACATATATACATACACTTATACATATATGCACATATACAGTCACACATGTACATATATACATACACTTATACATATATGCACATATACAGTCACACATGTACATATATACATACACTTATACATATATGCACATACTGTATACAGTCACACATCTACATATATACATACACTTATACATATATGCACATACTGTATACAGTCACACATGTACATATATACATACACTTATACATATATGCACATATACAGTCACACATGTACATATATACATACACTTATACATATATGCACATATACAGTCACACATGTACATATATACATACACTTATACATATATGCACATACTGTATACAGTCACACATGTACATATATACATACACTTATACATATATGCACATATACAGTCACACATGCACATATATACATACACTTATACATATATGCACATACTGTATACAGTCACACATGTACATATATACATACACTTATACATATATGCACATATACAGTCACACATGTACATATATACATACACTTATACATATATGCACATACTGTATACAGTCACACATGTACATATATACATACACTTATACATATATGCACATATACAGTCACACATGTACATATATACATACACTTATACATATATGCACATACTGTATACAGTCACACATCTACATATATACATACACTTATACACATATGCACATACTGTATACAGTCACACATGTACATATATACATACACTTATACATATATGCACATATACAGTCACACATGTACATATATACATACACTTATACACATATACAGTCAAACATGCACATATATACACACACTTATACACTTATACACATATGCACATACTGTATACAGTCACACATGCACATATACAGTCTCACACACACATGCACATATACAGTCTCACACACACATGCACATATACAGTCTCACACACACATGCACATATGCACATATACAGTCTCACACACACATGCACATATGCACATATACAGTCTCACACACACATGCACATATGCACATATACAGTCACACACGCACATATACAGTCTCACACACACATATACAGTCTCACACACACATGCACATATATACATACACACTTATACACATATATACATACACACTTATACACATGCACATATACAGTCACACATGCACAAATACAGTCTCACACACACATACACATATATACACACACTTATACACATGCACATATTCAGTCGCAAATGCACATATATACAAACACTTATACACATGCACATATATGTGCATGTGTGACTGTATATGTGCATATGTGTATAAGTGTGTGTATATATTTGCATGTGTGACTGTATATGTGCATATGTGTATAAGTGTGTTTATATATGTGAATGTGTGTATAAGTGTGTATGTATATATGTGCATGTGTGACTGTATATGTGCATGTGTGTATAAGTGTATGTATATATGTGCATGTGTGTATAAGTGTGTATGTATATATGTGCATGTGTGACTGTATATGTGCATATGTGTGTGTGTATTATATATATATATATATATATATATATATATATATATATAATACACACAGACACACACACATATGCACATATACAGTCACACATGCACATATATACATACACACTTATACACACATGCACATATACAGTCACATATGCAAATATATACACACACTTATACACATATGCACATATACAGTCACACATGTACATATATACATACACACTTATACACACATGCACATATACAGTCACACATGCACATATATACATACACTTATACACATATGCACATATACAGTCACACATGCACATATATACATACACTTATACATATATGCACATACTGTATACAGTCACACATGTACATATATACATACACTTATACATATATGCACATATACAGTCACACATGCACATATATAAACACACTTATACACACATGCACATATACAGTCACACATGTACATATATACATACACACTTATACACACATGCACATATATAAACACACTTATACACATACGCACATATACAGTCACACATGCACATATACAGTCACATATGTATGTATATATGTATATATGCTAGCAGGGGGTGTCAATCAACCCGACCGTATGCGATCTGGCGGATTGATGTCCGCAGTCTCAGATGTGGAGGACGAGTTAAGGAGCAGTGCTCTTAAGACCGCTGCTTCTTAACTCCTGTTTCTGGGTATTTGGTCCCATTCGGACCATGATAAATCGGCCCCTAAGACATAGCTAGGCACCACTACCTGCATACGACCATTGTATGCTCTTGCTAGAGGCATTTATATATATATATATATATATATATATGTATACTTGTAGATAAATCTCAGGTGCACTACTGTCTATTACATTGTATGCTCTTGCTAGAGGCATTTATATGTATACTTGTAGATAAATCTCAGGTGCACTACTGTCTATTACATTGTATGCTCTTGCTAGAGGCATTTATATGTATACTTGTAGATAAATCTCAGGTGCACTACTGTCTATTACATTGTATGCTCTTGCTAGAGGCATTTATATGTATACTTGTAGATAAACCTCAGGTGCACTACTGTCTATTACATTGTATGCTCTTGCTAGAGGCATTTATATGTATACTTGTAGATAAATCTCAGGTGCACTACTGTCTATTACATTGTATGCTCTTGCTAGAGGCATTTATATGTATACTTGTAGATAAATCTCAGGTGCACTACTGTCTATTACATTGTATGCTCTTGCTAGAGGCATTTATATGTATACTTGTAGATAAATCTCAGGTGCACTACTGTCTATTACATTGTATGCT
>NC_069505.1:4485296-4487796 GCF_027579735.1 Bombina bombina
CAATGCAAGGCTGGAACAAGGGAAAGCAGGCCAAGAAACCTGCCACTGCTACCAAGACAGCATGAAATGTTGGCCCCCGATCCGGGACCGGATCTGGTGGGGGGCAGACTCTCTCTCTTCGCTCAGGCTTGGGCAAGAGATGTTCTGGATCCTTGGACACTAGAAATAGTCTCCCAAGGTTATCTTCTGGAATTCAAGGGGCTTCCCCCAAGGGGGAGGTTCCACAGGTCTCAGTTGTCTTCAGACCACATAAAAAGACAGGCATTCTTACATTGTGTAGAAGACCTGTTAACAATGGGAGTGATTCATCCTGTTCCATTAGGAGAACAAGGGATGGGGTTCTACTCCAATCTGTTCATAGTTCCCAAAAAAGAGGGAACGTTCAGACCAATCTTAGATCTCAAGATCTTAAACAAGTTTCTCAAGGTTCCATCGTTCAAGATGGAAACCATTCGAACAATTCTTCCTTCCATCCAGGAAGGTCAATTCATGACCACGGTGGATTTAAAGGATGCGTATCTACATATTCCTATCCACAAGGAACATCATCGGTTCCTAAGGTTCGCATTCCTGGACAAGCATTACCAGTTCGTGGCGCTTCCTTTCGGATTAGCCACTGCTCCAAGGATTTTCACAAAGGTACTAGGGTCCCTTCTAGCTGTGCTAAGACCAAGGGGCATTGCTGTAGTACCTTACTTGGACGACATTCTGATTCAAGCGTCGTCCCTTCCTCAAGCAAAGGCTCACACGGACATCGTCCTGGCCTTTCTCAGATCTCACGGATGGAAAGTGAACGTGGAAAAGAGTTCTCTATCTCCGTCGACAAGGGTTCCCTTCTTGGGAACAATAATAGACTCCTTAGAAATGAGGATTTTTCTGACAGAGGCCAGAAAAACAAGACTTCTAGACTCTTGTCGGATACTTCATTCCGTTCCTCTTCCTTCCATAGCGCAGTGCATGGAAGTGATAGGTTTGATGGTAGCGGCAATGGACATAGTTCCTTTTGCGCGCATTCATCTAAGACCATTACAACTGTGCATGCTCAGTCAGTGGAATGGGGACTATACAGACTTGTCTCCGAGGATACAAGTAAATCAGAGGACCAGAGACTCACTCCGTTGGTGGCTGTCCCTGGACAACCTGTCACAAGGGATGACCTTCCGCAGACCAGAGTGGGTCATTGTCACGACCGACGCCAGTCTGATGGGCTGGGGCGCGGTCTGGGGATCCCTGAAAGCTCAGGGTCTTTGGTCTCGGGAAGAATCTCTTCTACCGATAAATATTCTGGAACTGAGAGCGATATTCAATGCTCTCAAGGCTTGGCCTCAGCTAGCGAGGGCCAAGTTCATATGGTTTCAATCAGACAACATGACAACTGTTGCGTACATCAACCATCAGGGGGGAACAAGGAGTTCCCTGGCGATGGAAGAAGTGACCAAAATCATTCAATGGGCGGAGTCTCACTCCTGCCACCTGTCTGCAATCCACATCCCAGGAGTGGAAAATTGGGAAGCGGATTTTCTGAGTCGTCAGACATTGCATCCGGGGGAGTGGGAACTCCATCCGGAAATCTTTGTCCAAATCACTCAACTGTGGGGCATTCCAGACATGGATCTGATGGCCTCTCGTCAGAACTTCAAAGTTCCTTGCTACGGGTCCAGATCCAGGGATCCCAAGGCGGCTCTAGTGGATGCACTAGTAGCACCTTGGACCTTCAAACTAGCTTATGTATTCCCGCCGTTTCCTCTCATCCCCAGGCTGGTAGCCAGGATCAATCAGGAGAGGGCGTCGGTGATCTTGATAGCTCCTGCGTGGCCACGCAGGACTTGGTATGCAGATCTGGTGAATATGTCATCGGCTCCACCATGGAAGCTACCTTTGAGACGAGACCTTCTTGTTCAAGGTCCGTTCGAACATCCGAATCTGGTCTCACTCCAGCTGACTGCTTGGAGATTGAACGCTTGATCTTATCGAAGCGAGGGTTCTCAGATTCTGTTATCGATACTCTTGTTCAGGCCAGAAAGCCTGTAACTAGAAAGATTTACCACAAAATTTGGAAAAAATATATCTGTTGGTGTGAATCTAAAGGATTCCCTTGGGACAAGGTTAAGATTCCTAAGATTCTATCCTTCCTTCAAGAAGGATTGGAAAAAGGATTATCTGCAAGTTCCCTGAAGGGACAGATTTCTGCCTTGTCTGTGTTACTTCACAAAAAGCTGGCAGCTGTGCCAGATGTTCAAGCCTTTGTTCAGGCTCTGGTTAGAATCAAGCCTGTTTACAAACCTTTGACTCCTCCTTGGAGTCTCAACTTAGTTCTTTCAGTTCTTCAGGGGGTTCCGTTTGAACCCTTACATTCCGTTGATATTAAGTTATTATCTTGGAAAGTTTTGTTTTTGGTTGCAATTTCTTCTGCTAGAAGAGTTTCAGAATTATCTGCTCTGCAGTGTTCTCCTCCGTATCTGGTGTTCCATGCAGATAAGGTGGTTTTACGTACTAAACC
>NC_069505.1:4502796-4607796 GCF_027579735.1 Bombina bombina
TCTCTGTGAGTGTGGGTGTGTATGTATTTGTGCATTTTCTGTGGATGTCTGTGAGGGTGTGTGCATATGTCTTTGAGCTTTTGCTATGGGTGTCTCTGTGAGGGTGGGCGTGTGTTTGTCTTTGTGTATTTTCTCTGGATGCCTCTGTGAGGGTGGGTGTGTATGTCTGTGTTTTTTGTGGATGTCTCTGTGAGGGTGTGTGTGTATGTATTTCTGTGTTTTCTGTGTAGGTCTCTGGGAGGGTGTGTATTTTCTGTGGGTGTCTCTGTGAGGGTGTGTGTATGCCTTTCTGTGTTTTCTGTGGGTGTCTCTGTGTGTGTGTGTATGTCTTTGTGTGTTTTCTGAGGCTGTCTCTGTTGGTGTTTCCTTGGGTGTATGTGCAAGTTTGAGTTTGTGTGTGTGTCCATTGTCTGTTCCTTTTTAGGACATTTTGACCTTACTACTGATTATTCACATCTTTCTACAGACTTTGAGACTAATGAGACCTTTACGGAAGTCACCAATCCACCATTTAACCAATAAATTATTGTTTAGGCAGTTCAGGGCCCTTCTTTTCAGCCACTGCATGCTGTTGTCATCATTTAGTTGGCATCTTCCTTTACAAAAAGATCATCAGAACTCCATATTTTGTTTTCTAAATCTCCTTTTTTTTACAAAACTGTAGTTTACCTCATTACTTGTCAGGGCAATGTAAACAAGTGCTGAGTGTCTGTTTGGGTGTCTGTGTCTGAGTTTCTTTGCGTGTCTGCTAGAGAGTCTATATGTGAATCCTTATGTGTGAGTGTGTGTGTTTGTTTCAGTGTATGTTACTACCTTTACAACATTTCCAAGTTTAAATAGACACTCAAGAATAAAGTGCATATACGTTTTAGTCACTTGGTCAAAAATTGCACATGTCAAAGGGGGGGGGGGGGGCCTGATCAATGGTTAAGTCAGGGGCCCCAAAATTTCTAGTGGCGGCCCTGCCTGTCTGTGTGTATCTATGTCTGTCTGTGTGTATATCTATATCTGTCTGTCTGTGTGTATCTATATCTGTCTGTCTGTCTGTGTGTATATCTATATCTGTCTGTCTGTCTGTCTGTCTGTGTGTATATCTATATCTGTCTGTGTGTATCTATGTCTGTATGTGTGTATCTATGTCTGTCTGTGTGTATATCTATATCTGTCTGTCTGTCTGTGTGTATATCTGTCTGTCTGTCTGTGTGTATCTATGTCTGTCTGTGTGTATATCTATATCGGTCTGTCTGTGTGTATATATCTATATCTGTCTGTCTGTGTGTATATCTATATCGGTCTGTCTGTGTGTATATATCTATATCTGTCTGTCTGTGTGTATATATCTATATCTGTCTGTCTGTGTGTATATCTATATCTGTCTGTCTGTGTGTATCTATATTTACAAAAGAAACCAGAGCCGTACTGGAGCGCAACATCTGACTTACCAGTTCCCCCGGCGTGTTCCGAGTACCTTCCGCAGCACAATCGAGAGTGGGCGGGACACACGTCCCTGTGGAATCCGGATGTGACGTCAGCGCCTCCTACTAGCGTGCCTACAATGCACGCCGAAATCCAAACATAGAATCCAAAGGAATGTAGGGGCGCACAGACCAACACCGGTAGGTAAAAAAAGCAAGACTTTATTTTATTTTATTCTGACTGGAGGATCGATGGTGTGATGAGAGCAGGATGTGATGTCACTAGTTTGTGGGCGGGGCTTAGGTCCGGTGTCTGTCGCAGTTAGTTTAGTACAATCAACCTGACTAGATGTGTATTGTTATGCTCTGCAATAAAATAGAGTTGTACCATCATTGCTGTGTCCTGCATATGTCCTGCATCTCATGACATGGTGTCAGACGTTCTGGACTACGCTTCTGTTTCTGATGATGACGATGTCAAAGTTTACCCCACCTGAGCCTTTTGACTTTTCTCAGCCTGCAGCTTGGCCCACATGGCGTCAGCGGTTTCAGCGCTTCAGGATTGCATCCAAACTGAACAAGGAGAGTGGTGAAGTACAAGTTAATTCTCTTTTATACTCTATGGGGAAAGATGTGGAGCCAGTGTTCAATGCTTTTATTTTCCAAGAAGGGGAAGAAGTTAACTTTGATATAGTTATGGATAAACTCAGTGCCCACTTTGTGCCCAAAAGAAATGTGATTCATGAGAGGGCTTGTTTTCACAAACGTAATCAGCGTGTGGGAGAATCTGTGGAGTCATTTGTGCGCAGCCTGTACGAATTAGCTGAATTCTGTGAGTTTGGTGTTGCTAAAGAAGAGCAAATCAGAGACAGAATAGTTATTGGTATTGCAGATGCTGAAGTCTCCCTGAAGCTGCAGTTAGAGCCTGATTTAACGTTAGACGGGGCTATTAGGATGGCCCGCCAGAGTGAACTGGTGAAAAAGCAAAGTGCTGATCTGAGGTCTGAGAGTATTGTGGATGAAGTGCAACAGTCTAGGAAAACTGCTAGTGAAAGGCACAGTGTGAGCGGTAGATCTAAAGTACTGGAAAGGCCTAGAAGTGGATGGGCGCAACATGGCCGATGCACACGGTGCTACCGGGCTCATGATCAGAGTGCTATATGCCCGGCCAGAGATAAAAGATGCAGAAAATGTAACAGAATAGGCCATTTTGAAGTGGTGTGTAAAACTGAATACATTAAGGAGATGCAGGTGGACAGTGACCAGGAGGGTCAGGAAGTGCCTTTTGTGGGGTCCGTTGTGGAACGGACAAGCTCGGAGGAAGATTGGAAAGTTACTTTTACTGTAATGGGAGACAAAGTTGATTTTAAGATTGACACAGGAGCAGATATCACTGTAATGTCTTTTGCTGAATTTATGAAACTGCCTCGACAGCCCCAGCTGGCGAAGGTTACTACAAATGTCCATAGTCCGGGTGGCCGCATTGATTGTGTGGGGAAATTTCTTGCCAGCTGTGAGTACAAACAAAAAAAGTTCACCATGTGGGTGCATGTGATCCGAGGTCAGTGTGTTAACAGTTTATTGAGCAGAAAAGCAGCCTGTGACTTGGGCCTCGTGGCCAGAGTGAATGAGATTTCCGAAGATATGTTTGGCGAGTTGGGCCTACTGAATTGCAAACCAGTCCGTATAGCACTTAAAAGTGACGCAGTCCCTTACAGTATTTCTACTCCTCGTAGAATTCCGTTCCCGCTCATGCCTCAAGTGGAGAAAGAGCTTATGTGCATGAAGTCTATGGGGGTTATTGAAGAGGTTGTTGAAGCAACTGATTGGTGTGCCCCCATTGTTCTGGTTGCAAAGAAAAACGGAAAGGTGCGCATCTGTGTGGACCTGAAAAGGTTGAATGAGGCAGTGAAGAGAGAGAGATTTGTGCTGCCGACATTAGAAGATATAGCTCCAAAGTTGGCTGGGGCGAAGTTCTTTTCCACATTAGATGCTTCTAGCGGCTTTTGGCAGATCCCCCTGGATCCAAAGTGCCGCAAACTGACTACCTTTATCACACTGGTAGGTCGGTTCTGCTTCTGCAGACTCCCCTTTGGGATATCCTCCGCTCCTGAAATCTTTCAAAGGGAAATGAGTTCTCTCCTGAGTGACCACGTGGGCACAGTGGTCGTCATGGACCACATTCTAGTGTATGGGTCTACAGTGGAGGAGCATGATCAGCGTTTAAGTTGTGTGCTACAGGCTATCAAAGAGTCTGGGCTGAAGCTGAATAAAGAAAAATGTCATTTTAGGAAAACTGAATTATGCTACTTTGGGCATATCATCAACGGGGATGGCATCAAGCCAGACCCCGAGAAAATTCGTGCTATTGAACAGATGAAAAGCCCTTCTGATGTACATGAGCTGAAACAGATATTGGGCCTTGTAAATTACGTGGGCAAGTTTCTTCCAGATTTATCAACAGTTTTACACCCTATCACAGAGTTGCTTAAGAAAGACGTTGCCTGGGTCTGGGGACCTTCACAAGAAAAAGCTTTCCTGCATGCTAAGTCCCTGCTGGGGTCTGCCCCAGTGCTGGGGTTCTAGGACCCTTCAAAAAAGACTGTGGTTAGTGACGATGCAAGCAGTTATGGGTTGGGGGCTGCACTCCTGCAGCTGAACGAAAATAAACTACAGCCCATCGCCTACTGTTCCCGCACACTGACGGCTGCGGAGTCAAAATACGCTCAAATAGAGAAAGAGTGCCTGGCTGCAGTTTGGGCCTGTGAGCGCTTTCAGCGTTATCTAGTGGGCTTGGAGAAATTTAGTCTGGAAACTGACTACAAACCGCTAGTCCCTCTAATCAACTCTTATGACATTGACAAAACACCCTTGAGATGCCAGAGACTTTTAATGAGACTGCTCAGGTTCAATGTTCAGGCAGTGCATGTGCCGGGGAAACAGCTGGTTGTGGCAGATACACTATCCAGGCTCCCGCTGGCTGCTGCTGAAGAATCCTCCACAGAATCTGACGTGAAAGTGTATGTTGATTCAGTTCTGGCCTCTAAGTCCATTTCTTCAAGGAAACTGGAAGAGATAAAGAAAGAGACATATTTGGACACAGATCTGCAAGAAGTTATAGGGTACATAAAAGAAGGCTGGCCCGAGAGCCGGGCAGCCTGGATGTCTTTAAATGCTTACCAGCCAGAGAGGTCGCAGCTCACGGAGCTGGAGGGGTTGGTGCTGTTCCAAGACCGCATTGTAATTCCTGTCAGCATGAGGAAAGAGATGTTAAACAGGATTCACAATGGCCACTTAGGCATTACAAAGTGCAGAGAAAGGGCAGCTACAGCTGTGTGGTGGCCTGGGATCAGCTCCGACATTGCAAATCACGTGTCTAAATGTGCCTTTTGCCGGGAACGCTGGCCTACTCAGAGAAGGGAGCCCTTGATGTCTACTCCGCTGCCTGCAGGGCCGTGGCAGAAAATAGCTGCTGATTTGTGTGAACTGCACGGGAAAAAGTTTCTTGTTGTGATCGACTACTATTCCAGGTATTTGGAAATTGCACCCCTGAATGATATCACAAGTCAGGCCGTTATCATTCGCCTGAAGAGCTTGTTCGCCCGCTGGGTCATTCCAATGGAGCTGGTGAGTGATAATGTTATGCAGTTCGCTTCTACAGAGTTCAGTGCTTTCAGCAGGGAATATGATTTTGTACATTCCACGTCAAGTCCACATTATCCGCAGGCCAACGGAATGGCTGAAAGGGCAGTTCAAACAACAAAATTCATTCTAAAGCAATCTGAGCCGTACCTAGCCCTCTTGTCATACAGGGCGACGCCCATTCAAGCCACCGGGTTTAGCCCGGCACAGCTGATGCTAGGATGCCAGATTCGCACCACTTTACCCTCAGTGGGTGTCTTCAAGCCGCCTGGCCCTGTTCCTCGGGACGAAGTCCTTAGGAGGGATGAAGAGGCCAAAAAGGGTTATCGTTTCTTCTACGACAGGAGACATTCTGTCAGGCCCTTACAGGAATTGAAAGCGGGCCAAAGTGTCAGAATTAAACTGGACGATGAGAAGAAATGGAAGACGCCTGCTACGGTAGTTGGCCGCTCTCCAGAACCAAGGTCTTATACAGTCCTTACGGAGGGAGGGACGGTTACACGCCGTAACCGAAGACATCTTCAGTCTGTACCTGAGAGTCTGGAACTGGATGCCTCAGTACCACCGCCGGTGGGATCCCCTGTTCTAAGAGAGGTGCCTTCCCCTCAGCAAGACCACAACGGGGATATATCTTTGCCTCCAGCGGACTCTTGTTCACCATCTTCTGTATCAGAGGACAGTTCATGCAAAGTTACATCAAGCGGAAAAGTGGTGAAACTTCCGGCCCGATACAGGGACTGACTTTAGCTAGAACAGTGACCGGAAGTATGGGCAGAATAATCCCATGGTCACTGTGGACTAGGGTAGTCTACCCCGATGTCCAAGTCAGGATGTAATTTATTTGTTCATGTTTTCTAATCTATCTGTTTTTATAATGTTCAAAAACAAAAATGTTGTTGTATACCCTGTTGGTGTACCTTGTTATTTATTATATGCAAATGTATGCTTTGCCTTTGAAAAAGGGGAAGATGTGATGAGAGCAGGATGTGATGTCACTAGTTTGTGGGCGGGGCTTAGGTCCGGTGTCTGTGTCGCAGTTAGTTTAGTACAATCAACCTGTCTGGATGTGTATTGTTATGCTCTGCAATAAAATAGAGTTGTACCATCATTGCTGTGTCCTGCATATGTCCTGCATCTCATGACAGATGGATTGCTTTTAAAAGTTGATAATAAAGTCTTGCTTTTTTACCTACCGGTGCTGGTCTGTGCCCTACATTCCTTTGGATTCTGTGTGTATCTATATCTGTCTGTCTTTCTGTGTGTATCTATATCTGTCTGTCTGTCTGTGTGTATCTATGTCTGTCTGTGTGTATCTATATCTGTCTGTGTGTATCTATGTCTGTCTGTGTGTATCTATGTTGTCTGTGTGTGTATCTATGTCTGTCTGTGTGTATCTATATCTGTCTGTCTGTGTGTATCTATGTCTGTCTGTGTGTATCTATGTCTGTCTGTGTGTATCTATGTCTGTCTGTGTGTATCTATGTCTGTCTGTGTGTATCTATATCTGTCTGTCTGTCTGTGTGTATCTATGTCTGTCTGTGTGTATCTATATCTGTCTGTGTGTATCTATGTCTGTCTGTGTGTATCTATGTTGTCTGTGTGTGTATCTATGTCTGTCTGTGTGTATCTATATCTGTCTGTCTGTGTGTATCTATGTCTGTCTGTGTGTATCTATGTCTGTCTGTGTGTATCTATGTCTGTCTGTGTGTATCTATGTCTGTCTGTGTGTATCTATATCTGTCTGTCTGTCTGTGTGTATCTATGTCTGTCTGTGTGTATCTATATCTGTCTGTGTGTATCTATGTCTGTCTGTGTGTATCTATGTTGTCTGTGTGTGTATCTATGTCTGTCTGTGTGTATCTATATCTGTCTGTCTGTGTGTATCTATGTCTGTCTGTGTGTATCTATGTCTGTCTGTGTGTATCTATGTCTGTCTGTGTGTATCTATGTCTGTCTGTGTGTATCTATATCTGTCTGTCTGTGTGTATCTATGTCTGTCTGTGTGTATCTATGTCTGTCTGTGTGTATCTATATCTGTCTGTCTGTGTGTATCTATGTCTGTCTGTGTGTATATCTATATCTGCCTGTGTGTATCTATATATATCTGTCTGTCTGTCTGTCTGTCTGTCTGTGTGTGTGTATCTATGTCTGTCTGTGTGTATCTATATCTGTCTGTGTGTATCTATATCTGTATATCTGTCTGTCTGTGTATCTATATATGTCTGTGTGTATAAATATATATGTCTGTGTGTATCTATATCTGTCTGTCTGTCTGTCTGTGTGTATCTATATCTGTCTGTGTGCATCTATATCTGTCTGTCTGCCTGTGTGTATCTATATCTGTCTGTGTGCATCTATATCTGTCTGTCTGTCTGTGTGTATCTATGTCTGTTTGTGTGTATCTATATCTGTCTGTCTGTCTGTGTGTATCTATGTCTGTCTGTGTATCTATATCTGTCTGTGTGTATCTATATCTGTATATCTGTCTGTCTGTGTATCTATATCTGTCTGTCTGTCTGTCTGTGTGTATCTATGTTGTCTGTGTGTGTATCTATATCTGTCTGTGTGTATCTATATCTGTCTGTCTGTCTGTGTGTATCTATGTTGTCTGTGTGTGTATCTATATCTGTCTGTGTGTATCTATATCTGTCTGTCTGTGTGTATCTATGTCTGTCTGTGTGTATCTATATCTGTCTGTGTGTATCTATATCTGTCTGTCTGTCTGTCTGTCTGTGTGTATCTATGTCTGTGTGTATCTATGTCTGTGTGTATCTATGTTGTCTGTGTGTGTATCTATATCTGTCTGTGTGTATCTATATCTGTCTGTCTGTGTGTATCTATGTCTGTCTGTGTGTATCTATATCTGTCTGTGTGTATCTATATCTGTCTGTCTGTGTGTATCTATGTCTGTCTGTGTGTATCTATGTTGTCTGTGTGTATATCTATATCTGCCTGTGTGTATCTATATCTGTCTGTGTGTCTGTCTGTCTGTGTGTATCTATGTCTGTCTGTGTGTATCTATATCTGTCTGTGTGTATCTATATCTGTATATCTGTCTGTCTGTGTATCTATATCTGTCTGTGTGTGTATATCTATATCTGTCTGTGTGTATCTATATCTGTCTGTCTGTCTGTCTGTCTGTGTGTATCTATATCTGTCTGTGTGTATCTATATCTGTCTGTCTGTCTGTGTGTATCTATGTCTGTCTGTGTGTATCTATATCTGTCTGTCTGTCTGTGTGTATCTATGTCTGTCTGTGTGTATCTATATCTGTCTGTCTGTCTGTGTGTATCTATATCTGTCTGTCTGTCTGTCTGTGTGTATCTATGTCTGCCTGTGCGTATCTATATCTGTCTGTCTGTCTGTGTGTATCTATGTCTGTCTGTGTATCTATATCTGTCTGTGTGTATCTATATCTGTATATCTGTCTGTCTGTGTATCTATATCTGTCTGTGTGTATATCTGTCTGTGTGTATATCTATATCTGTCTGTCTGTCTGTGTGTATCTATATCTGTCTGTGTGTGTATATCTATATCTGTCTGTGTGTATATCTATATCTGTCTATCTGTCTGTGTGTATCTATATCTGTCTGTCTGTCTGTGTGTATCTGTCTGTCTGTGTGTATCTATGTTGTCTGTGTGTGTATCTATATCTGTCTGTGTGTATCTATATCTGTCTGTCTGTGTGTGTATATCTATATCTGTCTGTGTATCTATATCTGTCTGTGTGTATCTATATCTGTATATCTGTCTGTCTGTGTATCTATATCTGTCTGTCTGTTTGTGTGTATATCTATATCTGTCTGTGTGTCTGTGTTTTTATATATATATATATATATATATATATACGTCTATCTCGTTATCTGTGTCTGTGTGTATGTATATCTATATCTGTCAATCTTGTTATCTGTGTCTGTCTGTGTGCATATCTATATCTGTCTGTTTCTCTGATTATCTATATATCTGTCTCTGTGTATATCTATATCTGTCTATCTCGTTATCTGTGTCTGTCTGTCTGTCTGTGTGTATATCTATATCTGTCAATCTTGTTATCTGTGTCTGTCTGTGTGCATATCTATATCTGTCTGTTTCTCTGATTATCTATATATCTGTCTCTGTGTATATCTATATCTGTCTATCTCGTTATCTGTGTCTGTCTGTCTGTCTGTGTGTATATCTATATCTGTCTATCTCGTTATCTGTGTCTGTCTGTCTGTGTGTATATCTATATCTGTCTATCTCGTTATCTGTGTTTGTCTGTCTGTGTATATCTATATCTGTCTATCTCGTTATCTGTGTCTGTCTGTCTATGTGTATATCTATATCTGTCAATCTTGTTATCTGTGCCTGTTTGTGTGTGTGTATATCTGTCTGTCTCTCTGATTATCTATATATCTGTCTGTCTGTGTGTATATCTATATCTGTCTATCTCGTTATCTGTGTCTGTCTGTCTGTATATCTATATCTGTCTATCTCGTTATCTGTCTCTGTCTGTGTGTGTGTCTATATCTGTCTATCTCGTCTGTGTCTGTGTGTGTGTCTATATGTCTATCTCGTTATCTGTGTCTGTGTGTCTGTCTGTGTATATCTATATCTGTCTATCTCGTTATATGTGTGTCTGTCTGTGTATATATCTATATCTGTCTATCTCATTATCTCGGTCTGTCTGTGTGTGTGTGTATATATATATATATCTATATATATATATATATATATGTCTATCTCATTATTTGTGTGCGTCTGTGTGTATATTTATATCTGTCTATCTCATTATCTGTGTCTGTCTGTCTTTGTGTATATCTATATCTGTCTATCTCGTTATCTGTGTCTGTCTGTCTGTGTGTATATCTATATCTGTCTATCTCGTTATCTGTGTCTGTGTGTCTGTCTGTCTGTGTATATCTATATCTGTCTATCTTGTTATCTGTGTCTGTGTGTGTGTGTCTATATCTGTCTATCTCATTATCTGTGTGTCTGTCTGTGTATATTATCTCGGTCTGTCTGTGTGTGTGTCTATATCTGTCTATCTCGTTATCTGTGTCTGTGTGTCTGTCTGTGTATATCTATATCTGTCTATCTCGTTATCTGTGTGTCTGTCTGTGTATATATCTATATCTGTCTATCTCATTATCTCGGTCTGTCTGTGTGTGTGTGTATATATATATATATATATATATCATTATTTGTGTGTGTCTGTGTGTATATCTATATCTGTCTATCTCGTTATCTGTGTGTCTGTCTGTGTATATATCTATATCTGTCTATCTCATTATCTCGGTCTGTCTGTGTGTGTGTATATATATATATATATATATATATCATTATTTGTGTGTGTCTGTGTGTATATCTATATCTGTCTATCTCGTTATCTGTGTCTGTCTGTGTGTATATCTATATCTGTCTTAAGTATATCCTCCTGGCTTGCTGTAATAATATAAGAGCCATAGAACTGACTCAACCATAACTATATAATAATAATAACTTATATTTATAACTTCAAATAAATAAACACAAACACACAGTGTGGGAAAAGACTCGTGGGTCACATTTATTGTAGAACAAGAGAACCGGCTGGAAGCAACAAGGCAAACTATAACAGGTGGCGGCAACCCCCAAGCGAAGAACGGATCATCCCGATCAAAGGTCCCCATCCAGCGCTACCTGCCATAAATAATCAGGACAAAGTGATCCGTTAGTATCCGCATGAGGAACAAACGCATAGAAGGCTTCCCATTGAAAATGGGAAAGCGCATCCGCAATCCTATTCTGGACGCCCGGGACATGCCTAGCACGGAACACAATATTCAGGTGCAGACACCTCAGCACCAACAGCCTTAAGTATCGCACTACAGGAGGAGATCCAGACGTGAGCTTGTTAATAGCAAAAACAGCGCTCATGTTATCTGTCCAGAATACCACTTCGCAGTCCCGAAGCTGGTCGCCCCAAACGTCAAGGGCCACTATGATGGGAAAAAGCTCCAAAAGGCACAGATTCCGAACCAGCACCTCATTGACCCACGAGCGAGGCCATGGGCCGGCTCTTCAATGCCCGGACAAGTAAGCACCATACCCGTGGGACCCTGCCGCGTCCGTGAACAATTAAATCACTGCGTTGGAAGGAACAACCTTCCGCCACAGGCAAATACCATTAAAGTGGCTTAAAAATTGCTCCCATACAGTCAGGTCTGTCGAGCTGTCGAAGGAAAATCCTACCCATAGGAATAATCCTGCTGGCGAAATTTAATAGGCCCAATAAAGTCTGAAGGTCCTTCACGGACCCATAAGGCTCCGATTTCATGGCCCGTACTGCCCCCAGCATGGGGGCAATTTTATCTTGCGGCAAATGACACTGTCTTGTTGCTGAGTCAATTTCAATGCCCAGAAAAGTGAGGCACGTACAAGGACCCTGGGTCTTGTCCTCGGCTAGAGGAACTCCCATTCTGGTCAGCAGAAGTCTAGTGACTTTCATCAAGAAAGCGCATTTGGAAGACCCCGCACTCCCTACAAGCAAAAAGTCATCCAAATAGTGTGCCAGGCCATCAAAACCATCAATCGCTGCGATGAACCAGTGCAAGAAACTAGTGAAAGCTTCAAAATAGGCACAGGAAAGGGAGCAACCCATAGGCAAGCATTTATCCATAAAATACTTGCCCTCAAACCAACACCCCATAAGCCGAAAGGAGGAGGGGTGAACTGGAAGGAGCCGAAATGCGGATTCCACATCCAGTTTCGTTTGAACAGGCCCCAACCCCAGCCCTTCGAACCAGCACAAGCGCGTCAACGAGCGACTAGTAATGAACTGAGCTAAGTTCGGGAGGGATAGCATCGTTAACCGATCGACCTTTTGGAAAGGACAGTTGCTGAATGAGCCGAAACTTACCTGGCTCCTTCTTTAGGATGACCCCCAAAGGAGAGACAACCAACCCCGGAATTGGAATCTCTCCAAACGGGCCAGCCATGCAACCCAATTCTATCTCTTTGTTCAATGTCTCCCTCACTACGCTGGGAAATTGATATGCGGACTTCAGATTCCTATGAACCGAAGAACCCACCACAGCAGAGCCGACGGGGATAATAAATCCCTATCGTAGACCGTGACAAAGTAAATCGGCAGCCTCTTTATCAGGATAAAGAAGCAGCCATTTCTCAATTACGGCTACCCTCAATGGGGTGGCCGCCCATTCCAGAAGTGAAAGGCTTGGAACCGAAACCCGGCCGCGCCTGGGAGCGACCTGCATCCTGGGACCTGGTACACTCGGAACCCGAGTGGCCACCCCTGCAGTGCTTACAAGCATGGCGGAATGCGCACGCCGTTCCCCTAGCGCAGAGCTTATCCTGGAACCGCCAGCATATGCCTGTAGGCCGCCGTCGAACACTGGGAGGCACGAGGGCCAGAGAGTCCAGCAGGAGCCTTCCCAGGTACAACCTGCTTTTCAGGCCCCAATTGCGCCCATAGCTGCGAATCTACATCTGCGAAACGCTACGTTGTAGTCGCGCCACGCTCCTTCTTTGTATTGCTCATAAACGGTTTCAATGGAATCCTGATATTTCAAGATATACAATGCCTGATCGGGAAATTTAGTTATATAGCTCGACGTGTACACCCGAAAACATTTGCGCCACTCGTCATACAAATCAGGCCTTTTTGAACTTCTTGGGGCCCGTACTGTCCTCTGCCATTTCTTTCTGAGGGTAGGCCTCGGCTGAGAGTTCAAACATGTGTACATATTTACCTTCTTGAATCCGCCGAACCATTTTAGATTTAAGATGCCCATGCAGGATAAATGCAGGCCATGGATCCATGTCCCCATACATAGCCGCCTCCCGTCTATTAGTCGCATCAGGGCTAGCAACTCCCGTTGGCGTGGGAGGTGTCGGCAACGGAACACGGGGCTCCATGCGGGACGAACCAGGGGGGAGGTGTAAACCCATGGCCTTCCTTTCCTCAACTAACCATTTCACCATTCTATACATTCTCTTCTGACCCTTGGCCTCCAACCCCAATGATCTATCACTTTCAGACCCAGAATTATCAGAAGATGAACTAAAACCCCTATGCCCCGAAGACAAAATGGGCTTACCAGCTCCCAGAGGACGCTGCACCGGCAAAGGATCAGAGGAAGTCAAAGGTTGCTCCCGGCTCCGTTTTTCCTCGCACGACCACATGGACTGGACTGCACTACCACCAAAGCGTTCTGTGGTTCCATGATATTCTGAAAAGAAAAATGTGAGAGAGGAATACCACGGGGAGAGGACGAAGGCCTATCAGCAAAGGCATCAATCCCCCCTGGGCTAAGACTCCGACGCTCTACGCCACATGCAGGCACCACACTATCAGACACACTGCCCACGTGCACATCCATCACTGCATCAGCAAACTGAACTTGCCTGCCCATGCCCTGCTCTACACTTATTGGAACCCCTTGGCATAAACTAGGATTGCTGCTAGGTATTTTCTTGCAGACGCCCTTGTAAGCATGCCCAGGGAGGCCCCGCTGGGTGCCATGCCCACAGGCGAACCGCGTGCAACCCGTGATGTGCTGCGCGTATTGCGCCCGATGAGGCCATGCGGCTCCTACTAGGCCGTGAATTACTAGTGGCCCGCCTCTTACCCCCCGCCTGTGTAACTACTGGCTAAGGCCCTAAGTTATTGGCCGAAACTGACATGCCCCCGGTCAGGCCTGCGGCCTGCTCATAATTACCAGTCTTGCCCCTGCCTGAGGCTCACTAACTTGTACATTGCCCCCGTGTGACTCGCTGCCTTGGCCCCTTGGCACAGCCAACACATTGCCCCCACGTGAGCGCTGTACCCCTGTGGCAAACTGCGCACCCCCCGCGGGCCTCGCCCCCACCACTCGAGGCACTCCTCTCTTACCTGAGTACCCCGGAGGCAAAGACGATGCTGCCCGCTTGATGACCTGGTCCCGAATGGCTGTTCCGGAAATGACGTCAGCGGAAGTGACGTCACCGGAAACGGCCAAATCGGAAGTGATGTCATCCAAAACGGACATGGCCGCCCGCGCTGCTGACCTACGAGCCGGAGAAGGGAAAGGAGACCCGACGCCCGCAGATGGAAGACCGCCGCCCGAAAGCACTGACGCTAGGGATTGGAGGAGCACGATGGCAGTGGACACCGCCTCACCGGACAGCGTAACCGATGGTGAAGGTAAGGCCACGATGCTCCCACTAGGCCCAACCACCGACACATTAGGGGGCAATATTTGAGAAAATGGGGGTTTTAACCCGAGACCCGCCCGAGACCCCAGCACCACTATCCAGGGGAAGGGGACATGATGGGGGGACCACAGATGGAGGGGCCTGAGAAGGGGGGGCCACCTGGACCTCGGGGTATAAAGAGGAGGAAACAGGGGCACGACTCACTGGATTTTGGGGTGATGGCAGCACGATCTCCTCCTCAGAATCAAATTCCCCAATCATCAGCTCTTCCAATTCATCCATTCTCACAGGCACTCGGGCTGAACGATTCCTGCTGCAGCAGACTGGTATCAGACTGCAAGCTGTGAAGACGAGCTGGAAAGAGGGTTTGGGGCCTGTAACCTGGCTTCTTAAAGGTAAGCTAAACCCCACCCTCACTAATGTAACATTGTTACCACTTCATAGCAGCACACTCCTAAGGGCCTTAATTCTTATGTTTGGTCCGGGCTATGCTGCCCTCCACTGTCTATCTCCTTATCTGTGTCTGTCTGTCTTTGTGTATATCTATATCTGTCTATCTTGTTATCTGTGCCTGTGTGTGTGTCTATATCTGTCTATCTTGTTATCTGTGTCTGTGTGTGTGTCTATATCTGTCTATCTTGTTATCTCTGTCTGTGTGTGTGTCTATATCTGTCTATCTTGTTATCTGTGTCTGTGTGTGTCTATATCTGTCTATCTTGTTATCTGTGTCTGTGTGTGTGTCTATATCTGTCTATCTTGTTATCTCTGTCTGTGTGTGTGTCTATATCTGTCTATCTTGTTATCTCTGTCTGTGTGTGTGTCTATATCTGTCTATCTTGTTATCTGTGTCTGTGTGTGTGTCTATATCTGTCTATCTTGTTATCTGTGTCTGTGTGTGTCTATATCTGTCTATCTTGTTATCTGTGTCTGTGTGTGTGTCTATATCTGTCTATCTTGTTATCTGTGTCTGTGTGTGTGTCTATATCTGTCTATCTTGTTATCTCTGTCTGTGTGTGTGTCTATATCTGTCTATCTTGTTATCTGTGTCTGTGTGTGTGTCTATATCTGTCTATCTTGTTATCTGTGTCTGTGTGTGTGTCTATATCTGTCTATCTTGTTATCTGTGTCTGTGTGTGTGTCTATATCTGTCTATCTTGTTATCTCTGTCTGTGTGTGTGTCTATATCTGTCTATCTTGTTATCTGTGTCTGTGTGTGTGTCTATATCTGTCTATCTTGTTATCTGTGTCTGTGTGTGTGTCTATATCTGTCTATCTTGTTATCTCTGTCTGTGTGTGTGTCTATATCTGTCTATCTTGTTATCTCTGTCTGTGTGTGTGTCTATATCTGTCTATCTTGTTATCTGTGTCTGTGTGTGTGTCTATATCTGTCTATCTTGTTATCTGTGTCTGTGTGTGTCTATATCTGTCTATCTTGTTATCTGTGTCTGTGTGTGTGTCTATATCTGTCTATCTTGTTATCTGTGTCTGTGTGTGTGTCTATATCTGTCTATCTTGTTATCTCTGTCTGTGTGTGTGTCTATATCTGTCTATCTTGTTATCTGTGTCTGTGTGTGTGTCTATATCTGTCTATCTTGTTATCTGTGTCTGTGTGTGTCTATATCTGTCTATCTTGTTATCTGTGTCTGTGTGTGTGTCTATATCTGTCTATCTTGTTATCTGTGTCTGTGTGTCTATATCTGTCTATCTCGTTATCTGTGTGTGTGTCTATATCTGTCTATCTTGTTATCTGTGTCTGTGTGTGTGTCTATATCTGTCTATCTTGTTATCTGTGTCTGTGTGTGTGTCTATATCTGTCTATCTTGTTATCTGTGTCTGTGTGTGTGTCTATATCTGTCTATCTTGTTATCTGTGTCTGTGTCTATATTTGTCTATCTTGTTATCTGTGTCTGTGTGTGTGTCTATATCTGTCTATCTTGTTATCTCTGTCTGTGTGTGTGTCTATATCTGTCTATCTTGTTATCTGTGTCTGTCTGTCTTTGTGTATATCTATATCTGTCTATCTTGTTATCTGTGTCTGTGTGTGTGTCTATATCTGTCTATCTTGTTATCTCTGTCTGTGTGTGTGTCTATATCTGTCTATCTTGTTATCTCTGTCTGTGTGTCTTTGTGTATATCTATATCTGTCTATCTCGTTATCTGTGTCTGTGTGTGTGTCTATATCTGTCTATCTTGTTATCTGAGTCTGTGTGTGTGTGTCTATAACTGTCTATCTTGTTATCTGTGTCTGTGTGTGTGTCTATATCTGTCTATCTTGTTATCTGTGTCTGTGTGTGTGTCTATATCTGTCTATCTTGTTATCTGTGTCTGTGTGTGTGTCTATATCTGTCTATCTTGTTATCTGTGTCTGTGTGTGTGTCTATATCTGTCTATCTTGTTATCTGTGTCTGTCTGTCTTTGTGTATATCTATATCTGTCTATCTTGTTATCTGTGTCTGTGTGTGTGTCTATATCTGTCTATCTTGTTATCTGTGTCTGTGTGTGTGTCTATATCTGTCTATCTTGTTATCTGTGTCTGTGTGTGTGTCTATATCTGTCTATCTTGTTATCTCTGTCTGTGTGTGTGTCTATATCTGTCTATCTTGTTATCTGTGTCTGTGTGTGTGTCTATATCTGTCTATCTTGTTATCTGTGTCTGTGTGTGTGTCTATATCTGTCTATCTTGTTATCTGTGTCTGTGTGTCTATATCTGTCTATCTCGTTATCTGTGTGTGTGTCTATATCTGTCTATCTTGTTATCTGTGTCTGTGTGTGTGTCTATATCTGTCTATCTTGTTATCTGTGTCTGTGTGTGTGTCTATATCTGTCTATCTTGTTATCTGTGTCTGTGTGTGTGTCTATATCTGTCTATCTCGTTATCTGTGTCTGTGTGTGTCTATATCTGTCTATCTTGTTATCTCTGTCTGTGTGTGTGTCTATATCTGTCTATCTTGTTATCTGTGTCTGTGTGTGTGTCTATATCTGTCTATCTCGTTATCTGTGTCTGTGTGTGTGTCTATATCTGTCTATCTTGTTATCTGTGTCTGTGTGTCTATATCTGTCTATCTCGTTATCTGTGTGTGTGTCTATATCTGTCTATCTTGTTATCTGTGTCTGTGTGTGTGTCTATATCTGTCTATCTTGTTATCTGTGTCTGTGTGTGTGTCTATATCTGTCTATCTTGTTATCTGTGTCTGTGTGTGTGTCTATATCTGTCTATCTCGTTATCTGTGTCTGTGTGTGTCTATATCTGTCTATCTTGTTATCTCTGTCTGTGTGTGTGTCTATATCTGTCTATCTTGTTATCTGTGTCTGTGTGTGTGTCTATATCTGTCTATCTTGTTATCTGTGTCTGTGTGTGTGTCTATATCTGTCTATCTTGTTATCTCTGTCTGTGTGTGTGTCTATATCTGTCTATCTTGTTATCTGTGTCTGTGTGTGTGTCTATATCTGTCTATCTCGTTATCTGTGTGTGTGTCTATATCTGTCTATCTTGTTATCTGTGTCTGTGTGTGTGTCTATATCTGTCTATCTTGTTGTCTGTGTGTGTGTCTATATCTGTCTATCTTGTTATCTGTGTCTGTGTGTGTGTCTATATCTGTCTATCTTGTTATCTGTGTCTGTGTGTGTGTCTATATCTGTCTATCTTGTTATCTGTGTCTGTCTGTCTATATCTGTCTATCTCCTTATCTGTGTCTGTCTGTCTTTGTGTATATCTATATCTGTCTATCTTGTTATCTGTGTCTGTGTGTGTGTCTATATCTGTCTATCTCATTATCTGTGTGTCTGTCTGTGTATATCTATATCTGTCTATCTTGTTATCTGTGTCTGTGTGTGTGTCTATATCTGTCTATCTCATTATCTGTGTGTCTGTCTGTGTATATTTCTATATCTGTCTATCTTGTTTTGTCTGTGTGTCTATATCTGTCTATCTCGTTATCTCAGTCTGTCTGTGTATATCTATATCTGTCTATCTCGTTATCTGTGTCTGTCTCTCTGTCTATATATCTATATCTTTCTACACATAAAGTATATATTTTTCCACTTAAAATGTTACTTTTACTAGTATTAATTAAAAAAAGGCAGCAGAAATAGAAGTATCTGGCGTGCCAGAAAAATAGTTAAAAACACAACTCTGTAACTGTGACTTGTATAAAGTACTTCAATGTTGCTGATTTTAAGTTGTTAATCACATACGAGGAGGAGGGGAAAAATCAATGATAAATGTAAGAGCCTCTATTTATGAACTGTGTCCTGTATTGCCCTATATTAGGGTAGATAAGACACTTTTTTACACTAAATAAGCTATAAATCCCTTCCCCATGCTTCCCACAATATGTCCCAAATGTTACAACAACAAATAAAAATATCAATTTAGTAGATAGTCTGAAATTGACAGAGTGCCGTTAAAATAAACACGAAGCCCTTGTCGCGGTCGCGTTTCACTTATACGCTTCCTCATGTCTATCTCGTTGTCTGTGTCTGTCTATATCTGTCTATCTCGTTATCTCTGTGTGTGTGTCTATATCTGTCTATCTCGTTATCTCTGTGTGTGTGTGTCTATATCTGTCTATCTCGTTATCTGTGTCTGTGTGTGTCTATATCTGTCTATCTCGTTATCTGTGTGTGTGTGTCTGTCTATATCTGTCTATCTCGTTATCTGTGTCTGTGTGTGTCTGTCTATATCTGTCTATCTCGTTATCTGTGTGTGTGTGTGTCTGTCTATATCTGTCTATCTCGTTATCTGTGTCTGTGTGTGTCTGTCTATATCTGTCTATCTCGTTATCTGTGTCTGTGTGTGTCTGTCTATATCTGTCTATCTCGTTATCTGTGTCTGTGTGTGTCTGTCTATATCTGTCTATCTCGTTATCTCTGTGTGTGTGTGTGTCTATATCTGTCTATCTCGTTATCTCTGTGTGTGTCTGTCTATATCTGTCTATCTCGTTATCTGTGTGTGTGTGTGTCTATATCTGTCTATCTCGTTATCTGTGTGTGTCTATATCTGTCTATCTCGTTATCTGTTGTCTGTATGTGTCTGTCTATATCTGTCTATCTCGTTATCTGTGTGTGTGTGCCTGTCTATATCTGTCTATTTATCTGTGTCTGTGTGTGTCTGTCTATATCTGTCTATCTCGTTATCTGTGTCTGTGTGTGTCTGTCTATATCTGTCTATCTCGTTATCTGTGTCTGTGTGTGTCTGTCTATATCTGTCTATCTCGTTGTCTGTGTCTGTGTGTGTCTGTCTATATCTGTCTATCTCGTTGTCTGTGTGTGTGTGTGTCTATATCTGTCTATCTCGTTGTCTGTGTGTGTGTGTGTCTATATCTGTCTATCTCGTTATCTGTGTCTGTGTGTGTCTGTCTATATCTGTCTATCTCGTTGTCTGTGTGTCTATATCTGTCTATCTCGTTATCTGTTTCTGTGTGTGTGTGTCTGTCTATATCTGTCTATCTCATTATCTGTGTCTGTGTATGTGTGTCTATATCTGTTTATCTCATTATCTGTGTCTGTGTGTGTGTGTCTATATCTGTCTATCTCGTTATCTGTGTCTGTGTGTGTATATCTATATCTGTCTATCTCGTTATCTGTGTCTGTCTGTGTGTCTATATCTGTCTATCTCGTTATCTGTGTGTGTGTGTCTATATCTGTCTATCTCGTTATCTCTGTCTGTCTATATATCTGTCTGTCTGATGATCTATGTCTGTCTATATATCTATATCCGTCTATCTCCTTATCTGTCTGTGTGTATAGCTAATATCTGTCTATCTCGTTATCTGTGTCTGTGTATATGTATATCTGTCTGTCTGTCTGTCTGTATATCTGTCTGTGTGTCTGTCTATAAATCTATATCTGTCTGATTATCTGTGTCTCTCTGTTTGATTATCTGTCTGTCTGATTATCTGTGTCTGTCTGATTATATATCTATATCTGTCTGTCTGATTATCTGTGCCTGTCTGATTAACTGTGTTTGTCTGTCTGATTATTTGTGTCTGATTATCCGTGTCTGTCTGTCTGATTATCTGTGTTTGTCTGATTATCTGTGTCTGATTATCCGTGTCTGATTATCTGTGTCTGTCTGTCTGTCTGATTATCTGTGTCTGATTATCTGTGTCTGTGTCTGTCTGATAATCTGTGTCTGTGTCTGTGTCTGTCTGATTATCTGTGTCTGTGTGTCTGATTATCTGTGTCTGTCTGTCTGATTATCGGTGTCTGAGTGTCTGATTATCTGTGTCTGTCTGATTATCTGTGTCTGATTATCTGTGTCTAATTATCTGTGTCTGTCTGATTATCTATATTTCTGTAGCTGTGTCTGTGTGTATATCTATATCTGTCTGTCTGTATAATTGTCTGTGTGTCTGTCTATAAATCTATGTCTGTCTGTCTGATTATCTGTGTCTGTTTGATTATCTATCTATCTATATATATATCTGTGTGTCTGTCTAATTTTCTGTGTCTGTCTAAATATCTGTGTCTGATTATCTGTCTCTGATTATTTATATATCTATATCTGTCTCTCTGATTATCTGCGTCTGTCTGATTATCTATATATCTGTGTCTGTCTGATTATCTGTGTCTGATTATCTATATATCTGTGTCTGATTATCTGTGTCTGGTCTGTCTGAGTATCTGTGTCTGTCTGATTATATGTGTGTGTCTGTCTGATTATATGTGTCTGTCTGATTATCTATATATCTATATCTGTCTGTCTGATTATCTGTGTCTGTCTGATTATCTATATATCTATATCTGTCTGTCTGATTATCTGTGCCTGTCTGATTATCTGTGTCTGTCTGATGATCTGTGCCTGTCTGATGATCTGTGCCTGTCTGATGATCTGTGCCTGTCTGATTATCTGTGTCTGATTATCTGTGTCTGTCTGATGATCTGTGTCTGTCTGATTATCTGTGTCTGTGTGTCTGTCTATATATGTATATATGTCTGTCTGATTATCTGTGTCTGATTATCTGTGTCTGTCTGATGATCTGTGTCTGTCTGATGATCTGTGTCTGTCTGATTATCTGTGTCTGTGTGTCTGATGATCTGTGTCTGTCTGATGATCTGTGTCTGTCTGATGATCTGTGTCTCTGTCTGATTATCTGTGTCTGTGTGATTATCTGTGTCTGTGTGATTATCTGTGTCTGTCTGATTATCTGTGTCTGTCTGTCTGATTATCTGTGTCTGTCTGTCTGATTATCTGTGTCTGTCTGTCTGATTATCTGTGTCTGATTATCTGTGTCTGTGTGTCTGATTATCTGTGTCTGTCTGATGATCTGTGTCTCTGTCTGATTATCTGTGTCTGTCTGATGATCTGTGTCTCTGTCTGATTATTTGTGTCTATGTGTCTGATTATCTGTGTCTATGTGTCTGATTATCTGTGCCTGTGTGTCTGATTATCTGTGTCTGTGTGTCTGATTATCTGTGTCTGTTTGATTATCTGTGCCTGTCTGATGATCTGTACCTGTTTGTCTGATGATCTGTGCCTGTCTGATTATCTGTGTCTGTGTGTATATCTATATCTGTCTATCTCGTTATCTGTGTCTGTGTATATCTATATCTGTCTGTCTGATTATCTGTGTCTGTGTGTCTGTCTATAAATCTATATCTCTCTGTCTGTCTGATTATCTGTGTCAGTCTGATTATCTATATATCTACTGTATATCTGTCTGTCTGATTATCTGTGTCTGTCTGTGTGTCTGTCTATATATCTATATCTGTCTGTTTGTCTGATTATCTGTGTCTGTCTGATTATCTGTGTCTGTCTGTGTGTCTTTCTATATATTTGTGGCTGTCTGATTATCTGTGTATGTTTGTCTGATTATTTGTGTCTTTCTGATTATCTGTGTCTGTCTGATTATCTGTGTCTGTCTGATTATCTGTGTCTGTCTGGGTGTCTGTCTATATATATATATATCTGTCTGTTTGTCTGATTATCTGTGTCTGTCTGATTATCTATATATCTATATATGTCTGTCTGATTATCTGTGTCTGTCTGATTATCTGTGTCTGTGTGTCTGTCTATATATATCTATATCTGTCTGTCTGATTATCTGTGTCTGTCTGATTATCTATATATCTATATCTGTCTGTTTGTCTGATTATCTGTGTCTGTCTGATTATCTGTGTCTGTCTGTGTGTCTTTCTATATATTTGTGGCTGTCTGTCTGATTATCTGTGTCTGTCTGAATATTTGTGTCTGTCTGATTATCTGTGTCTGTCTGTCTGATTATCTGTGTCTGATTATCTGTGTCTGTCTGATTATCTGTGTCTGTCTGATTATTTGTGTCTGTCTGATTATCTGTGTCTGTGTGTCTGATTATCTGTGTCTGTCTATATATCTATATCTGTCTGTCTGTCTGTCTGTCTGATTATCTGTGTCTGTCTGATTATCTGTGTCTGTCTGTGTGTCTTTCTATATATTTGTGGCTGTCTGTCTGATTATCTGTGTATGTTTCTCTTACTTGGTGTATTCAGTCCACGGATTCATCCTTACTTGTGGGATATTCTCAATCCCTACAGGAAGTGGCAAAGAGAGCACACAGCAAAGCTGTCCATATAGCTCCCCTCAGGCTCCGCCCCCCCAGTCATTCTCTTTGCCGCTCTAACAAGTAGCATCTCCACGGGAGGGTAAAGAGTTTGTGGTGTTAGATTTGTACAGGTATACCCCGCTCATACAGCGGGTTAGGGACCGGAGCCCCGCTGTAAAGTGAAAACCGCCTTAAAGTGAAACAAGGCAGTTTTAGCTTTCTTTTCACTTTCCAGTGTGTTTAAAAACTTAAACATGTTTTCACTAACTTATATTAGGTGTGCAATAGCGCTAAGTTTAGTTTAACACTAGCACAGCACAGTATTCATAAAATACTGTACCTGTAAAATAGTGACAATCACTGTAGTACAATTTGCCAGAGTATAGTATTGAGACACAGATTGCACTGTAATGATGTAAACAGAGTGAACTAAGCATAATAAAATGGTGCCAGTCACTTTTCTTGCAATCTCAGAAAGATTACAGCACTGTTTTAAAATCCTTGGAGGTTGAACTTCAGCTCCACAAAGCGCTGTATTAGCGAAGCGCTGTAAAGTGAAGCGGTGTAAAGTGAGGTATACCTGTAGTTTTATTTCTTCAATCAAGCATTTGTTATTTTAAAATAGTGCCGGTTTGTACTATTTACTCTGAGGCAGAAAGTGATGAAGATTTCTGCTGAGAGGAAAAAGATTTTAGCATGTTGTAACTAAAATCCATTGCTGTTCCCACGCAGGACTGTTGAGTACCGGAGAACTTCAGTTGGGGGGAACAGTTTGCAGGCTTAACTGCTTAAGGTATGCTCAGTCATTTTTTTCTAACAAGACCTGGTAATGCTAGAAGGCTGATAGAAATCCCCATGTGGGAAGGTAAGCCATTTTCTGAGACGCAGTATAGAAGGATGGCTTCAGTTAAGGGCTTAAATACTGGTAGACACTGTGATGGGCTAAATCGATTGTTTTATTGATGGAATCTTATATTTATTTAAGTGTTTGAAACGTTGTAAACACTTTCTGGGGTTTTTATTTCGCCTGGCATATTATCAGACGCCTAGTCTGACTCAGGAAGGCCCCATAACTCTGGTCTGAAGAGGGAGGGGGCCTCATTTTCGCGCCTCAGTTGCGCAGTTGATTTTCAAGACAGCTCATGCAGCTTCATGTGTAGAGTCCTGAGAGTGCAGGAGGACATCAAGGAGGCTTATATTTCTGCTACAAATAACCCTATCGGAAGTTAGGGCCGCAGCAAAGACTGTGGCACCGTGCTGTAGTGTGTTAAACCGGTTGTTTACTGCAATTTGCTCCGGTTTGGTCAATAAGGGGTTAATTGATTTAATTTGTGTGCAATCATTTCAAAGCATTAGGATCATGTGGTGAAATTTTCATAAAGATCGGATGTTTTTTGGTAATTTGGAAAAAAAAAAGTGTGTGCTTTTTATTATTTAAAGACACAGTAACGTTTTTTTCAAAAAGTGATTTTTTCTGTATTTTAGTGCTGTTTAAGTCTGTTAAACATGTCTGAGACTTCAGATAGACCTTGTTCTTTATGTTTAAAAGCCATGGCGGTACCCCCATTGCATTTGTGTTTAAAGTGTGCTAAAACATCTAAGAATTTTAAAGACCATCCAGTGACACTTAAAAATGTAGCCCAAGATGATTCTTTAACGGAAGGTAATGAGGATAGTCCTTCTTCCTCTCCCCATGTGTTGACACCAGTTATGCCCGCGCAAGCGATGCCTAGTACCTCTAGCGCATTGGCCCCTATTACTTTACAACAATTAGCAGCAGTAATGGATAATTCCCTCGCAGCATTTTTATCCAAATTGCCAGTTTTTCCAAGAAAGCGTGATAGCTCAGTTTTAAATACAGAGGATGAGCAATCAGACGCTTTGGATAATTTATCTGTAGTACCCTCACAAAACTCAGAAGTAGCAGTGAGGGACGGTCTGTCTGAGGGAGAAATTTCTGATACAGGAAAAGTTTCTCAGCGGGCAGATTCTGATTCCTTAGCGTTTAAATTTAAGCTGGAACACCTCCGCGTACTGCTTAAGGAGGTTTTAGCTACGCTTGATGATTGTGACCCCATGGTGGTCCCAGAAAAATTGTGTAAGATGGACAGGTTTTTAGAGGTCCCTGTTTACACTGAGGCATTTCCGATCCCAAAGAGGGTGGCGGATATTGTGACTAGGGAGTGGGAGAGACCGGGTGTACCCTTTGTTCCCCCCCCTATCTTTAAGAAGATGTTCCCCATAAACGACCCCAGACGGTCCCTAAGGTTGAGGGGGCTGTTTCAACACTTGCTAAGCGTACAACTATACCAATAGAAGACAGTTGTGCTTTCAAAGATCCTATGGATAAAAAATTGGAAAGATTGCTGAAGAAAATTTTTGTTCAGCAAGGTTTTCTACTTCAACCAATTGCCTGCATTATTCCTGTAACTACTGCAGCGGCTTTTTGGTTCGAGGCCCTGGAGGAGTCGCTCCAGAGGGAGACTTCATACGATGAAGTCATGGATAGAATTCATGCTCTAAAGCTGGCTAATTCTTTTATCACTGATGCCGCTCTCCAGTTAGCTAAACTAGCGGCGAAAAACTCAGGTTTTGCCATCATGGCGCGAAGAGCGCTTTGGCTCAAATCATGGTCCGCGGATGTGTCGTCCAAAACAAAACTGTTAAATATTCCCTTCAAGGGGAAGACCCTTTTCGGCCCAGAGCTGAAAGAAATTATTGCAGATATCACTGGGGGCAAGGGTCATGCCCTTCCACAAGATAGGCCGTTTAAGGCCAAAAACAAGGCTAATTTTCGCTCCTTTCGCAACTTCAGGAGCGGACCTGCTGCAACCTCTGCTGTCGCAAAGCAAGATAACGCTTCCCAGCCCAAAGCAACCTGGAAACCCTTGCAGGGCTGGAATAAGGGTAAACAGGCCAAGAAGCCTGCTCCTGCTACCAAGATAGCATGAAGGGGTATCCCCCGATCCGGGACCGGATCTAGTAGGGGGCAGACTTTCTCTCTTTGCTCAGGCTTGGGCAAGAGACGTTCCGGATCCCTGGGCATTAGAAATAGTTGCTCAGGGGTACCTTCTAAAATTCAAGGATTCTCCCCCAAGGGGAAGGTTCCACAGTTCTCGTTTGTCTTCAGACCAAACATAGAAACAGGCGTTCTTACGCTGTGTAGAAGATCTCCTAAAAATGGGAGTAATACACCCAGTTCCAATTGCGGAACAAGGACTGGGTTTTTACTCAAACCTGTTCGTAGTTCCCAAAAAGGAGGGAACTTTCAGGCCAATCCTGGATCTAAAGATTCTAAACAAATTCCTCAGAGTTCCGTCTTTCAAGATGGAAACCATTCGGACAATCTTGCTGATGATCCAGGAAGGTCAATATATGACTACCGTGGATCTAAAGGATGCGCACCTACATATTCCTATCCACAAAGATCACCATCAGTTCCTAAGGTTCGCCTTTCTGGACAAACATTACCAGTTCGTGGCCCTTCCTTTCGGGTTGGCCACCGCTCCCAGAATTTTCACAAAGGTGCTAGGGTCCCTTCTGGCGGTGCTAAGACTGCGGGGCATTGCAGTAGCACCTTACCTAGACGACATATTAATACAGGCGTCGTCTTTCCACAGAGCCAAGGCTCATACGGACATTGTTCTGGCCTTTCTAAGGTCTCACGGGTGGAAGGTGAACGCAGAAAAAAGTTCTCTGTCCTCGCTTACAAGGGTTCCCTTTCTGGGAACACTAATAGACTCGGTAGAAATGAAAATCTTTCTGACAGAGGTCAGGAAGTCCAAACTGTTGAACACCTGCCAAGCTCTTCATTCCATTCATCGGCCTTCTGTGGCTCAGTGCATGGAGGTAATTGGTTTAATGGTGGCGGCAATGGACGTAGTCCCTTTTGCCCGAATTCATCTCAGACCATTGCAACTGTGCATGCTCAAGCAGTGGAATGGGGATTATGCAGATTTATCTCCTCAAATACAAATGGACCAGAAAACCAGAGACTCTCTTCTCTGGTGGTTGTCTCAAGATCACCTGTCTCAGGGAATGAGTTTCCGCAGACCGGAGTGGATCATTGTCACGACCGATGCCAGTCTGTTAGGCTGGGGTGCGATCTGGGACTCCCTGAAGGCTCAGGGTCTATGGTCTCGGGAAGAATCTCTTCTCCCGATAAACATTTTGGAGCTGAGAGCGATATTCAAAACGCTCCAAGCATGGCCTCAACTAGCGGAGTCCAAATTCATCAGATTTCAGTCGGACAACATCACGACTGTAGCGTACATCAATCATCAGGGAGGAACAAGGAGTTCCCTAGCGATGAAAGAATTATCCAAGATCATCAAATGGGCAGAGGATCACTCCTGCCATCTATCTGCAATTCACATCCCAGGGGTAGACAACTGGGAAGCGGATTTTTTAAGTCGTCAGACTTTTCATCCGGGGGAGTGGGAACTCCACACGGAGGTTTTTGTTCAGCTGACCCAGCTATGGGGCATTCCAGAATTGGATCTGATGGCGTCCCGTCAGAACACCAAACTTCCCCTTTACGGATCCAGATCCAGGGATCCCAAGGCGGCATTGATAGATGTTTTAACAGCGCCTTGGTCATTCAGTCTAGCTTATGTCTTTCCACCGTTTCCTCTTCTCCCTCGGCCAATAGCCAGAATCAAACAGGAGAAGGCTTCGGTAATTCTGATAGCGCCTGCGTGGCCACGCAGGACTTGGTATGCAGACCTAGTGGACATGTCATCGGTCCCACTATGGAGATCTTCTACTTCAAGGTCCTTTCAAGCATCCAAATCTAGTTTCTCTGCAACTGACTGCTTGGAGATTGAACGCTTAATTCTAGCTAAGCGTGGTTTCTCTGAATCAGTTATAGACACTCTGATACAGGCCAGAAAGCCTGTCACCAGGAAAATTTACCATAAGATATGGCGGAAATATCTTGGTTGGTGTGAATCCAAGGGTTACTCATGGAGTAAGGTTAGGATTCCAAGGATACTAGCCTTTCTCCAAGAAGGATTGGAGAAAGGTTTGTCAGCTAGTTCCTTAAAGGGACAGATATCTGCTCTGTCTATCCTGTTACATAAGCGTCTGGCAGCTGTACCAGACGTTCAGGTGTTTGCACAGGCCCTAGTTAGAATCAAGCCTGTCTACAAACCTGTGGCTCCTCCATGGAGTCTAAATTTAGTTCTTTCAGTTCTTCAAGGGGTTCCGTTTGAACCTTTGCATTCCATAGATATTAAGTTATTATCTTGGAAAGTTTTGTTTTTAGTAGCCATTTCTTCTGCTCGAAGAGTTTCTGAATTGTCTGCTTTGCAGTGTGATTCACCCTATCTGGTGTTCCATGCGGATAAGGTTGTTTTGCGTACCAAACCTGGTTTCCTTCCAAAAGTGGTTTCTAATAAGAATATTAACCAGGAAATCATTGTTCCTTCTCTGTGTCCTAATCCAGTTTCTAAGAAGGAACGACTTTTACACAATCTTGATGTGGTTCGTGCTTTAAAATTCTATTTAAAAGCAACTAAAGATTTCAGACAAACATCATCCTTGTTTGTTGTCTATTCTGGTAAGAGGAGAGGTCAGAAAGCGACTGCTACCTCTCTTTCCTTTTGGCTGAAAAGCATCATCCGTTTGGCTTATGAGACTGCTGGACAGCAGCCTCCTGAACGAATTACAGCTCATTCCACTAGAGCTGTGGCTTCCACATGGGCTTTCAAGAATGAGGCTTCTGTTGAACAGATTTGTAAGGCAGCGACTTGGTCTTCACTGCATACTTTTGCCAAATTTTACAGATTCAATACTTTTGCTTCTTCGGAGGCTATTTTTGGGAGAAAGGTTTTGCAAGCAGTGGTGCCTTCCGTTTAGGTTACCTGACTTGTTCCCTCCCTTCATCCGTGTCCTATTGCTTTGGTATTGGTATCCCACAAGTAAGGATGAATCCGTGGACTGGATACACCAAGTAATAGAAAACAGAATTTATGCTTACCTGATAAATTACTTTCTCTTACGGTGTATTCAGTCCACGGCCTGCCCTGACATTTAAGTCAGGTTCAAATTTCTCTTTGTAAAACTACAGTCACCACTGCACCCTATGGTTCTCCTTTTTCTCCTAACCGTCGGTCGAATGACTGTCTGTCTGATTATCTGTGTCTGTCTGTGTGTCTGTCTATATATCTGTGTCTGTCTGATTATCTGTGTCTGTCTGTGTGTCTTTCTATATATTTGTGGCTGTCTGTCTGATTATCTGTGTCTGTCTGATTATCTGTGTCTGTCTGATTATCTATATATCTGTGCCTGTCTGATTATCTGTGTCTGTCTGTCTGATTATTTGTGTCTGTCTGATTATCTATATATCTATATCTGTCTGTCTGATTATCTGTGTCTGTCTGATTATCTTTATATCTATATCTGTCTGTCTGATTGTCTGTCTGATTATCTGTGTCTGATTATCTGTGTTTGATTATCTGTGTCTGTCTGATTATCTGTGTCTGTCTGATTATCTGTGTCTGTTTGATTATCTGTGTCTGTCTGATTATCTGTGTCTGTTTGATTATCTGTGTCTGTCTGATTATCTGTGTCTGTTTGATTATCTGTGTCTGTTTGTCTGATGATCTGTGCCTGTGTATATCTATATCTGTGTTTCTGATTATCTGTGTCTGTGTGTCTGTCTATAAATCTATATCTGATTATCTGTGTCTGTTTGATTATCTGTATATCTATATCTGTATGTCTGATTATCTGTGTCTGTCTGTCTGATTATCTGTGTCTGTCTGATTATCTGTGTCTGTGTGTCTGTCTATATATCTATATCTGTCTGTCTGATTATCTGTCTGTCTGATTATCTGTGTCTGTCTGTGTGTCTCTCTATATATCTATATCTGTCTGTTTGTCTGATTATCTGTGTCTGTCTGTCTTTCTATATATCTGTGTCTGTCTGTCTGTCTGATTATCTGTGCAAATAGGAATGTGATCTAATAGTGCGCTAGGTAATGGGATATCAAAAACCTTATTAAGAGAGCAGATCCTTTGTTCTGTTCAAACAGTATAGGTAAAGAGGTAAGGGTTAAATAAGGGCGCTAAAAGCTTAAGATACCTCAAATAAGCAATAACAATAATTTGTAGGATATAAATGACTAGGTAGAAATGTGTTTACAAATTTAATATACAAAACAGAAATAAAACAATATATGCTAAAAAGATAGCGACGTCTCCCTTATTATTATTATTATGATTATCTGTGTATGTTTGTCTGATTATCTGTGTCTGTTTGTCTGATTATCTGTGGCTGTCTGTGTGTCTTTCTATATATTTGTGGCTGTCTAATTATCTGTGTCTGTCTGATTATCTGTGTCTGTCTGATTATCTGTGTCTGTCTGTGTGTCTTTCTATATATTTGTGGCTGTCTAATTATCTGTGTCTGTCTGATTATCTGTGTCTGTCTGATTATCTGTGTCTGTCTGTGTGTCTTTCTATATATTTGTGGCTGTATGTCTAATTATCTGTGTCTGTCTGATTATCTGTGTCTGTCTGATTATCTGTGTTTGTCTGATTATTTGTGTCTGTCTGAATATCTGTGTCTGTCTGATTATCTGTGTCTGTTTGTCTGATTATCTGTGTCTGTCTGTGTGTCTTTCTATATATTTGTGGCTGTCTAATTATCTGTGTCTGTCTGATTATCTGTGTCTGTCTGATTATCTGTGTCTGTCTGTGTGTCTTTCTATATATTTGTGGCTGTATGTCTAATTATCTGTGTCTGTCTGATTATCTGTGTCTGTCTGATTATCTGTGTTTGTCTGATTATTCGTGTCTGTCTGAATATCTGTGTCTGTCTGATTATCTGTGTATGTTTGTCTGATTATCTGTATCTGTATGTCTGATTATCTGTGTATGTTTGTCTGATTATCTGTGTCTGTCTGATTATCTGTGTTTGTCTGATTATTTGTGTCTGTCTGAATATCTGTGTCTGTCTGATTATCTGTGTATGTGTGTCTGTCTATATATCTATATATGTCTGTCTGATTATTTGTGTCTGTCTGATTATCTGTGTCTGTCTGATTATCTGTGTATGTGTGTCTGTCTATATATCTATATATGTCTGTCTGATTATTTGTGTCTGTCTGATTATCTGTGTCTGTCTGATTATCTGTGTCTGTGTGTCTGTCTATATATGTATATATGTCTGTCTGATTAGCTGTGTCCCTCTGATTATCTATTCCTGTCTGATTATCTGTGTCTGTCTGATTATTTGTGTCTGTCTGATTATCTGTGTCTGTGTGTCTGTCTATATATGTATATATGTCTGTCTGATTATCTGTGCCTGTCTGATTATCTGTGTCTGTCTGATTATCTGTGTCAGTCTGATTATATGTGTCTGTTTGTCTGATTATCTGTGTCTGTGAGTCTGTCTATATATCTATATATGTCTGTCTGATTATATATGTTTGTCTGATTATCTGTGTCTGTCTGTTTATCTGTGTCTGTCTGTCTGATTGTCTGTGTCTGTCTGATTGTCTGTGTCTAATTATATGTGTCTGTGTGTCTGTCTATATATGTATATATGTCTGATTATTTGTGTCTGTCTGTCTGTCTGATAACCTGTGTCTGTGTGTCTGTCTATATATGTATATATGTCTGTCTGATTATCTGTGCCTGTCTGATTATCTGTGTCTCTGATTATCTATGCCTGTCTGATTATCTGTCTGTCTGTCTGATTATTTGTGTCTGTCTGATTATTTGTATCTGTCTGATGATCTGTGTCTGTTTGTCTGATTATCTGTGTCTGTGTGTCTGTCTATATATGTATATATGTCTGTCTGATTATCTGTGCCTGTGTGATTATCTGTGTCTGTCTGATTATCTGTGTTTGTCTGATTATTTGTGTCTGTCTGATTATCTGTGTCAGTCTGATTATATGTGTCTGTTTGTCTGATTATCTGTGTCTGTGAGTCTGTCTATATATCTATATATGTCTGTCTGATTATATATGTTTGTCTGATTATCTGTGTCTGTCTGTTTATCTGTGTCTGTCTGTCTGATTGTCTGTGTCTGTCTGATTGTCTGTGTCTAATTATATGTGTCTGTGTGTCTGTCTATATATCTATATATGTCTGATTATTTGTGTCTGTCTGTCTGATTACCTGTGTCTGTGTGTCTGTCTATATATGTATATATGTCTGTCTGATTATCTGTGCCTGTCTGATTATCTGTGTCTCTGATTATCTATGCCTGTCTGATTATCTGTCTGTCTGTCTGTCTGATTATTTGTGTCTGTCTGATTATTTGTATCTGTCTGATGATCTGTGTCTGTTTGTCTGATTACCTGTGTCTGTGTGTCTGTCTATATATGTATATATGTCTGTCTGATTATCTGTGCCTGTCTGATTATCTGTGTCTCTGATTATCTATGCCTGTCTGATTATCTGTCTGTCTGTCTGTCTGATTATTTGTGTCTGTCTGATTATTTGTATCTGTCTGATGATCTGTGTCTGTTTGTCTGATTATCTGTGTCTGTGTGTCTGTCTATATATGTATATATGTCTGTCTGATTATCTGTGCCTGTGTGATTATCTGTGTCTGTCTGATTATCTGTGTCTGATTATCTGTGTCTGTTTGTCTGATTATCTGTGTCTGTGACTTTGTCTATATATCTATATATGTCTGTCTAATTATTTGTGTATGTCTGATTATCTGTGTCTGACTGATTATCGGTGTCTGTCTGATTATCTGTGTCTGTCTATATATCTATATATGTATGTCTGATTATCTGTGTCTGACTGATTATCGGTGTCTGTCTGATTATCTGTGTCTGTCTATATATCTATATATGTATGTCTGATTATCTGTGTCTGTTTGTCTGATTATCTGTGTCTGTGACTTTGTCTATATATCTATATATGTCTGTCTAATTATTTGTGTATGTCTGATTATCTGTGTCTGACTGATTATCTGTGTCTGTCTGATTATCTGTGTCTGTGTGTCTGTCTATATATTTATATATGTATGTCTGATTATTTGTGTCTGATTATTTGTGTCTTTCTGTATGATTATCTGTGTCTGTGTGATTATCTGTGTCTGTGTGTCTGTCTATATATCTATATATGTCTGTCTGATTATCTGTGTCTGTGTGTCTGTCTATATATCTATATATGTCTGTCTGATTATCTGTGTCTGTCTGATTATCTGTGTCTGTGTGTCTGTCTATATATCTATATATGTCTGTCTGATTATCTGTGTCTGTCTGATTATCTGTGTCTGTGTGTCTGTCTATATATCTATATATGTCTGTCTGATTATCTGTGTCTGTCTGATTATCTGTGTCTGTTTGTCTGATTATCTGTGTCTGTGTGTCTCTCTATATATCTAAATGTGTCTGTCTGATTATCTGTGTCTGTCTGATTATCTGTGTCTGTCTGATTATCTGTGTCTGTGTGTCTCTCTATTTATCTATATATGTCTGTCTGATTTATATATGTCTGTCTGATTATTTGTGTCTGTTTGTCTTATTATCTGTGTCTGTGTGTCTCTCTATTTATCTATATATGTCTGTCTGATTTATATATGTCTGTCTGATTATTTGTGTCTGTCTGATTATCTGTGTCTTTCTGATTATCTGTGTCTGTCTGATTATCTATATATCTATATATGTCTGTCTGATTATCTGTGTCTGTCTGATTATCTGTGTCTGTTTGTCTGATTATCTGTGTCTGTGTGTCTCTCTATATATCTATATATATATATGTCTGTCTGATTTATATATGTGTGTCTGATTATTTGTGTCTTTCTGATTATCTGTGTCTTTCTGATTATCTGTGTCTTTCTGATTATCTGTGTCTGTCTGATTATCTGTGTCTCTCTGTCTGATTATCTGTGTCTGTGTGTCTCTCTATATGTCTGTCTGATTATTTGTGTCTGTCTGATTATTTGTGTCTGTCTGATTATCTGTGTCTGTCTGATTATCTGTGTCTGTCTGATTATCTGTGTCTGTTTGTCTGATTATCTGTGTCTGTGTGTCTCTCTATATATCTATATATATATGTCTGTCTGATTTATATATGTGTGTCTGATTATTTGTGTCTTTCTGATTATCTGTGTCTTTCTGATTATCTGTGTCTTTCTGATTATCTGTGTCTGTCTGATTATCTGTGTCTGTCTGATTATCTGTGTCTCTCTGTCTGATTATCTGTGTCTGTCTGATTATCTGTGTCTGTCTGATTATCTGTGTCTTTCTGATTATCTGTGTCTGTCTGATTATCTGTGTCTGTCTGATTATCTGTGTCTGTCTGATTATCTATATATCTATATATGTCTGTCTGATTATCTGTGTCTGTCTGATTATCTGTGTCTGTTTGTCTGATTATCTGTGTCTGTGTGTCTCTCTATATATCTATATATATATATGTCTGTCTGATTTATATATGTCTGTCTGATTATCTGTGTCTGTCTGATTATCTGTGTCTTTCTGATTATCTGTGTCTGTCTGATTATCTGTGTCTGTCTGATTATCTGTGTCTTTCTGATTATCTGTGTCTGTCTGATTATCTATATATCTATATATGTCTGTCTGATTATCTGTGTCTGTCTGATTATCTGTGTCTGTTTGTCTGATTATCTGTGTCTGTGTGTCTCTCTATATATCTATATATATATATGTCTGTCTGATTTATATATGTGTGTCTGATTATTTGTGTCTTTCTGATTATCTGTGTCTTTCTGATTATCTGTGTCTTTCTGATTATCTGTGTCTGTCTGATTATCTGTGTCTCTCTGTCTGATTATCTGTGTCTGTGTGTCTCTCTATATGTCTGTCTGATTATTTGTGTCTGTCTGATTATTTGTGTCTGTCTGATTATCTGTGTCTGTCTGATTATCTGTGTCTGTCTGATTATCTGTGTCTGTTTGTCTGATTATCTGTGTCTGTGTGTCTCTCTATATATCTATATATATATGTCTGTCTGATTTATATATGTGTGTCTGATTATTTGTGTCTTTCTGATTATCTGTGTCTTTCTGATTATCTGTGTCTTTCTGATTATCTGTGTCTGTCTGATTATCTGTGTCTGTCTGATTATCTGTGTCTCTCTGTCTGATTATCTGTGTCTGTCTGATTATTTGTGTCTGTCTGATTATCTGTGTCTGATTTTCTGTGTCTGTCTATATATCTATATATGTCTGATTATATATGTCTAATTATCTGTGTCTGTCTGATTATATGTGTCTGTCTGATTATTTGTGTCTGTCTGTCTGATTATCTGTGTCTGTTTGTCTGATTATCTGTGTCTGTGTGTCTGTCTATATATCTATATATGTCTGTCTGATTATTTGTGTCTGTCTGATTATCTGTGTCTGTCTGATTATTTGTGTCTGTCTGATTATCTGTGTCTGATTTTCTGTGTCTGTCTATATATCTATATATGTCTGATTATATATGTCTAATTATCTGTGTCTGTCTGATTATATGTGTCTGTCTGATTATTTGTGTCTGTCTGTCTGATTATCTGTGTCTGTCTGATTATCTGTGTCTGTTAGTCTGATTATCTGTGTCTGTGTGTCTGTCTATATATCTATATATGCCTGTCTGATTATTTGTGTCTGTCTGATTATTTGTGTCTGTCTGATTATGTGTGTCTGTCTGATTATCTGTGTCTGTCTGATTATTTGTGTCTGTCTGATTATCTGTGTCTGATTTTCTGTGTCTGTCTATATATCTATATATGTCTGATTATATATGTCTAATTATCTGTGTCTGTCTGATTATATGTGTCTGTCTGATTATTTGTGTCTGTCTGTCTGATTATCTGTGTCTGTCTGATTATCTGTGTCTGTTTGTCTGATTATCTGTGTCTATGTGTCTGTCTATATATCTATATATGTCTGTCTGATTATTTGTGTCTGTCTGATTATTTGTGTCTGTCTGATTATGTGTGTCTGTCTGATTATCTGTGTCTGTCTGATTATCTGTGTCTGTGTGTCTGTCTATATATCTATATATGTCTGTCTGATTATCTGTGTCTGTCTGATTATCGGTTTCTGCCTGATTATCTGTGTCTGTCTGTCTGATTATTTGTGTCTGTTTGTCTGATTATGTATGTCTGTCTGATTATCTGTCTGTTTTTACTTATATAAATAAGTGCTGCTAGTAAATGCTATTATTGTTTTAGTGAGAGATTTTATTGTGCACAGGCATGGGAACAATATCACTACCAGCCTAAAACAGGAGCTATACATTAAGGGCTAGATTACAAGTGGAGCGCTTATTTACTGTGCGCCGGTTGTGCGTTAAATAACCAGCCATTACAAGCTAGCAATTAGCGCAAAGAAAATTAACCAGAATTTAGATCTTTGGTTAATTTTCTAAAAATGTCCCAAATACCACCAAAATAGAGCATCTTTTATTTTATTTAGGCATAAAAAAATACTGCACTAGGCAGTTTTAAGGGGTTAAACGTTGGTGTGGGATGTTAGAAATTAACTGACACTGCCTTTACATTGCGGTCTATGGGGACTGAATCTTCAATTAAAGGATTATAAGGAGTCGTTAACTGTGTTTAAGAACAAGAAACTGCACAATGTAAGTGAAGATTATAAAGAGAAATGTTTATACAAAGGGATTTTAAGTCCGGTGGAAAGATATACATATTTTCCCTTTAAGATCAAGGAGACAAAAGAATTATAGTAAACTACATGTAGTAACTGCAGTAAGTATGTGTTATACAGGTTTAACTATAATTACTATATATTAGGTTCTAACACATAAGGCTGTGTATATACAGTGTGTGTATGGTGTAGTAACTGCAGTAAGTATGTGTTATACAGGTGTAACTATAATTACTATATATTAGGTTATTACACATAAGGCTGTGTATATACAGTGTGTGTATGCTATAGTAGCTACAGTAAGTATGTGTTATACAGGTGTAACTATAACTATGTAGTAGTTGCAGTGAGCTATGTGTTATGCAGGTGTAATTATAATTACTATATATTAGGTTATTACACATAAGGCTGTGTATATACAGTGTGTGTATGGTGTAGTAACTGCAGTAAGTATGTGTTATACAGGTGTAACTATAATTACTATATATTAGGTTATTACACATAAGGCTGTGTATATACAGTGTGTGTATGGTATAGTAGCTACAGTAAGTATGTGTTATACATGTGTAACTATAATTACTATATATTAGGTTCTAACACATAAGGCTGTGTATATACAGTGTGTGTATGGTGTAGTAACTGCAGTAAGTATGTGTTATACAGGTTTAACTATAATTACTATATATTAGGTTCTAACACATAAGGCTGTGTATATACAGTGTGTGTATGGTGTAGTAACTGCAGTAAGTATGTGTTATACAGGTGTAACTATAATTACTATATATTAGGTTATTACACATAAGGCTGTGTATATACAGTGTGTGTATGGTATAGTAGCTACAGTAAGTATGTGTTATACAGGTTTAACTATAATTACTATATATTAGGTTCTAACACATAAGGCTGTGTATATACAGTGTGTGTATGGTGTAGTAACTGCAGTAAGTATGTGTTATATAGGTGTAACTATAATTACTATATATTAGGTTATTACACATAAGGCTGTGTATATACAGTGTGTGTATGGTATAGTAGCTACAGTAAGTATGTGTTATACATGTGTAACTATACTTACTATATATTAGGTTATTACACATAAGGCTGCCTGTGTATATACAGTGTGTGTATGGTGTAGTAACTGCAGTAAGTATGTGTTACACAAGTGTAACTATACTTACTATATATTAGGTTATTACACATAAGGCTGTGTATATACAGTGTGTGTACGGTGTAGTAACTGCAGTAAGTATGTGTTATACAGGTGTAACTATACTTACTATATATTAGGTTATTACACATAAGGCTGTGTATATACAGTGTGTGTATGGTATAGTAGCTACAGTAAGTATGTGTAATACAGGTGTAACTATAATTACTATATATTAGGTTATTACACATAAGGCTGTGTATATACAGTGTGTGTATGGTGTAGTAACTGCAGTAAGTATGTGTTATACAGGTGTAACTATACTTACTATATATTAGGTTCTAACACATAAGGCTGTGTATATACAGTGTGTGTATGGTGTAGTAACTGCAGTAAGTATGTGTTATACAGGTGTAACTATGCTTACTATATATTAGGTTATTAAACATAAGGCTGTGTATATACAGTGTGTGTATGGTATAGTAGCTACAGTAAGTATGTGTTATACATGTGTAACTATACTTACTATATATTAGGTTATTACACATAAGGCTGCCTGTGTATATACAGTGTGTGTATGGTGTAGTAACTGCAGTAAGTATGTGTTATACAAGTGTAACTATACTTACTATATATTAGGTTATTACACATAAGGCTGTGTATATACAGTGTGTGTATGGTGTAGTAACTGCAGTAAGTATGTGTTATACAGGTGTAACTATACTTACTATATATTAGGTTATTACACATAAGGCTGTGTATATACAGTGCGTGTATGGTATAGTAGCTACAGTAAGAATGTGTAATACAGGTGTAACTATAATTACTATATATTAGGTTATTACACATAAGGCTGCCTGTGTATATACAGTGTGTGTATGGTGTAGTAACTGCAGTAAGTATTTTATACAGGTGTAACTATACTTACTATATATTAGGTTATTACACATAAGGCTGTGTATATACAGTGTGTGTATAGTGTAGTAGCTGCAGTAAGATATGTGTTATACAGGTGTAACTATAATTACTATATATTAGGTTATTACACATAAGGCTGTGTATATACAGTGTATGTATGGTGTAGTAACTGCAGTAAGTATGTGTTATACAGGTGTAACTATACTTACTATATATTAGGTTCTAACACATAAGGCTGTGTATATACAGTGTGTGTATGGTGTAGTAACTGCAGTAAGTATGTGTTATACAGGTGTAACTACTATACTTACTATATATTAGGTTCTAACACATAAGGCTGTGTATATACAGTGTGTGTATGGTGTAGTAACTGCAGTATGTGTTATACAGGTGTAACGATACTTACTATATATTAGGTTATTACACATAAGGCTGTGTATATACAGTGTGTGTATGGTATAGTAGCTACAGTAAGTATGTGTTATACAGGTGTAACTATATTTACTATATATTAGGTTATTACACATAAGGCTGTGTATATACAGTGTGTGTATAGTATAGTAGCTACAGTAAGTATGTGTTATACAGGTGTAACTATAACTATGTAGTAGTTGCAGTGAGCTATGTGTTATGCAGGTGTAATTATAATTACTATATATTAGGTTATTACACATATGGCTGTGTATATACAGTGTGTGTATGGTGTAGTAGCTACAGTAAGTATATGTTATACAGGTGTAACTATAATTACTATATATTAGGTTATTACACATAAAGCTGTGTATATACAGTGTGTGTATGGTGTAGTAGCTACAGTAAGTATGTGTTATACAGGTGTAACTATAATTACTATATACTAGGTTATTACACATAAGGCTGTGTATATACAGTGTCTGTGGTGTAGTAGCTGCAGTAAGATATGTGTTATACAGGTGTAACTATACTTACTATATATTAGGTTATTACACATAAGGCTGTGTATATACAGTGTGTGTATGGTATAGTAGCTGCAGTAAGTATGTGTTATACAGGTATAACTATAATTACTATATATTAGGTTATTACACATAAGGCTGTGTATATACAGTGTGTGTATGGTGTAGTAACTGCAGTAAGTATGTGTTATACAGGTGTAACTATACTTACTATATATTAGGTTCTAACACATAAGGCTGTGTATATACAGTGTGTGTATGGTGTAGTAACTGCAGTAAGTATGTGTTATATAGGTGTAACTATAATTACTATATATTAGGTTATTACACATAAGGCTGTGTATATACAGTGTGTGTATGGTATAGTAGCTACAGTAAGTATGTGTTATACATGTGTAACTATACTTACTATATATTAGGTTATTACACATAAGGCTGCCTGTGTATATACAGTGTGTGTATGGTGTAGTAACTGCAGTAAGTATGTGTTACACAAGTGTAACTATACTTACTATATATTAGGTTATTACACATAAGGCTGTGTATATACAGTGTGTGTACGGTGTAGTAACTGCAGTAAGTATGTGTTATACAGGTGTAACTATACTTACTATATATTAGGTTATTACACATAAGGCTGTGTATATACAGTGTGTGTATGGTATAGTAGCTACAGTAAGTATGTGTAATACAGGTGTAACTATAATTACTATATATTAGGTTATTACACATAAGGCTGTGTATATACAGTGTGTGTATGGTGTAGTAACTGCAGTAAGTATGTGTTATACAGGTGTAACTATACTTACTATATATTAGGTTCTAACACATAAGGCTGTGTATATACAGTGTGTGTATGGTGTAGTAACTGCAGTAAGTATGTGTTATACAGGTGTAACTATGCTTACTATATATTAGGTTATTAAACATAAGGCTGTGTATATACAGTGTGTGTATGGTATAGTAGCTACAGTAAGTATGTGTTATACATGTGTAACTATACTTACTATATATTAGGTTATTACACATAAGGCTGCCTGTGTATATACAGTGTGTGTATGGTGTAGTAACTGCAGTAAGTATGTGTTATACAAGTGTAACTATACTTACTATATATTAGGTTATTACACATAAGGCTGTGTATATACAGTGTGTGTATGGTGTAGTAACTGCAGTAAGTATGTGTTATACAGGTGTAACTATACTTACTATATATTAGGTTATTACACATAAGGCTGTGTATATACAGTGCGTGTATGGTATAGTAGCTACAGTAAGAATGTGTAATACAGGTGTAACTATAATTACTATATATTAGGTTATTACACATAAGGCTGCCTGTGTATATACAGTGTGTGTATGGTGTAGTAACTGCAGTAAGTATTTTATACAGGTGTAACTATACTTACTATATATTAGGTTATTACACATAAGGCTGTGTATATACAGTGTGTGTATAGTGTAGTAGCTGCAGTAAGATATGTGTTATACAGGTGTAACTATAATTACTATATATTAGGTTATTACACATAAGGCTGTGTATATACAGTGTATGTATGGTGTAGTAACTGCAGTAAGTATGTGTTATACAGGTGTAACTATACTTACTATATATTAGGTTCTAACACATAAGGCTGTGTATATACAGTGTGTGTATGGTGTAGTAACTGCAGTAAGTATGTGTTATACAGGTGTAACTACTATACTTACTATATATTAGGTTCTAACACATAAGGCTGTGTATATACAGTGTGTGTATGGTGTAGTAACTGCAGTATGTGTTATACAGGTGTAACGATACTTACTATATATTAGGTTATTACACATAAGGCTGTGTATATACAGTGTGTGTATGGTATAGTAGCTACAGTAAGTATGTGTTATACAGGTGTAACTATATTTACTATATATTAGGTTATTACACATAAGGCTGTGTATATACAGTGTGTGTATAGTATAGTAGCTACAGTAAGTATGTGTTATACAGGTGTAACTATAACTATGTAGTAGTTGCAGTGAGCTATGTGTTATGCAGGTGTAATTATAATTACTATATATTAGGTTATTACACATATGGCTGTGTATATACAGTGTGTGTATGGTGTAGTAGCTACAGTAAGTATATGTTATACAGGTGTAACTATAATTACTATATATTAGGTTATTACACATAAAGCTGTGTATATACAGTGTGTGTATGGTGTAGTAGCTACAGTAAGTATGTGTTATACAGGTGTAACTATAATTACTATATACTAGGTTATTACACATAAGGCTGTGTATATACAGTGTCTGTGGTGTAGTAGCTGCAGTAAGATATGTGTTATACAGGTGTAACTATACTTACTATATATTAGGTTATTACACATAAGGCTGTGTATATACAGTGTGTGTATGGTATAGTAGCTGCAGTAAGTATGTGTTATACAGGTATAACTATAATTACTATATATTAGGTTATTACACATAAGGCTGTGTATATACAGTGTGTGTATGGTGTAGTAACTGCAGTAAGTATGTGTTATACAGGTGTAACTATACTTACTATATATTAGGTTCTAACACATAAGGCTGTGTATATACAGTGTGTGTATGGTGTAGTAACTGCAGTAAGTATGTGTTATACAGGTGTAACTATAATTACTATATACTAGGTTATTACACATAAGGCTGTGTATATACAGTGTCTGTGGTGTAGTAGCTGCAGTAAGATATGTGTTATACAGGTGTAACTATACTTACTATATATTAGGTTCTAACACATAAGGCTGTGTATATACAGTGTGTGTATGGTATAGTAGCTGCAGTAAGTATGTGTTATACAGGTATAACTATAATTACTATATATTAGGTTATTACACATAAGGCTGTGTATATACAGTGTGTGTATGGTATAGTAGCTACAGTAAGTATGTGGTAATTACTATATATTAGGTTCAACAAAGGTTTTTTTTGGTTAAGCACACCACAAAAGGACTGTTTAATCTTAGCACACATATTGTGGGAGTGCTACCGAAGTGACCAAAACAATTACAAGACAACAAAAAGTATCAGTGCACATCCAACCACTTAAGTCCACTCTTTCATGGCATATTTGTATATGCTTCTGTCTGTCAAATATACTTACATAGCTTCTAATAAGATTGGGATAAACATCTCGCAATAATATTGGCTTATATTTGAGCTGCAAAAACAAATATACTTCCATCTGCTAAATATACTTACATAGTTCAAATAAGATTGGGATAAACATCTCACAATAATATTGACTTATATTTATGCTGCAAAATATTGCCTGTTTAAATTTAAATAAAATAGGGATCTTAGTCACACAATATGATCATATTCTGCTAAGCCAGTCACCACTTACAAGGTGTCCCATAGTAGACTGGTCCTGCACTAACCAGTTTCCACACTGCAGCAAGTCATATTTGTTTTTGCAGCTCAAATATAAGCCAATATTATTGCGAGATGTTTATCCCAATCTTATTAGAAGCTATCGGCTAGATTTGGAGTTTTGTCGGTAACGACCCGAAAAACTAACGCCGGCTTTTTTCTGGCCGCACCATAAAAATAACTCTGGTATTGAGAGTCCACAGAATGGCTGCGTTAGGCTCCAAAAAAGGAGAGTAGAGCATTTTTAACGCAGCTTCAACTCTCGATACCAGCGGTGCTTACGCAAGCGGCCAGCCTCAAAAACGTGCTCGTGCACGATTCCCCCTTAGGAAACAATGGAGCTGTTTGAGCTGAAAAAAACCAAACACCTGCAAAAAAGCCGCGTTCAGCTCCTAACGCAGCCCCATTGTTTGCTATGCGGTAACCCTTCCTACGTCTGCACCTAACACTCTAACATGTACTCCGAGTCTAAACACCCCTAGCCTTACACTTATTAACCCCTAATCTGCCGCCCCCGCTATCGCTGACCCCTGCATATTATTATTAACCCCTAATCTGCCGCTCCGTAAACCGCCGCTACTTACATTATCCCTATGTACCCCTAATCTGCTTCCCTAACATCGCCGACCCCTATATTATATTTATTAACCCCTAATCTGCCCCCCACAATGTCGCCTCCACCTGCCTACACTTATTAACCCCTAATCTGCCGAGCGGACCTGAGCGCTACTATAATAAAGTTATTAACCCCTAATCCGCCTCACTAACCCTATAATAAATAGTATTAACCCCTAATCTGCCCTCCCTAACATCGCCGACACCTAACTTCCATTATTAACCCCTAATCTGCCGACTGGAGCTCACCGGTATTCTAATAAATGTATTAACCCCTAAAGCTAAGTCTAACCCAAACACTAACAGTTAAATATAATTTACATCTAACGAAATTAATTAACTCTTATTAAATAAATTATTCCTATTTAAAGCTAAATACTTACCTGTAAAATAAATCCTAATATAGCTACAATATAAATTATAATTATATTATAGCTATTTTAGGATTTATATTTATTTTACAGGTAACTTTGTATTTATTTTAACCAGGTACAATAGCTATTAAATAGTTAATAACTATTTAATAGCTAAAATAGTTAAAATAATTACAAATTTACCTGTAAAATAAATCCTAACCTAAGTTACAATTAAACCTAACACTACACTATCAATAAATTAATTAAATAAACTACCTACAATTACCTACAATTGACCTAACACTACACTATCAATAAATTAATTAAATACAATTGCTACAAATAAATACAATTAAATAAACTAGCTAAAGTACAAAAAATAAAAAAGAACTAAGTTACAAAAAATAAAAAAATATTTACAAACATAAGAAAAATATTACAACAATTTTAAACTAATTACACCTACTCTAAGCCCCCTAATAAAATAACAAAGCCCCCCAAAATAAAAAAAAATGCCCTACCCTATTCTAAATTACAAAAGTTCAAAGCTCTTTTACCTTACCAGCCCTGAACAGGGCCCTTTGCGGGGCATGCCCCAAAGAATTCAGCTCTTTTGCCTGTAAAAAAAAAACATACAATACCCCCCCCCAACATTACAACCCACCACCCACATACCCCTAATCTAACCCAAACCCCCCTTAAATAAACCTAACACTAAGCCCCTGAAGATCTTCCTACCTTATCTTCACCCTGCCAGGTTCACCGATCCGTCCTGAAGAGCTCCTCCGATGTCCTGATCCAAGCCCAAGCCGGGGGCTGAAGAGGTCCATGATCCGGCTGAAGTCTTCATCCAAGCGGGAGCTGAAGAGGTCCATGATCCGGCTGAAGTCTTCATCCAAGCGGGAGCTGAAGAGGTCCATGATCCGGATGAAGTCTTCTATCAACGGCATCTTCAATCTTCTTTCTTCCGGATCCATCTTGCAGACCTCCGACGCGGAACATCCTCTTCTCCCGACGCCTACTAGCCGAATGACGGTTCCTTTAAGGGACGTCATCCAAGATGGCGTCCCTCGAATTCCGATTGGCTGATAGGATTCTATCAGCCAATCGGAATTAAGGTAGGAATATTCTGATTGGCTGATGGAATCAGCCAATCAGAATCAAGTTCAATCCGATTGGCTGATCCAATCAGCCAATCAGATTGAGCTCGCATTCTATTGGCTGTTCCGATCAGCCAATAGAATGCGAGCTCAATCTGATTGGCTGATTCCATCAGCCAATCAGAATTTCCCTACCTTAATTCCGAGTGGCTGATAGAATCCTATCAGCCAATCGGAATTCGAGGGACGCCATTTTGGATGACGTCCCTTAAAGGAACCGTCATTCGGCTAGTAGGCGTCGGGAGAAGAGGATGTTCCGCGTCGGAGGTCTGCAAGATGGATCCGGAAGAAAGAAGATTGAAGATGTCGTTGATAGAAGACTTCATCCGGATCATGGACCTCTTCAGCTCCCGCTTGGATGAAGACTTCAGCCGGATCATGGACCTCTTCAGCTCCCGCTTGGGCTTGGATCAGGACATCGGAGGAGCTCTTCAGGACGGATCGGTGAACCTGGCAGGGTGAAGATAAGGTAGGAAGATCTTCAGGGGCTTAGTGTTAGGTTTATTTAAGGGGGGTTTGGGTTAGATTAGGGGTATGTGGGTGGTGGATTGTAATGTTGGGGGGGGTATTGTATGTTTTTTTTTACAGGCAAAAGAGCTGAATTCTTTGGGGCATGCCCCGCAAAGGGCCCTGTTCAGGGCTGGTAAGGTAAAAGAGCTTTGAACTTTTGTAATTTAGAATAGGGTAGGGCATTTTTTTATTTTGGGGGGCTTTGTTATTTTATTAGGGGGCTTAGAGTAGGTGTAATTAGTTTAAAATTGTTGTAATATTTTTCTTATGTTTGTAAATATTTTTTTATTTTTTGTAACTTAGTTCTTTTTTATTTTTTGTACTTTAGTTAGTTTATTTTATTGTATTTATTTGTAGGAATTGTATTTAATTAATTTATTGATAGTGTAGTGTTAGGTTTAATTGTAACTTAGGTTAGGATTTATTTTACAGGTAAATTTGTAATTATTTTAACTATTTTAGCTATTAAATAGTTCTTAACTATTTAATAGCTATTGTACCTGGTTAAAATAAATACAAAGTTACATGTAAAATAAATATAAATCCTAAAATAGCTATAATATAATTATAATTTATATTGTAGCTATATTAGGATTTATTTTACAGGTAAGTATTTATCTTTAAATAGGAATAATTTATTTAATAAGAGTTAATTAATTTCATTAGATGTAAATTAGTGTTAGGGTTAGACTTAGCTTTAGGGGTTAATACATTTATTAGAATAGCGGTGAGCTCCGGTCGGCAGATTAGGGGTTAATAAGTGTAGGCAAGTGGAGGCGACGTTGTGGGGGGCAGATTAGGGGTTAATAAATATAATACAGGGGTCGGCGGTGTTAGGGGCAGCAGATTAGGGGTACATAAGGATAACGTAGGTGGCGGCACTTTGCGGTCGGCAGATTAGGGGTTAATTATTGTAGGTAGCTGGCTGCGACGTTGTGGGGGGCAGATTAGGGGTTAATAAATATAATATAGGGGTCGGCAGTGTTAGGGGCAGCAGATTAGGGGTACATAAGGATAACATAGGTGGCGGCGCTTTGCGGTCGGCAGATTAGGGGTTAATAAGTGTAGGTAGGTGGAGGCGACGTTGTGGGGGGCAGATTAGGGGTTAATAAATATAATACAGGGGTCGGCGGTGTTAGGGGCAGCAGATTAGGGGTACATAAGGATAACGTAGGTGGCGGTCGGCAGATTAGGGGTTAAAAAAAATTATTCGAGTGTCGGCGATGTGGGGGGACCTCAGTTTAGGGGTACATAGGTAGTTTATGGGTGTTAGTGTACTTTAGAGTACAGTAGTTAAGAGCTTTATAAACCGGCGTTAGCCCAGAAAGCTCTTAACTACTGACTTTTTTCCTGCGGCTGGGGTTTTGTCGTTAGATGTCTAACGCTCACTTCAGAAACGACTCTAAATACCGGAGTTAGAAAGATCCCATTGAAAAGATAGGATACGCAATTTACATAAGGGGATCTGCGGTATGGAAAAGTCGCGGATGAAAAGTGAGCGTTAGACCCTATTTTGAGTGACTCCAAATACCGGCGGTAGCCTAAAACCAGCGTTAGGAGCCTCTAACGCTGGTTTTCACGGCTAACGCCAAACTCCAAATCTAGGTCTATGTAAGTATATTTGACAGACAGAAGCATATACAAATATGCCATGAAAGAGTGGACTTAAGTGGTTGGATGTGCACCGATACTTTTTGTTGTCTTATATATTAGGTTATTACACATAAGGCTGTGTATATACAGTGTGTGTGGTGTAGTAGCTGCAGTAAGATATGTGTTATACAGGTGTAACTATAATTACTATATAGTAGGTTATTACACATAAGGCTGTGTATATACAGTGTGTGTGGTGTAGTAGCTACAGTAAGTATGTGTTATACAGGTGTAACTATAATTACTATATATTAGGTTATTACACATAAGACTTTGTATATACAGTGTGTGTGTATGGTATAGTAGCTGCAGTAAGTATGTGTTATACAGGTGTAACTATATTTACTATATATTCGGTTATTACACATAAGGCTGTGTATATACAGTGTGTGTATAGTATAGTAGCTACAGTAAGTATGTGTTATACAGGTGTAACTATAACTATGTAGTAGTTGCAGTAAGCTATGTGTTATACAGGTATAACTATAATTACTATATATTAGGTTATTACACATAAAGCTGTGTATATACAGTGTATGTATGGTGTAGTAGCTACAGTAAGTATGTGTTATACAGGTGTAACTATAATTACTATATATTAGGTTATTACACATAAGGCTGTGTATATACAGTGTGTGTATGGTGTAGTATAAACTATGTGTTATACAGGTGTAACTATACTTACTATATATTAGTAATAAGCTATGTGTTATACAGGTGTAACAATAATTGCTATATATTAGGTTATTACACAATAGGCTGTGTATATACAGTGTGTGTATGGTGTAGTATAAGCTATGCGTTATACAGGTGTAACTATTCTTACTATATATTAGTAATAAGCTATGTGTTACACAGGTGTAACTATAATTGCTATATATTAGGTTATTACACATAAGGCTGTGTATATACAGTGTGTGTATGGTGTAGTAGCTGCAGTACGTATGTGTTATACAGGTGTAACTATAATTACTATATATTAGGTTATTACACATAAGGCTGTGTATATACAGTGTGTGTATAGTATAGTAGCTACAGTAAGTATGTGTTATACAGGTGTAACTATAACTATGTAGTAGTTGCAGTAAGCTATGTTTTATACAGGTATAACTATAATTACTATATATTAGGTTATTACACATAAGGCTGTGTATATACAGTGTGTGTATGGTGTAGTAGCTACAGTAAGTATGTGTTATACAGGTGTAACTATAATTACTATATATTAGGTTATTACACATAAGGCTGTGTATATACAGTGTGTGTATAGTGTAGTAGCTGTAATAAGCTATGTGTTATACAGGTGTAACTATACTTACTATATATTAGGTTATTACACATAAGGCTGTGTATATACAGTGAGTGTATAGTGTAGTAGCTGCAGTAAGTATGTGTTATACAGGTGTAATTATAATTACTATATATTAGGCTATTACACATAAGACTGTGTATATACAGTGTGTGTATATAGTGTAGTAGCTGCAGTAAGTATGTGTTATACAGGTGTAACTATACTTACTATATATTAGGTTATTACACATAAGGCTGTGTATATACAGTGTGTGTTTAGTGTAGTAGCTACAGTAAGCTATGTGTTATACAGGTGTAACTATAATTACTATATATTAGGTTATTACACATAGGGCTGTGTATATACAGTGTGTGTATAGTGTAGTAGCTGCAGTAAGTATGTGTTATACAGGTGTAACTATACTTACTATATATTAGGTTATTACACATAAGGCTGTGTATATACAGTGTGTGTATAGTGTAGTAGCTGCAGTAAGATATGTGTTATACAGGTGTAACTATACTTACTATATATTAGGTTATTACACATAAGGCTGTGTATATACAGTGTGTGTATAGTGTAGTAGCTACAGTAAGTATGTGTTATACAGGTGTAACTATACTTACTATATATTAGGTTATTAAACATAAGGCTGTGTATATACAGTGTGTATATAGTGTAGTAGCTACAGTAAGCTATATGTTATACAGGTGTAAATATAATTACTATATATTAGCTTATTACACATAAGGCTGTGTATATACAGTGTGTGTATAGTGTAGTAGCTACAGTAAGCTATGTGTTATACAGGTGTAACTATAATTACTATATATTAGGTTATTACACATAAGGCTGTGTATATACAGTGTGTGTATAGTTTAGTAGCTGCAGTAAGTATGTGTTATACAGGTGTAACTATAATTACTATATATTAGGTTATTACACATAAGCCTGTGTATATACAGTGTGTGTATGGTGTAGTAACTGCAGTAAGTATGTGTTATACAGGTTTAACTATAATTACTATATATTAGGTTCTAACACATAAGGCTGTGTATATACAGTGTGTGTATGGTGTAGTAGCTGCAGCAAGTTAATCCTTATACAGGTGTGCACATTAGGGTTATTTTTACATTGCACAATAAGATATGATACACTTTTAGGTACACTCACTTATGATTGCACATTTCTTTGAATTATGAGATATTAACTCATGCAATCACTTATGAGAATAAAACAGATGACATTACTTGTTAAACACATATACACAGGTGAAATAGCTGATTGGCTGTGCACTGGGGGGTTGGTTGTGTCACATTTCTTTGTCTGAGGAAGGGGAGAATGCCCTAAAAACGTTCACTATAAAACTTCTTGCCTTCTGTTGTGATATTGTTCATTGTTGCGCCCTGGTCCTGTGTCTGTAATTTTGTGAGAGTGCAATCTCTGCTAAGCCTGTTATTCATATACATACTGTATATAGTTAAAGTTTGTTGCCCATCACAGCGCAACTTACCCCCTTCGCTGCGCTAGTTCTCGTGCTGTGTCTGATGGCATCAGAACGAGGCTCTCATTGGAGCCTATGGGAAGCGCGCTCTCCTGGACGCAATACTTCAGTGCAATGCGAACACAAGGTCGCTTTTGTTTTCCACCTAACTCATAATATTAGCGCACATAAGCATGCACTGGTATTACTTAGTTGAGAGCAAATATCATGCTCAACTAAGCGATATTTTATGCTCAACTCATAATGTGGCCCCACATACATTTTATGATAATAGTATTGAGGTTATTCCACACTCTACCCATGTAGAAATATAACTTTCACTGCGTTCCAGTGCTGATGTGTTTGCTTGTGCGGTTCATATTACTCCGTGGCATAATTAGTGTGTATAAGCCTGGCAGTGCCAGCTCTGAGATGGGCAGAAATAGATATGTGTTTTAGAAACTACCAGGAAACAGGTATTTCCTTTCTGATACCTCTGCTATTCCTGCACATCCCATGGGATCTATCAGAGGAAAGCCTGGCTTGGTGTGTATATAGAGATATTATATGAATGTGATGGGGTATTATGATACACTTCCTGGCTTCTCCCAAGTGTAAGATTATCTGGACCAGCCTGCCTACAAGTTACATACAGCTGTATTATAACTCTAACTATATATTCACCTAAAGGATATATACAGCGACCAGTGAATCCCTGCAGAGCTTACAGTCTATTGGAATCTATAGCCCTTAGTGACAGAGATAATATACTGTATACAGTGCTTAGTTACGCCCTGCTCTGCATAGCTTAGTGTAATGAATATACTACATTAAATGGCTCCCTTACCTGCAGAGCTTACTATCTAAAAGCTATACAGCGCTCACTGACGCCCTGCAGAGCTTACTATCTAATAACTATACAGCACTTACTAACTCCCTGCCCTGCAGAGCTTACTATCTAATAGTTATACAGCACTCACTGACTCCCTGCCCTGCAGAGCTTACTATCTAATAGTTATACAGTGCTCACTGACTTCCTGACCTGCAGAGCTTACTATCTAATAGCTATACAGCGCTCACTGACTCCCTGCCCTGCAGAGCTTTCTATCTAATAGTTATACAGCGCTCACTGACTCCCTGCCCTGCAGAGCTTACTATCTAATAGTTATACAGCTCTCACTGACTCCCTGCCCTGCAGAGCTTACTATCTAATAACTATACAGCGCTCACTGACTCCATGCCCTGCAGAGCTTACTATCTAATAGCTATACAGCGCTCACTGACACCCTGCCCTGCAGAGCTTACTATCTAATAGCTATAGAGCGCTCACTGATTCCCTGCCCTGCAGAGCTTACTATCTAATAGCTATACAGCGCTCACCGACTCCCTGCCCTGCAGAGCTTATTACCTAATAGCTATACAGCGCTCACTGACTCCCTGCCCTGCAGAACTTACTATCTAATAACTATACAGCACTTACTAACTCCCTGCCCTGCAGAGCTTACTATCTAATAGTTATTCAGCACTCACTGACTCCCTGCCCTGCAGAGCTTACTATCTAATAGTTATACAGTGCTCACTGACTTCCTGACCTGCAGAGCTTACTATCTAATAAATATACAGCACTCACTGACTCCCTGCCCTGCAGAGCTTACTATCTAATAGTTATACAGCTCTCACTGACTCCCTGCCCTGCAGAGCTTACTATCTAATAGCTATACAGCACTCACTGACTCCCTGCCCTGCAGAGCTTACTATCTAATAGTTATACAGATCTCACTGACTCCCTGCCCTGCACAGCTTACTATCTAATAGCTATACAGCACTCACTGACTCCCTGCCCTGCAGAGCTTACTATCTAATAACTATACAGCGCTCACCGACTCCCTGCCCTGCCCTGCACAGCTTACTATCTAATAGCTGTACAGCGCTCACTGACATCCTGCCCTGCAGAGCTTACTATATAATAGCTATACAGCGCTCACTGACTCCCTGCCCTGCAGAGCTTACTATCTTATGGCTATACAGCACTCACTGACTTCCTGCCCTGCAGAGCTTACTATCTAATAGCTATACAGCGCTCACTGACTCCCTGCCCTGCAGAGCTTACTATCTAATAGTTATACAGCACTCACTGACTCCCTGCCCTGCAGAGCTTACTATCTAATAGCTATACAGCGCTCACTGACACCCTGCAGAGCTTACTATCTAATAGCTATACAGCGCTCACTGACTCCCTGCAGAGCTTACTATCTAATAGCTATACAGCGCTCACTGACTCCCTGCCCTTCAGAGCTTACTATCTAATAGCTATACAGCGCTCACTGACTTCCTGCTCTGCAGAGCTTACTATCTAATAGCTATACAGCGCTCACTGACTCCCTGCCCTGCAGAGCCTACTATCTAATAGTTATATAGCGCTCACTGACTCCCTGCCCTGCAGAGCTTACTATCTAATAGCTATGCAGCGCTCACTGACTCCCTGCCCTGCAGAGCTTACTATCTAATAGCTATACAGCACTCACTGACTCCCTGCCCTGCAGAGCTTAATATCTAATACAATTTAATGGATATATATGGTGCTTGGCGACTCCCTGCCCTTCAGAGCTTACTATCTAATAGCTATGCAGCGCTCACTGACTCCCTGCACTGCAGAGCTTACTATCTAACAGCTATACAGCGCTCACTGACTCCCTTCCCTGCAGAACTTACTATCTAATAGCTATACAGAGCTCACTGACTCCCTGCCCTTCAGAGCTTACAATCTAATAGCTATACAGCGCTCACTGACTCCCTGCCCTGCAGAGCTTACTATCTAATAACTATACAGCACTCACTGACTCCCTGCCCTGCAGAGCTTACTATCTAATAGTTATATAGCGCTCACTGACTCCCTGCCCTGCAGAGCTTACTATCTAATAGCTATACAGCGCTCACTGACATCCTGCCCTGCAGAGCTTACTATCTAATAGCTATACAGCGCTCACTGACTTCCTGCTCTGCAGAGCTTACTATCTAATAGCTATACAGCGCTCACTGACTTCCTGCTCTGCAGAGCTTACTATCTAATAGCCATACAGCGCTCACTGACTCCCTGCCCTGCATAGCTTGCTATCTAATAGTTATATAGCGCTCACTGACTCCCTGCCCTGCAGAGCTTACTATCTAATAGCTATGCAGCGCTCACTGACTCCCTGCTCTGCAGAGCTTACTATCTAATAGCTATACAGCACTCACGGACTCCCTGCCCTGCAGAGCTTACTATCTAATAGCTGTACAGCACTCACTGACTCCCTGCTCTTCAGAGCTTACTATCTAATAGCTATACAGCGCTCACTGACTCCCTGCCCAGCAGAGCTTACTATCTAATAGCTGTACAGTGCTCACTGACGCCCTGCAGAGCTTACTATCTAATAACTATACAGCACTCACTGACTCCCTGCCCAGCAGAGCTTACTATCTAATAGCTATACAGCACTCACTGACTCCCTGCCCTGCAGAGCTTACTATCTAATAGCTATACAGCGCTCACCGACTCCCTGCCCTGCAGAGCTTACTATATAATAGCTATACAGCGCTCACTGACTCCCTGCCCTGCAGAGCTTACTATCTAATAGCTATACAGCGCTCACTGACTCCCTACTCTTCAGAGCTTACTATCTAATAACTATACAGGGCTCACTGACTCCCTGCTCTTCAGAGCTTACTATCTAATAACTATACAGCGCTCACTGACTCCCTGCCCTGCAGAGCTTACTATCTAATAGCTATACAGCACTCACTGACTCCCTGCCCTGCAGAGCTTACTATCTAATAGTTATACAGCGCTCACTGACTCCCTGCCCTGCAGAGCCTACTATCTAATAGTTATATAGCGCTCACTGACTCCCTGCCCTGCAGAGCTTACTATCTAATAGCTATACAGCACTGACTGACTTCCTGCCCTGCAGAGCTTACTATCTAATAGCTATACAGCACTCACTGACTCCCTGCCCTGCAGAGCTTACTATCTAATAGCTATACAGCGCTCACCGACTCCCTGCCCTGCAGAGCTTACTATATAATAGCTATACAGCGCTCACTGACTCCCTGCCCTGCAGAGCTTACTATCTAATAGCTATACAGCGCTCACTGACTCCCTGCCCTGCAAAGCTTACTATCTAATAGCTATACAGCGCTCACTGACTCCCTGCCCTGCAGAGCTTACTATCTAATAGTTATATAGCACTCACAGACTCCCTGCCCTGCAGAGCTTACTATCTAATAGCTGTACAGCACTCACTGACTCCCTGCTCTTCAGAGCTTACTATCTAATAGCTATACAGCGCTCACTGACTCCCTGCCCCGCAGAGCTTACTATCTAATAGCTATACAGCGCTCACTGACTCCCTACTCTTCAGAGCTTACTATCTAATAACTATACAGCGCTAACTGACTCCCTGCTCTTCAGAGCTTACTATCTAATAACTATACAGCGCTCACTGACTCCCTGCCCTGCAGAGCTTACTATCAAATAGCTATACAGCGCTCACTGACTCCCTGCCCTGCAGAGCTTACTATCTAATAGCTATACAGCGCTCACTGACTCCCTGCCCTGCAGAGCTTACTATCTAATAGCTATACAGCGCTCACTGACATCCTGCCCTGCAGAGCTTACTATCTAATAGCTATACAGCACTCACTGACTCCCTGTCCTGCAGAGCTTACTATCTAATAGTTATACAGCGCTCACTGACTCCCTGCCCTGCAGAGCTTACTATCTAATAGATATAGAACACTCACTGACTCCCTGCCCTGCAGAGCTTACTATCTAATAGCTATACAGCGCTCACTGACTCCCTGCCCTGCAGAGCTTACTATCTAATAGCTATACAGCGCTCACTGACTCCCTGCCCTGCAGAGCTTACTATCTAATAGCTATACAGCACTCACTGACTCCCTGCCCTGCACAGCTTACTATCTAATAGCTATACAGCGCTCACTGACTCCCTGCCCTGCAGAGCTTACTATCTAATAGCTATACAGCGCTCACTGACGCCCTGCAGAGCTTACTATCTAATAGCTATACAGCGCTCACTGACGCCCTGCAGAGCTTACTATCTAATGGCTATACAGCGCTCACTGACTCCCTGCCCTGCAGAGCTTACTATCTAATAGCTGTACAGCGCTCACTGACTCCCTGCCCTGCAGAGCTTACTATCTAATAGTTATACAGCTCTCACTGACTCCCTGCCCTGCAGAGCTTACTATCTAATAACTATACAGCACTCACTGACTCCCTGCCCTGCAGAGCTTACTATCTAATAGCTATACAGCATTAACTGACTCCCTGCCCTGCAGAGCTTACTATCTAATATCTATACAGCGCTCACTGACTCCCTGCCCTGCAGAGCTTACTATTTAATAGCTATACAGCGCTCACTGACTCCCTGCCCTGCCCTGCAGAGCTTACTATCTAATAGCTATACAGCGCTCACTGACTCCCTGCCCTGCAAAGCTTACTATCTAATAGCTATACAGCGCTCATTGACTCCATGCCCTGCAGAGCTTACTATCTAATAGTTATACAGCGCTCACTGACTCCCTGCCCTGCAGAGCTTACTATCTAATAGCTATGCAGCACTTACTAACTCCCTGCCCTGCAGAGCTTACTATCTAATAGCTATACAGCGCTCACTGACTCCCTGCCCTGCAAAGCTTACTATCTAATAGCTATACAGCGCTCACTGACTCCCTGCCCTGCAGAGCTTACTATCTAATAGCTATACAGCACTCACTGACTCCCTGCCCTGCACAGCTTACTATCTAATAGCTATACAGCGCTCACTGACTCCCTGCCCTGCAGAGCTTACTATCTAATAGCTATACAGCGCTCACTGACTCCCTTCCCTGCAGAGCTTACTATCTAATAGCTATACAGCGCTCACTGACTCCCTGCCCTGCAGAGCTTACTATCTAATAGCTATACAGCGCTCACTGACTCCCTGCCCTGCACAGCTTACTATCTAATAGCTATACAGCACCAACTGACTCCCTGCCCTGCAGAGCTTACTATCTAATAGCTATACAGCGCTCACTGACTCCCTGCCCTGCAGAGCTTACTATCTAATAGCTATACAGCGCTCACTGACTCCCTGCCCTGCAGAGCTTACTATCTAATAGCTATACAGCACTCACTGACTCCCTGCCCTGCAGAGCTTACGATCTAATAGCTGTACAGCACTCACTGACTCCCTGCCCTGCAGAGCTTACTATCTAATAGCTATACAGCACTCACTGACTCCCTGCCCTGCAGAGCTTACTATCTAATAGCTGTACAGCACTCACTGACTCCCTGCCCTGCACAGCTTACTATGTAATAACTATACAGCGCTCACTGACTCCCTTCCCTACAGAGCTTACTATCTAATAGCTATACAGCGTTCACTGACTCCCTGCCCTGCAGAGCTTAATATCTAATAGCTATACAGCGCTCACTGACTCCCTGCCCCGCAGAACTTACTATCTAATAGCTATACAGCGCTCACTGACTCCCTGCCCTGCAGAGCTTACTATCTAATAGCTATACAGCGCTCACTGACTCCCTGCCCTGCAGAGCTTACTATCTAATAGCTATAGAGCGCTTACTGACTCCCTGCCCTGCAGAGCTTACTATCTAATAGCTTTACAGCGCTCACTGACTCCCTACCCTGCAGAGCTTACTATCTAATAGCTATTCAGCACTCACTGACTCCCTGCCCTGCAGAGCTTACTATCTAATAGCTATACAGCGCTAACTGACTCCCTGCCCTGCAGAGCTTACTATCTTATGGCTATACAGCACTCACTGACTTCCTGCCCTGCAGAGCTTACGATCTAATAGTTACAGAGCGCTCACTGACTCCCTGCCCTGCAGAGCTTACTATCTAATAGCTATACAGCACTCATTGACTCCCTGTCCTGCAGAGCTTACTATCTAATACAATTTAATGGAAATATACAGTGTTTGGTGACTCCCTGCCCTGCAGCGCTTACCTTGCTCTCGGCCCTGCAGAGCTTACTATCTAATATCTTTACAGCACTCACTGACTCCATGCCCTGCAGAGCTTACTATCTAATAGCAATACAGCACTCACTGACTTCCTTCCCTGCAGAGCTTACTATTTAATAACTATACAGCGCTCACTGACTCCCTGCCCTGCAGAGCTTACTATTTAATAACTATACAGCGCTCACTGACTCCCTGCCCTGCAGAGCTTACTATTTAATAGCTATACAGCGCTCACTGACTCCCTGCCCTGCAGAGCTTACTATCTAATAGTTATACAGCGCTCACTGACTCCCTGCCCTGCAGTGCTTACTATCTAATAACTATACAGCGCTCACTGACTCCCTGCCCTGCAGAGCTTACTATCTAATAGTTATACAGCGCTCACTGACTCCCTGCCCTGCAGAGCTTACTATCTAATAGTTATACAGCACTGACTGACTTCCTGCCCTGCAGAGCTTACTATCTAATAGCTATACAGCGCTCACTGACTCCCTGCCCTGCAGAGCTTACTATTTAATAGCTATACAGCGCTCACTGACTCCCTGCCCTGCAGAGCTTACTATCTAATAGATATAGAACACTCACTGACTCCCTGCAGAGCTTACTATCTAATAGCTATACAGCACTCACTGACTCCCTGCCCTGCAGAGCTTACTATCTAATAGCTATACAGCGCTCACTGACTCCCTGCCCTGCAGAGCTTACTATCTAATAGATATAGAACACTCACTGACTCCCTGCAGAGCTTACTATCTAATAGCTATACAGCGCTCACTGACTCCCTGCCCTGCAGAGCTTACTATCTAATAGCTATACAGCACTAACTGACTCCCTGCCCTGCAGAGCTTACTATCTAATATCTATACAGCGCTCACTGACTCCCTGCCCTGCAGAGCTTACTATTTAATAGCTATACAGCGCTCACTGACTCCCTGCCCTGCCCTGCAGAGCTTACTATCTAATAGCTATACAGCGCTCACTGACTCCCTGCCCTGCAAAGCTTACAATCTAATAGCTATACAGCGCTCACTGACTCCCTGCCCTGCAAAGCTTACAATCTAATAGCTATACAGCGCTCACTGACTCCCTGCCCTGCAGAGCTTACTATCTAATAGCTATACAGCGTTCACTGACTCCCTGCCCTGCAGAGCTTACTATCTAATAGTTATACAGCGCTCACTGACTCCCTGCCCTGCAGAGCTTACTATCTAATAGCTATACAGCACTTACTAACTCCCTGCCCTGCAGAGCTTACTATCTAATAGCTATACAGCGCTCACTGATTCCCTGCCCTACAGAGCGTACTATCTAATAGCTATACAGCACTCAATGACTCCCTGTCCTGCAGAGCTTACTATCTAATAGCTATACAGCACTCACTGACCTCCTGCCCTGCAGAGCTTACTATATAATTTCTATATAGCACTCACTGACGCCCTGCCCTGCAGAGCTTACTATCTAATAGCTATACAGCGCTCATTGACTCCATGCCCTGCAGAGCTTACTATCTAATAGCTATACAGCGCTCACTGACTCCCTGCCCTGCAGTGCTTACTATCTAATAGCTATTCAGCACTCACTGACTCCCTGCCCTGCACAGCTTACTATCTAATAGCTATACAGCACTCACTGACTCCCTGCCCTGCAGAGCTTACTATCTAATAGCTATTCAGCACTCACTGACTCCCTGGCCTGCAGAGCTTACTATCTAATAGCTATACAGCGCTAACTGACTCCCTGCTCTGCAGAGCTTACTATCTAATAGCTATACAGCGCTCACTGACTCCCTGCCCTGCAGAGCTTACTATCTAATAGCTATACAGCGCTCACTGACTCCCTGCCCTGCAGAGCTTACTATCTAATAGCTATACAGCGCTCACTGACTCCCTTCCCTGCAGAGCTTACTATCTAATAGTTATACAGCGCTCACTGACTCCCTGCCCTGCAGTGCTTACTATCTAATAACTATACAGCGCTCACTGACTCCCTGTCCTGCAGAGCTTACTATCTAATAGTTATACAGCGCTCACTGACTCCCTGCCCTGCAGAGCTTACTATCTAATAGTTATACAGCACTGACTGACTTCCTGCCCTGCAGAGCTTACTATCTAATAGCTATACAGCGCTCACTGACTCCCTGCCCTGCAGAGCTTACTATTTAATAGCTATACAGCGCTCACTGACTCCCTGCCCTGCAGAGCTTACTATCTAATAGCTATACAGCGCTCACTGACTCCCTGCCCTGCAGAGCTTACTATCTAATAGATATAGAACACTCACTGACTCCCTGCAGAGCTTACTATCTAATAGCTATACAGCACTCACTGACTCCCTGCCCTGCACAGCTTACTATCTAATAGCTATACAGCACTCACTGACTCCCTGCCCTGCACAGCTTACTATCTAATAGCTATACAGCACTAACTGACTCCCTGCCCTGCAGAGCTTACTATCTAATATCTATACAGCGCTCACTGACTCCCTGCCCTGCAGAGCTTACTATTTAATAGCTATACAGCGCTCACTGACTCCCTGCCCTGCAGAGCTTACTATCTAATAGCTATACAGCGCTCACTGACTCCCTGCCCTGCAAAGCTTACAATCTAATAGCTATACAGCGCTCACTGGCTCCCTGCCCTGCAAAGCTTACAATCTAATAGCTATACAGCGCTCACTGACTCCCTGCCCTGCAAAGCTTACAATCTAATAGCTATACAGCGCTCACTGACTCCCTGCCCTGCAAAGCTTACAATCTAATAGCTATACAGCGCTCACTGACTCCCTGCCCTGCAGAGCTTACTATCTAATAGCTATACAGCGTTCACTGACTCCCTGCCCTGCAGAGCTTACTATCTAATAGTTATACAGCGCTCACTGACTCCCTGCCCTGCAGAGCTTACTATCTAATAGCTATACAGCACTTACTAACTCCCTGCCCTGCAGAGCTTACTATCTAATAGCTATACAGCGCTCACTGACTCCCTGCCCTGCAGAGCTTACTATCTAATAGCTATACAGCGCTCACTGACTTCCTTCCCTGCAGAGCTTACTATCTAACAGCTATACATCGCTCACTGACTCCCTGCCCTGCACAGCTTACTATCTAATAGCTATACAGCACTCACTGACGCCCTGCCCTGCAGAACTTACTATCTAATAGCTATACAGCACCAACTGACTCCCTGCCCTGCAGAGCTTACTATCTAATAGCTATACAGCACCAACTGACTCCCTGCCCTGCAGAGCTTACTATCTAATAGCTATACAGCGCTCACTGACTCCCTGCCCTGCAGAGCTTACTATCTAATAGCTATACAGCGCTCACTGACTCCCTGCCCTGCAGAGCTTACTATCTAATAGCTATACAGCACTCACTGACTCCCTGCCCTGCAGAGCTTACTATCTAATAGCTATACAGCACTCACTGACTCCCTGCCCTGCAGAGCTTACTATCTAATAGCTATACAGCGCTCACTAATTCCCTGCCCTGCAGAGCTTACTATCTAATAGTTATACAGCGCTCACTAATTCCCTGCCCTGCAGAGCTTACTATCTAATAACTATACAGCGCTCACTGACTCCCTTCCCTGCAGAGCTTACTATCTAATAGCTATACAGCACTGACTCCCTGCCCCGCAGAACTTACTATCTAATAGCTATACAGCGCTCACTGACTCCCTGCCCTGCAGAGCTTACTATCTAATAGCTATACAGCGCTCACTGACTCCCTGCCCTGCAGAGCTTACTATCTAATAGCTATACAGCGCTCACTGACTCACTGCCCTGCAGAGCTTACTATCTAATAGCTATACAGCGCTCACTGACGCCCTGCAGGGCTTACTATCTAATAGCTATACAGCGCTCACTGACTCCCTGCCCTGCAGAGCTTACTATCTAATAGCTATACAGCGCTCACTGACTCACTGCCCTGCAGAGCTTACTATCTAATAGCTATACAGCGCTCACTGACGCCCTGCAGAGCTTACTATCTAATAGCTATACAGCGCTCACTGACTCACTGCCCTGCAGAGCTTACTATCTAATAGCTATACAGCGCTCACTGACGCCCTGCAGAGCTTACTATCTAATAGCTATACAGCGCTCACTGACGCCCTGCAGAGCTTACTATCTAATAGCTATACAGCGCTCACTGACTCCCTGCCCTGCAGAGCTTACTATCTAATAGTTATACAGCGCTCACTGACGCCCTGCAGAGCTTACTATCTAATAGCTATACAGCGCTCACTGACTCCCTGCCCTGCAGAGCTTACTATCTAATAGCTATACAGCGCTCACTGACTCACTGCCCTGCAGAGCTTACTATCTAATAGCTATACAGCGCTCACTGACGCCCTGCAGAGCTTACTATCTAATAGCTATACAGCGCTCAATGACTCCCTGTCCTGCAGAGCTTACTATCTAATAGCTATACAGCGCTCACTGACCTCCTGCCCTGCAGAGCTTACTATATAATTTCTATATAGCACTCACTGACGCCCTGCCCTGCAGAGCTTACTATCTAATAGCTATACAGCGCTCACTGACTCCCTGCCCTGCAGTGCTTACTATCTAATAGCTATTCAGCACTCACTGACTCCCTGCCCTGCACAGCTTACTATCTAATAGCTATACAGCGCTCACTGACTCCCTGCCCTGCAGAGCTTACTATCTAATAGCTATACAGCGCTCACTGACGCCCTGCCCTGCAGAGCTTACTATCTAATAGCTATACAGCACTCACTGACTCCCTGCCGTGCAGAGCTTACTATCTAATAGCTATACAGCGCTCACTGACTCCTGCCCTGCAGAGCTTACTATCTAATAGTTATACAGCACTCACTCACTCCCTGCCCTGCAGAGCTTACTATCTAATAGCTATACAGCGCTCACTAACTCCCTGTCCTGCAGAACTTACTATCTATTAGATATAGAACACTCACTGACTCCCTGTCCTGCAGAGCTTACTATCTAATAACTATACAGCACTTACTAACTCCCTGCCCTGCAGAGCTTACTATCTAATAGCTATACAGCACTCACTGACTCCTGCCCTGCAGAGCTTACTATCTAATAACTATACAGCACTTACTAACTCCCTGCCCTGCAGAGCTTACTATCTAATAGTTATACAGCACTCACTGACTCCCTGCCCTGCACAGCTTACTATCTAATAGCTATACAGCACTCACTGACGCCCTGCCCTGCAGAGTTTACTATCTAATAGCTATACAGCGCTCACTGACTCCCTGCCCTGCAGAGCTTACTATCTAATAGCTATACAGCGCTCACTGACTCCCTGCCCTGCAGAGCTTACTATCTAATAGCTATTCAGCACTCACTGACTCCCTGGCCTGCAGAGCTTACTATCTAATAGCTATACAGCGCTAACTGACTCCCTGCTCTGCAGAGCTTACTATCTAATAGCTATACAGCGCTCACTGACTCCCTGCCCTGCAGAGCTTACTATCTAATAACTATACAGCACTGACTGACTTCCTGCCCTGCAGAGCTTACTATCTAATAGCTATACAGCGCTCACCGACTCCCTGCCCTGCAGAGCTTACTATATAATAGCTATACAGCACTCACTGACTCCCTGCCCTGCAGAGCTTACTATCTAATAGCTCTACAGCGCTCACTGACTCCCTGCCCTGCAGAGCTTACTATCTAATAGCTATACAGCGCTCACTGACTCCCTGCCCTGCAGAGCTTACTATCTAATAGCTATACAGCGCTCACTGACTCCCTGCCCTGCAGAGCTTACTATCTAATAGCTATACAGCGCTCACTGACTCCCTGCCCTGCAGAGCTTACTATCTAATAGCTATACAGCACTCACTGACTCCCTGCCCTGCAGAGCTTACTATCTAATAGCTATACAGTGCTCACTGACTCCCTGCCCTGCAGAGCTTACTATCTAATAGTTATACAGCGCTCACTGACTCCCTGCCCTGCAGAGCTTACTATCTAATAGTTATACAGCGCTCACTGACTCCCTGCCATGCAGAGCTTAATATCTAATAGTTATACAGCGCTCACTGACTCCCTGCCCTGCAGAGCTTACTATCTAATAGTTATACAGCGCTCACTGACTCCCTGCCCTGCAGAGCTTACTATCTAATAGTTATACAGCACTTACTAACTCCCTGCCCTGCAGAGCTTACTATCTAATAGTTATACAGCGCTCACTGACTCCCTGCCCTGCAGAGCTTACTATCTAATAGATATAGAACACTCACTGACTCCCTGCAGAGCTTACTATCTAATAGCTATACAGCACTTACTAACTCCCTGCCCTTCAGAGCTTACTATCTAATAGCTATACAGCGCTCACTGACGCCCTGCCCTGCAGAGCTTACTATCTAATAGCTATACAGCACTGACTCCCTGCAGTGCTTACTATCTAATAGCTATACAGCACTTACTAACTCCCTGCCCTTCAGAGCTTACTATCTAATAGCTATACAGCGCTCACTGACGCCCTGCCCTGCAGAGCTTACTATCTAATAGCTATACAGCACTGACTCCCTGCAGAGCTTACTATCTAATAGCTATACAGCACTGACGCCCTGCAGAGCTTACTATCTAATAGCTATACAGCACTAACTGACTCCCTGCCCCGCATAGCTTACTATCTAATAGTTATACAGATCTCACTGACTCCCTGCCCTGCAGAGCTTACTATCTAATAGCTATACAGCGCTCACTGACGCCCTGCCCTGCAGTGCTTACTATCTAATAGCTATACAGCGCTAACTGACTCCCTGCCCTGCAGTGCTTACTATCTAATAGCTATACAGCACTCACTGAATCCCTGCCCTGCAGAGCTTACTATTTAATAGCTATACAGCGCTCCCTGACTCCCTGCCCTGCCCTGCAGAGCTTACTATCTAATAGCTATACAGCGCTCACTGACTCCCTGCCCTGCAAAGCTTACTATCTAATAGTTATACAGCACTCACTGACTCCCTGTCCTGCAGAGCTTACTATCTAATAGCTATACAGCACTCACTGACTCCTTGCCCTGCAGAGCTTACTATCTAATAGCTATACAGCGTTCACTGACTCCCTGCCCTGCAGAGCTTACTATCTAATAGTTATACAGCGCTCACTGACTCCCTTCCCTGCAGAGCTTACTATCTAATAGCTATACAGCGTTCACTGACTCCCTGCCCTGCAGAGCTTACTATCTAATAGCTATACAGCGCTCACTGACTCACTGCCCTGCAGAGCTTACTATCTAATAGCTATACAGCGCTCACTGACGCCCTGCAGAGCTTACTATCTAATAGCTATACAGCGCTCAATGACTCCCTGTCCTGCAGAGCTTACTATCTAATAGCTATACAGCGCTCACTGACCTCCTGCCCTGCAGAGCTTACTATATAATTTCTATATAGCACTCACTGACGCCCTGCCCTGCAGAGCTTACTATCTAATAGCTATACAGCGCTCATTGACTCCATGCCCTGCAGAGCTTACTATATAATTTCTATATAGCACTCACTGACGCCCTGCCCTGCAGAGCTTACTATCTAATAGCTATACAGCGCTCACTGACTCCCTGCCCTGCAGTGCTTACTATCTAATAGCTATTCAGCACTCACTGACTCCCTGCCCTGCACAGCTTACTATCTAATAGCTATACAGCGCTCACTGACTCCCTGCCCTGCAGAGCTTACTATCTAATAGCTATACAGCGCTCACTGACGCCCTGCCCTGCAGAGCTTACTATCTAATAGCTATACAGCACTCACTGACTCCCTGCCGTGCAGAGCTTACTATCTAATAGCTATACAGCGCTCACTGACTCCTGCCCTGCAGAGCTTACTATCTAATAGTTATACAGCACTCACTCACTCCCTGCCCTGCAGAGCTTACTATCTAATAGCTATACAGCGCTCACTAACTCCCTGTCCTGCAGAACTTACTATCTATTAGATATAGAACACTCACTGACTCCCTGTCCTGCAGAGCTTACTATCTAATAACTATACAGCACTTACTAACTCCCTGCCCTGCAGAGCTTACTATCTAATAGCTATACAGCACTCACTGACTCCTGCCCTGCAGAGCTTACTATCTAATAACTATACAGCACTTACTAACTCCCTGCCCTGCAGAGCTTACTATCTAATAGTTATACAGCACTCACTGACTCCCTGCCCTGCACAGCTTACTATCTAATAGCTATACAGCACTCACTGACGCCCTGCCCTGCAGAGTTTACTATCTAATAGCTATACAGCGCTCACTGACTCCCTGCCCTGCAGAGCTTACTATCTAATAGCTATACAGCGCTCACTGACTCCCTGCCCTGCAGAGCTTACTATCTAATAGCTATTCAGCACTCACTGACTCCCTGGCCTGCAGAGCTTACTATCTAATAGCTATACAGCGCTAACTGACTCCCTGCTCTGCAGAGCTTACTATCTAATAGCTATACAGCGCTCACTGACTCCCTGCCCTGCAGAGCTTACTATCTAATAACTATACAGCACTGACTGACTTCCTGCCCTGCAGAGCTTACTATCTAATAGCTATACAGCGCTCACCGACTCCCTGCCCTGCAGAGCTTACTATATAATAGCTATACAGCACTCACTGACTCCCTGCCCTGCAGAGCTTACTATCTAATAGCTATACAGCGCTCACTGACTCCCTGCCCTGCAGAGCTTACTATCTAATAGCTATACAGCGCTCACTGACTCCCTGCCCTGCAGAGCTTACTATCTAATAGCTATACAGCGCTCACTGACTCCCTGCCCTGCAGAGCTTACTATCTAATAGCTATACAGCGCTCACTGACTCCCTGCCCTGCAGAGCTTACTATCTAATAGCTATACAGCACTCACTGACTCCCTGCCCTGCAGAGCTTACTATCTAATAGCTATACAGCGCTCACTGACTCCCTGCCCTGCAGAGCTTACTATCTAATAGTTATACAGCGCTCACTGACTCCCTGCCCTGCAGAGCTTACTATCTAATAGTTATACAGCGCTCACTGACTCCCTGCCATGCAGAGCTTAATATCTAATAGTTATACAGCGCTCACTGACTCCCTGCCCTGCAGAGCTTACTATCTAATAGTTATACAGCGCTCACTGACTCCCTGCCCTGCAGAGCTTACTATCTAATAGTTATACAGCACTTACTAACTCCCTGCCCTGCAGAGCTTACTATCTAATAGTTATACAGCGCTCACTGACTCCCTGCCCTGCAGAGCTTACTATCTAATAGATATAGAACACTCACTGACTCCCTGCAGAGCTTACTATCTAATAGCTATACAGCACTTACTAACTCCCTGCCCTTCAGAGCTTACTATCTAATAGCTATACAGCGCTCACTGACGCCCTGCCCTGCAGAGCTTACTATCTAATAGCTATACAGCACTGACTCCCTGCAGTGCTTACTATCTAATAGCTATACAGCACTTACTAACTCCCTGCCCTTCAGAGCTTACTATCTAATAGCTATACAGCGCTCACTGACGCCCTGCCCTGCAGAGCTTACTATCTAATAGCTATACAGCACTGACTCCCTGCAGAGCTTACTATCTAATAGCTATACAGCACTGACGCCCTGCAGAGCTTACTATCTAATAGCTATACAGCACTAACTGACTCCCTGCCCCGCATAGCTTACTATCTAATAGTTATACAGATCTCACTGACTCCCTGCCCTGCAGAGCTTACTATCTAATAGCTATACAGCGCTCACTGACGCCCTGCCCTGCAGTGCTTACTATCTAATAGCTATACAGCGCTAACTGACTCCCTGCCCTGCAGTGCTTACTATCTAATAGCTATACAGCACTCACTGAATCCCTGCCCTGCAGAGCTTACTATTTAATAGCTATACAGCGCTCCCTGACTCCCTGCCCTGCCCTGCAGAGCTTACTATCTAATAGCTATACAGCGCTCACTGACTCCCTGCCCTGCAAAGCTTACTATCTAATAGTTATACAGCACTCACTGACTCCCTGTCCTGCAGAGCTTACTATCTAATAGCTATACAGCACTCACTGACTCCTTGCCCTGCAGAGCTTACTATCTAATAGCTATACAGCGTTCACTGACTCCCTGCCCTGCAGAGCTTACTATCTAATAGTTATACAGCGCTCACTGACTCCCTTCCCTGCAGAGCTTACTATCTAACAGCTATACAGCGCTCACTGACTCCCTGCCCTGCACAGCTTACTATCTAATAGCTATACAGCACCAACTGACTCCCTGCCCTGCAGAGCTTACTATCTAATAGCTATACAGCGCTCCCTGCCCTGCGAAGCTTACTATCTAATAGCTATACAGCACTCACTGACTCCCTGCCGTGCAGAGCTTACTATCTAATAGCTATACAGCACTCACTGACTTCATGTCCTGCAGAGCTTACTATCTAATAGTTATACAGCTCTCACTGACTCCCTGCCCTGCAGAGCTTACTATCTAATAGTTATACAGCGCTCACTGACTCCCTGCCCTGCAGAGCTTACTATCTAATAGCTATACAGCGCTCACTGACTCCCTGCCCTGCAGAGCTTACTTTCTAATAGCTATACAGCGCTCACTGACTCCCTGCCCTGCAGAGCTTACTATCTAATAGCTATACAGCGCTTACTGACTCCCTGCCCTGCAGAGCTTACTATCTAATAGCTATACAGCGCTCACTGACTCCCTTCCCTGCAGAGCTTACTATCTAACAGCTATACAGCGCTCACTGACTCCCTGCCCTGCAGAGCTTACTATCTAATAGCTATAGAGCGCTTACTGACTCCCTGCCCTGCAGAGCTTACTATCTAATAGCTTTACAGCGCTCACTGACTCCCTGCCCTGCAGAGCTTACTATCTAATAGCTATTCAGCACTCACTGACTCCCTGCCCTGCAGAGCTTACTATCTAATAGCTATACAGCGCTAACTGACTCCCTGCCCTGCAGAGCTTACTATCTAATAGTTATACAGCGCTAACTGACTCCCTGCCCTGCAGAGCTTACTATCTTATGGCTATACAGCACTCACTGACTTCCTGCCCTGCAGAGCTTACGATCTAATAGTTATACAGCGCTCACTGACTCCCTGCCCTGCAGAGCTTACTATCTAATAGCTATACAGCACTCACTGACTCCCTGCCGTGCAGAGCTTACTACCTAATAGCTGTACAGCACTCACTGACTCCCTGCCGTGCAGAGCTTACTATCTAATAGCTATACAGCACTCACTGACTTCATGTCCTGCAGAGCTTACTATCTAATAGTTATACAGCTCTCACTGACTCCCTGCCCTGCAGAGCTTACTATCTAATAGTTATACAGCGCTCACTGACTCCCTGCCCTGCAGAGCTTACTATCTAATAGCTATACAGCGCTCACTGACTCCCTGCCCTGCAGAGCTTACTATCTAATAGCTATACAGCGCTCACTGACTCCCTGCCCTGCAGAGCTTACTATCTAATAGCTATACAGCGCTTACTGACTCCCTGCCCTGCAGAGCTTACTATCTAATAGCTATACAGCGCTCACTGACTCCCTTCCCTGCAGAGCTTACTATCTAACAGCTATACAGCGCTCACTGACTCCCTGCCCTGCAGAGCTTACTATCTAATAGCTATAGAGCGCTTACTGACTCCCTGCCCTGCAGAGCTTACTATCTAATAGCTTTACAGCGCTCACTGACTCCCTGCCCTGCAGAGCTTACTATCTAATAGCTATACAGCGCTCACTGACTCCCTGCCCTGCAGAGCTTACTATCTAATAGCTATACAGCGCTAACTGACTCCCTGCCCTGCAGAGCTTACTATCTTATGGCTATACAGCACTCACTGACTTCCTGCCCTGCAGAGCTTACGATCTAATAGTTATACAGCGCTCACTGACTCCCTGCCCTGCAGAGCTTACTATCTAATAGCTATACAGCACTCACTGACTCCCTGCCCTGCAGAGCTTACTATCTAATACAATTTAATGGAAATATACGGTGTTTGGTGACTCCCTGCCCTGCAGCGCTTACCTTGCTCTCTGCCCTGCAGAGCTTACTATCTAATATCTTTACAGCGCTCACTGACTCCATGCCCTGCAGAGCTTACTATCTAATAGCTATACAGCGCTCACTGACTCCCTGCCCTGCACAGCTTACCATCTCTTAGCTATACGGTGTTTGGTGACTCCCTGCCCTGCAGCGCTTACCTTGCTCTCTGCCCTACAGAGCTTACTATCTAATATCTTTACAGCGCTCACTGACTCAATGCCCTGCAGAGCTTACTATCTAATAGCAATACAGCACTCACTGACTTCCTTTCCTGCAGAGCTTACTATTTAATAACTATACAGCGCTCACTGACTCCCTGCCCTTCAGAGCTTACTATCTAATAGCTCTACAGCACTCACTGACTCCCTGCCCTGCAGAGCTTACTATTTAATAACTATACAGCGCTCACTGACTCCCTGCCCTGCAGAGCTTACTATTTAATAACTATACAGCACTCACTGACTCCCTGCCCTGCAGAGCTTACTATTTAATAACTATACAGCGCTCACTGACTCCCTGCCCTGCAGAGCTTACTATTTAATAGCTATACAGCGCTCACTGACTCCCTGCCCTGCAGAGCTTACTATTTAATAGCTATACAGCGCTCACTGACTCCCTGCCCTGCAGAGCTTACTATCTAATAGCTATACAGCGCTCACTGACTCCCTGCCCTGCAGAGCTTACTATCTAATAGCTATACAGCGCTCACTGACTCCCTGCCCTGCAGAGCTTACTATCTAATAATAGCTATACAGCGCTCACTGACTCCCTGCCCTGCAGAGCTTACTATGTAATAGCTATACAGCACTCACTGACTCCCTGCCCTGCAGAGCTTACTATCTAATAGCTATACAGCACTCACTGACTCCCTGCCCTGCAGAGCTTACTATCTAATAGCTATACAGCGTTCACTGACTCCCTGCCCTGCAGAGCTTACTATCTAATAGTTAAACAGCGCTCACTGACTCCCTGCCCTGCAGAGCTTACTATCTAATAGCTATACAGCACTTACTAACTCCCTGCCCTGCAGAGCTTACTATCTAATAGTTATACAGCACTCACTGACTCCCTGCCCTGCAGAGCTTACTATCTAATAGCTTTACAGCGCTCACTGACTCACTGCCCTGCAGAGCTTACTATCTAATAGCTATACAGCGCTCACAGACGCCCTGCAGAGCTTACTATCTAATAGCTATACAGCGCTCACTGACTCCCTTCCCTGCGTAGCTTACTATCTAATAGCTATACAGCGCTCACTGACTTCCTGCCCTGCAGAGCTTACTATATAATTTCTATACAGCACTCACTGACGCCCTGCCCTGCAGAGCTTACTATCTAATAGCTATACAGCGCTCATTGACTCCATGCCCTGCAGAGCTTACTATCTAATAGCTATACAGCGCTCACTGACTCCCTGCCCTGCAGAGCTTACTATCTAATAGCTATACAGCGCTAACTGACTCCCTGCCCTGCAGAGCTTACTATCTAATAGCTATACAGCGCTCACTGACGCCCTGCAGAGCTTACTATCTAATAGCTATTCAGCACTCACTGACTCCCTGCCCTGCAGAGCTTACTATCTAATAGCTATACAGCGCTAACTGACTCCCTGCCCTGCAGAGCTTACTATCTAATAGCTATACAGCGCTCACTGACGCCCTGCAGAGCTTACTATCTAATAGTTATACAGCGCTAACTGACTCCCTGCCCTGCAGAGCTTACTATCTAATAGCTATACAGCGCTCACTGACTCCCTGCCCTGCAGAGCTTACTATCTAATAGCTATACAGCGCTCACTGACTCCCTGCCCTGCAGAGCTTACTATCTAATAGCTATACAGCGCTCACTGACTCCCTGCCCTGCACAGCTTACTATCTAATAGCTATACAGCACCAACTGACTCCCTGCCCTGCAGAGCTTACTATCTAATAGCTATACAGCGCTCACTGACTCCCTGCCCTGCGAAGCTTACTATCTAATAGCTATACAGCGCTCACTGACTCCCTGCCCTGCAGAACTTACTATCTAATAGCTATACAGCGCTCACTGACTCCCTGCCCTGCAGAGCTTACTATCTAATAGCTATACAGCGCTCACTGACTACCTGCCCTGCAGACCTTACTATCTAATAGCTATACAGCGCTCACTGACTCCCTGCCCTGCACAGCTTACTATCTAATAGCTATACAGCGCTCACTGACTCCCTGCCCTGCAGAGCTTACTATCTAATAGCTATACAGCGCTCACTGACTCCCTGCCCTGCAGAGCTTACTATCTAATTGCTATACAGCGCTCACTGACGCCCTGCCCTGCAGAGCTTACTATCTAATAGCTATACAGCGCTCACTGACGCCCTGCCCTGCAGAGCTTACTATCTAATAGCTATACAGCGCTCACTGGCTCCCTGCCCTGCAGAGCTTACTATCTAATAGCTATACAGCGCTCACTGACTCCCTGCCCTGCAGAGCTTACTATCTAATAGCTATACAGCGCTCACTGACGCCCTGCCCTGCAGAGCTTACTATCTAATAGCTATACAGCGCTCACTGACTCCCTGCCCTGCAGAGCTTACTATCTAATAGTTATATAGCGCTCACTGACTCCCTGCCCTGCAGAGCTTACTATCTTATGGCTATACAGCACTCACTGACTCCCTGCCCTGCAGAGCCTACTATCTAATAGTTATATAGCGCTCACTGACTCCCTGCCCTGCAGAGCTTACTATCTAAAACAATTTAATGGAAATATACGGTGTTTGGTGACTCCCTGCCCTGCAGCGCTTACCTTGCTCTCTGCCCTGATTTACAATATATGTCTAACAATGAAGCTGTTGTCTTTTGCTGATAAATATAAACACTGAGCACGATGTTGTTATGGATAATAACACTCATTACACTCCTATTAATAACAGCATGTTGGAGAAACCTTTTAGTGTTTATTGTTATAATTGGAAACTTCATTTCATGCTAATCAAGGCAACGCTGTTTCATAAAGCTTTATAAATATATACAAACTAGTGTATCCATAAAATGAACTTATTAAAATCCACAATGCCCTCATTTTGCTCATTCTGCAATTGTACTGAATGTAGAATAATATAGAAGGCAAACACAACGCTGTATACTGCTCACAGTGCGCACAAACTGCATGGCACTGAGACAGACTGATATTGACACACACATACACAAACTACCACAGATAGACACATACTGTCACACACTATCACAGACACCTACTGTCCTACACTATCACAGACACATACTGTCCCACACAGAGACATACTGTCCCACACTATCACAGACACATACTGTCCCACACGGAGACATACTGTCACACACTATCACAGACACATACTGTCCCACACAGAGACATACTGTCACACACTATCACAGACACATACTGTCCCACACTATCACAGACACATACTGTCCCACACAGAGACATACTGTCACACACTATCACAGACACATACTGTCCCACACAGAGACATACTGTCACACACTATCACAGACACATACTGTCACACACTATCACAGACACATACTGTCACACACTATCACAGACACCTACTGTCCTACACTATCACAGACACATACTGTCACACACTATCACAGACACATATTGTTACACACAGACACATACTGTCCCACACTATCACAGACACATACTGTCCCACACTATCACAGACACATACTGTCCCACACAGAGACATACTGTCACACACTATCACAGACACATACTGTCCCACACAGAGACATACTGTCACACACTATCACAGACACATACTGTCCCACACAGAGACATACTGTCACACACTATCACAGACACATACTGTCCCACACTATCACAGACACATACTGTCCCACACTATCACAGACACATACTGTCCCACACAGAGACATACTGTCACACACTATCACAGACACATACTGTCCCACACAGACACATACTGTCCCACACTATCACAGACACATACTGTCCCACACAGACACATACTGTCACACACTATCACAGACACATACTGTCCCACACAGACACATACTGTCCCACACAGACACATACTGTCCCACACAGACACATACTGTCACACACTAACACAGACACATACTGTCCCACACAGACACATACTGTCACACACTATCACAGTCACATACTGTCACACACTATCACAGTCACATACTGTCACACACTATCACAGACACATACTGTCCCACACAGACACATACTGTCCCACACAGACACATACTGTCCCACACAGACACATACTGTCACACACTAACACAGACACATACTGTCCCACACAGACACATACTGTCACACACTATCACAGTCACATACTGTCACACACTATCACAGTCACATACTGTCACACACTATCACAGACACATACTGTCCCACACTATCACAGACACATACTGTCCCACACAGACACATACTGTCACTCACTATCACAGACACATATTGTTACACACAGACACATACTGTCACACACTATCACAGACACATATTGTTACACACAGACACATACTGTCACACACTATCACAGACACATATTGTTACACACAGACACATACTGTCCCACACAGACACATACTGTCACTCACTATCACAGACACATATTGTTACACACAGACACATACTGTCACACACTATCACAGACACATACTGTCCCACACTATCACAGACACATACTGTCCCACACAGACACATACTGTCACTCACTATCACAGACACATATTGTTACACACAGACACATACTGTCACACACTATCACAGACACATATTGTTACACACAGACACATACTGTCCCACACAGACACATACTGTCACTCACTATCACAGACACATATTGTTACACACAGACACATACTGTCACACACAGACACATACTGTTACACACAGACACATACTATCACAGACACATACTGTCACACACTATCACAGACACATATTGTTACACACAGACACATACTGTCACACACTATCACAGACACATATTGTTACACACAGACACATACTGTCCCACACAGACACATACTGTCACTCACTATCACAGACACATATTGTTACACACAGACACATACTGTCACACACAGACACATACTGTTACACACAGACACATACTGTCACACACTATCACAGACACATATTGTTACACACAGATACATACTGTCCCACACTATCACAGACACATACTGTCACACACTATCACAGACACATACTGTCACACACTATCACAGACACATATTGTTACACACAGACACATACTATCACACACAGACACATACTATCACAGACACATACTGTCACACACTATCACAGACACATACTGTCCCACACTATCACAGACACATACTGTCCCACACAGACACATACTGTCACTCACTATCACAGACACATATTGTTACACACAGACACATACTGTCACACACTATCACAGACACATATTGTTACACACAGACACATACTGTCACACACTATCACAGACACATATTGTTACACACAGACACATACTGTCCCACACAGACACATACTGTCACTCACTATCACAGACACATATTGTTACACACAGACACATACTGTCACACACAGGCACATACTGTCACTCACTATCACAGACACATACTGTCCCACACTATCACAGACACATACTGTCCCACACAGACACATACTGTCACTCACTATCACAGACACATATTGTTACACACAGACACATACTGTCACACACAGACACATACTGTCACACACAGACACATACTGTCACACACTATCACAGACACATATTGTTACACACAGATACATACTGTCACACACTATCACAGACACATACTGTCACACACTATCACAGACACATACTGTCACACACAGACACATACTGTCACACACAGACACATACTGTCACACACTATCACAGACACATATTGTTACACACAGACACATACTGTCACACACTATCACAGACACATATTGTTACACACAGACACATACTGTCACACACAGACACATTCTGTCACACACTGTCACAGACACATATTGTTACACACAGACACAAACTGTCACACACTATCACAGACACATACTGTCACACACTATCACAGACACATACTGTCACACACAGACACATACTGTCACACACTATCACAGACACATACTGTCACACACTATCACAGACACATACTGTCACACACAGACACATACTGTCACACACTATCACAGACACATATTGTTACACACAGACACATACTGTCACACACTATCACAGACACATATTGTTACACACAGACACATACTGTCACACACAGACACATACTGTCACACACTATCACAGACACATATTGTTACACAGACACAAACTGTCACACACTATCACAGACACATACTGTCACACACAGACACATACTGTCACACACTATCACAGACACATACTGTCACACACTATCACAGACACATACTGTCACACACAGACACATACTGTCACACACTATCACAGACACATACTGTCACACACTATCACAGACACATACTGTCACACACAGACACATACTGTCCCACACAGACACATACTGTCACACACTATCACAGACACATATTGTTACACACAGACACATACTGTCACACACTATCACAGACACATACTGTTACATACTATACACAGACACATACTGTCACACACTATCACAGACACATATTGTTACACACAGACACAAACTGTCACACACTATCACAGACACATACTGTCACACACTATCACAGACACATATTGTTACACACAGACACATACTGTCACACACTATCACAGACACATATTGTTACACACAGACACAAACTGTCACACACTATCACAGACACAAACTGTCACACACTATCACAGACACATACTGTCCCACACTATCACAGACACATATTGTTACACACAGACACAAACTGTCACACACTATCACAGACACATACTGTCACACACTATCACAGACACATACTGTCACACACAGACACATACTGTCACACACAGACACATACTGTCACACACTATCACAGACACATACTGTCACACACAGACACATACTGTCACACACTATCACAGACACATACTGTCACACACAGACACATACTGTCGCACACAGACACATACTGTCGCACACAGACACATACTGTCACACACTATCACAGACACATACTGTCACACACAGACACATACTGTCACACACTATCACAGACACATACTGTCACACACAGACACATACTGTCCCACACAGACACATACTGTCACACACTATCACAGACACATATTGTTACACACAGACACATACTGTCACACACTATCACAGACACATATTGTTACACACAGACACATACTGTCACACACTATCACAGACACATATTGTTACACACAGACACATACTGTCACACACAGACACATACTGTCACACACTATCACAGACACATATTGTTACACACAGACACAAACTGTCACACACTATCACAGACACATACTGTCACACACTATCACAGACACATACTGTCACACACAGACACATACTGTCACACACTATCACAGACACATATTGTTACACACAGACACATACTGTCACACACTATCACAGACACATACTGTCACACACAGACACATACTGTTACACACAGACACATACTGTCACACACTATCACAGACACATACTGTCACACACAGACACATACTGTCACACACAGACACATACTGTTACACACAGACACATACTGTCACACACTATCACAGACACATATTGTTACACACAGATACATACTGTCACATACTATCACAGACACATACTGTCACACACAGACACATACTGTCACACACAGACACATACTGTCACACACTATCACAGACACATACTGTCACACACTATCACAGACACATATTGTTACATACAGACACATACTATCACAGACACATACTGTCACACACAGACACATACTGTCACACACAGACACATACTGTCACACACTATCACAGACACATACTGTCACACACTATCACAGACACATATTGTTACATACAGACACATACTATCACACACAGACACATACTGTCACAGACACATACTGTCACACACTATCACAGACACATATTGTTACATACAGACACATACTATCACACACAGACACATACTGTCACACACTATCACAGACACATACTGTCACACACAGACACATACTGTCACACACAGACACATACTGTTACACACAGACACATACTGTCACACACTATCACAGACACATATTGTTACACACAGATACATACTGTCACACACTATCACAGACACATATTGTTACACACAGACACAAACTGTCACATACTATCACAGACACATACTGTCACACACAGACACATACTGTCACACACAGACACATACTGTCACACACTATCACAGACACATACTGTCACACACTATCACAGACACATATTGTTACATACAGACACATACTATCACACACAGACACATACTGTCACAGACACATACTGTCACACACTATCACAGACACATATTGTTATATACAGACACATACTATCACACACAGACACATACTGTCACACACTATCACAGACACATACGGTCACACACAAAAACATACTGTCACACACTATTACATACAGATACTGTCACACACTTTCACAGACACATACTGTCACACTCTATCAGACACATACTGTCACACTCTATCAGACACATACTGTCACACACTATCACAGACACATACTGTCACACACAGACACATACTGTCACACACTATCACAGACACATATTGTTACACACAGACACATACTATCACACACAGACACATACTGTCACAGACACATACTGTCACATACTATTACAGACACATACTGTCACACACTATCAGACATATACTGTCCCACACAGACACATACTGTCACACACTATCACAGACACATACTGTCACACACAGACACATACTGTCACACACTATCACAGACACATACTGTCACACACTATCAGACACATACTGTCCCACACAGACATATACTGTTACACACAGACACATACTTTCACACACAGACACATACTGTCACACACTATCACAGACACATACTGTCACACACTATCACAGACACATACTGTCACACACTATTACAGACACATACTGTCGCACACAGACACATACTGTCGCACACAGACACATACTGTCACACACAGACACATACTGTCACACACTATCACAGACACATACTGTTACACACAGACACATACTGTCACACACTATTACAGACACATACTGTCACACACAGACACATACTGTCACACACTATCACAGAGACATACTGTCCCACACAGACACATACTGTCACACACTATCACAGGGACATACTGTCACACACAGACACACACTTCCACAGACACATACTGTCACACACACTACCAAAAACAGGCATATACTGTCAAACAGAGACACACACTAGCACATGTAGACACCCACTAACACAGACATTTAGTGGCACAAACAACATACCATAGATGCATATTGACGCACATATTGACACACACACACACACTAGCACAGACACTGTCACATATTAGCACAAGCACATACAGACACAGATACACACAAGCACTGACCAGACCTATACTGACACACAATAACAGAGACACACAATAACAGACACACACTAGCACAGACACTGTCACATATTAGCACAAGCACATACAGACACAAAGATACACACTAGCACTGACCAGACCTATACTGACACACAATAACACTGACACACAGACACGCAATAACAGACACACACTAACTGATTGTTCTAGAGGGAGAGGTAATAGAATAGTACAGGATTGGAAATTGAAGGAATTTATAAAAACACACTGTGGCCCCCCAGAAGTTAGGTCCACAATCAACTTATAAGTGACCTGTGTGTGAATGAACTTATAGTGCTCTTTTTATTTAGATCTGTACAGTTTGTAAATATAACCCAAAAACAAGATACAAGGTGAGTGTGAAATACCTACAGTAAGTGTCTACCAGAGAAATCACTGCACACTGCAAAGCTTGTCTGTGATTGGGTGTAGAATTAGTGGTGGGGTTGTGTAGCTAGTGGGCGGGGTTTGGCTGTAGTAAGAGAGGGAGTGGGCTCAGCAGGGGTGGGGCTAAGCACTCCTTAGCAAACCAGGACTTTTATTAGGTCCTGAGGAGCTGTGAGTACAGCCACGGAGCTCCAAACTGGTACAGTAGTTGGAAAATGGCAACAGTTGGGATCTCTGCTGAATTAATGGGACACACAATAACATTTAATTGATCACTGACATAAATATCCATTTTAAGACAAAGTCACTTGTATTTTTTTGCAGACTTGAGTGAGCATTATCAAAGCCACAAAATCTACCACACCCACAAGGAAAATAAATCATTGTTTAGTGCTTACAATGCTGGGAATTGGCAGTGGAAATACATCATTTATATCTGAAATTTTTTTTGTTCCACATTTGAATAACTTCTTAGCGATTTTTTTTTTTTTCAAAATACAACCTGTTAAAATCTCATTTTGCAAATATAAAAATGAATTAAATTTAGCTGTATGAAGATGTTGATAAAAAACACGATATTCAGCTTGATACGCTCTAGAATGTGTTTTTAAGAGTACCCTTGGGGTGTTACAAATGTGACAACTGGTCACTCACTTATACACTGTGTACTTAACTAGATGCACTGTCTAAAAAAGGGACTGCTCCTTTAGTTAATTCATAGGCATAAAACAATGTCAAATATGAAGAAATTGCATAGCAAACTCTTGTGAAATAAACAGGAACCTCAGCCATCAGCTAGACAAATAAAATCTACATTTACTTGGTCAATAATAATATTTCCTTCTAAATACAGGGAGAGTCCACAGCTGCATTCCTTACTTGTGGGAAATACTGAACCTGGCCACTAGGAGGAGGCAAAGACACCCCAGCCAAAGGTTTAAATACTCCTCCCACTCCCCTCTTCCCCCAGTCATTCTTTGCCTTTCGTCACAGGAGGTTGGCAGAGAAGTGTTAGAAGATTTTGGAGTAGTCTCTTATGGAGGGTCGTACTCTTCGGAATGGGACAGGAGTTTTAAGTAGTCCTGTCAGCCTCTCAGTGAGAGCATTGATGAAGGTTAGAGTCCGGAGATGTAGGGAGAGTCTTTCTGCGAAACCATCCCGACTCATTAACAGCTCCATAAGCAATCAGCATTGTCGAGTTTCGCTGCCTGCTTTCTTTACTCAAGTCCATGTCAGAAGCGCTGCTACTATCTGTCAAACTTGAAGGGCCGTGTTCCTGTTCCATGGCATAGATTCCGGTAAGATAGTTTCAATTTTTACTTGCATGTTAACGTAAAAAAAGAAGACAGGGTCTCAGTGGGACTCCTTAGATCACTTTCCTTAGTGGAAGTGATCTTGCACGTTGCACCATGTGACCAGGTGCGGTCATGTTTTTTTGTTTTTCCATTTCCGTATTCCTGACCGAGCGTCTGCGGAGAGGATCTGTTTCTTTACCTGTCTGGGTCATAGGAGGTGGCGAGTGCCCCAGCCATTGGGGGTGTATGGTGCCAGTTGTTTTTGACCATAAGCTACTTAGTCGAGTTATGGAGGATTCTGATATGTTAGAGGGGGGGTTCCTCTGAGTCAGATTTTAATACTTGTGTATATTGTGAGGAGGCCCGGGTAACCCAACCCTCTGTGTTCCGTATGTTGCCATAGGGTGTTCTCCTCTTCCAATGTTGAGAGGTTAGAGAACAGAGTCATCCGCCTCTGAGGATTCTGCATCCCCTGAGGTTTTTTCCCTGGAATCTTTTGTCCCTACACCGGCAGTGGTCCCGAATACCGTTACCCCTTCTCCTGAAGGAGGTCTCTTTCCACCAGAGGTTACTGCATGGTTTTGCATGGCCATATCTCTGGCTTTAGTGCATTTACATTCTCCTGCCACGTTAAAGAGAAGACTTAGAGGCCTATGTATCAAAGGTCTTGCGGACCTGATCCGTCAGTGCGGATCAGGTCCGCAAGACCTCGCTGAATGTGTAGAGCAATATGCTCTCCGTATTCAGCATTGCACCAGCAGCTCACAAGAGCTGCTGGTGCAACGTCGCCCCCTGCAGACTCGCGGCCAATCTATCGGGTTGAATTGTGCCGATTCCTGTCCGCCTGCTCAGAGCAGGCAAACAGGGTTATGGAGCAGCAGTCTTTAGACCGCTGCTTCATGACTGCTGTTTCTGGTGAGTCTGAAGACTCACCAGAAACACGGGCCCACAAGCTCCATACGGAGCTTGATAAATGGGCCTCTTAATCAGTGTGCTCTTACCCAAGGTCCGGCATGCAAGAGGGCGATGGGATTCGATCAGTCTTTTGTGGAAGAGGTGTCCTCTGAGGCCTCAGAGGTGCTACCTCAGTTTTGGAGCCCCCAAATACTCCGACAGAGGATAACTTTGCTTTTAGATTTAGAATAGCTCGTCTGCGTGTACTTCTGAGAGGTTTTGGCGACGTTGGCTGATCCGTCAGCGGAATCTCAGTCTCTGAATCAGATAGCGAGCTTGTTTAGACGACTGGAGGGATGGTGATCCTCTTCCTTATCGTCTCTATATTTATTTCCTTGTTTTTTGTATCAGTTTCCCAGTTTGGTTTCACTTTCCCTTTAGCTATCACTTGTGTTGCCTAATTTCTTTTATAATCCGGATAGGATATATTTTATTTTCTTCTATTTTTTGAGCTCAAGATTGTTACTCTGGGTTTTTCTGGTACTAGCGATCTTCATTGTTGCGATTGATATCTCTTCCTGTGGAAGATATATATATATATATAAAAAAAAAAATTATAAAAAAACCCCCCAGAAAACAGAACAAATACTAAAACAGAGGATGTTTCTGGTTGGGATGATATTCCCTCGATATGTCTGAGACTATGTTTAAGCGAAGAGCTTATATGTTTTTCTGTTTTGTTATTCTCTATTTTCTGGCTCTGCTAGAACGTTAGAATTTTCTGTTTGAGACCCTTGAACAGATATGTTGTACCCTACATATCAGGCTGGTCCTGGTTGGGTATTAGTTCTCTCTGTTCTTTTGAGGTTCATAACAAGATATGTTGTATCCTATATAACAGGCTGGACCTGTTTGGGTACTAGTTACCTCTCTTTCTTCTTCTCAAGAGGTTATTTCCTTGTTCCTTTGGTCCAGAGGAAGCCCTTCTATCCTAGATGTTAGGCTGGTCCTAGTTAAATCATCTTGGTGGGGCTTCCGATATTGGAGAAGGACTTACGAGTTAATACCCTGCTTAGCAAAGCTGCGTTTTGGAGTTTAAATTCTGCTGTGGCAGTTTTCTTCAGGAGCTAAGCTTTCCCTTTTTGGATGGGAGAGACGAGTGACTTTTTTCTTGGAGTCTTTCCCGGTTCCTTCTCGCAGGGGTTATATTCTTACTCCGCTATGGTGTTCCAGAGGGGTTTTCTCGTTCCTTTTTATTCTCTCTATGCAGGGTTTATTTCTTCTTCCTCTTGATGGTTGCTTTGAGGTTCTTTCTCCCTTTATCAGGGAGATGGGTACTGTCTGTCCTCATGTTGAAGATATCTGGGATTTCAGGGCTGTATCATTTCAGTAACCCTGTTCTGATCCTAGGTTTGGGACCTAGGGGGCTGTTTATTCAGCTTCTTGTTTCCTGGGTTCTGGTTGCTCCTAGTTTTGGTGGTTAGGGTTTTCTCCATCGCTTGCTAGGAGTTTTAAGGAATTTCCATTGTCCTTTCCATCCATGATGTGGCCTTCTGCTGTCAGCTAGCAGTCCAAAGCAGAGGTTAATACTCTGGGGACTTGGTTTTCTGTTATACATTTGGGTTCTTTCTGGCACAGGTCTTTTTTTTCTGTTTCTGAGAGTTAGGCAGGAGGTCGAGAGACTCTCTCTTTTCTGTGTGTACCTTGTTCTGGTTTCCTGGAGAGGTTTTTCTGAGCTGAACCTTTGGGTAATCCGGTATAGGCTTTTTGGGCGTCCATGACTGTCCCAGTCTTTTTTCCTTAGGGATTCTTAGGATGATCTATAGATCTCTTAGGGATTGGGATGTTTATCTTCCTTGCCCTTCCTGATTATGTCACCCCTTCTGGGTTGACTCAGTCTGTCAGGTGCAGGCGTCAGGGTATCTGATTGCCTTTCTTATGCTGCGACTCTATTTCGTAGTTTGGTCTCTTCATAATGGGTGCTTCCTTATGGAGTTTGACTGGATTTTCGCCTTTGGATCCGTGAGAGAGTTTTTCTGAAGGATGTCAGTCCTTTCCTCAGCTTGTAGCTGTTCCTCGTTCTCTTAGGGATGGTGACCTTCGTCCCTCCCTGTTTTTTGGTGGGGTGGTGTTGATTCTACCTGTTTTTATTCCTTTTCTTGAGGTTCTCCTTTGTCCCTTTTCAGGGTGTATCGAAAGAAGGGTTTGTTAGACGGTTCTGGATGGAACGGCTACTTCCTTTAGCCTGGGGGTTAGCCTGGCTACCTCTTAGTCGGGGGGTTACGGGTTGTATCATCCGTCGCTTTCTGCCCTGGTATGGGGGCTCCTAAACAGATTCTAGATGTCAGATTCTGGTCTGTTTCCTATGGTTCATGAACTCTTGCTGTTCATATCTTTTCGCTTGGACACGGACTGCGGTCAGGCACTTCCGTTCTAGTCTTTTTTGCTTCATCAAGAACTTAGACTTTCCTGTTAGGTTTTTCTTTATAAATGGAAAGAGTCCACAGCTGCATTCATTACTTTTGGGAAATTCAGAACCTGGCCACCAGGAGGAGGCAAAGACACCCCAGCCAAAGGCTTAAATACCCCTCCCACTTCCCTCATACCCCAGTCATTCTTTGCCTTTCATCCCAGGAGGTTGGCAGAGAAGTGTCAGAAGTTTTAGATTAGTCTCTTATGGAGGGTAGTACTCTTCGACATGGGACTGGAGTTTTAAGTAGTCTTTTCAGCCTTTCAGTGAAAGCATGGATGAAAGTTAGAGTCCGGAGATGCAGGGAGAGTCTTCCTGCGAAACCATCCTGACTCATATTAACAACAAGCAATCGGCGTTGATGAGTTTCGCTGCCTGCTTTCCTCTGTAAAGTCCACGTCAGAAGCGAGGCTATCTGTCACACTTGAAGGGCCGTGTTCCTGTTCCACGGCATAGATTCCTGTAAGATCGTTTCTTTTTACTTTCTTTATGAAATGTACTGTATTAGAGTTTTCCCAAGGGGCTACCACCTCGCAGGACTAACTTATAACACACGGTCTCAGTGAGGCTCCTTTTGTATCTTGGAATCAAGGGTTAATATCTCTTTAGGGGGTTTCTTGAACAGGGTTTTTTTTAATCATGTTTGTTATATAATTTAACTTGCTTATGTGTAGTTTATTTCGGCTCATGGCTTGTGGAACATAACGGCTTTGTAAAGTGACGCAACATTACGGTCGGGCACGCTTTTTGGGGGGGATTATACGGCTCACCTGGTGACCGGGCGTGGTCATGTTTTTGATCTCAATTTCCGCATTCCTGACCATGTGGCGACTGAGAAATTCTGGTCTGCTGGTGTCTGGTTCATAGGAGGTGGTAAGCGCCCCAGCCATTGTGGGTGTCAGGTGCTGTTTAGATTTTTAGTCCACTCTTTTTTGTATTCAATATCCTAGTTATGGAGTCTGATATGGGGGAGACTGATGTCTCTGTTTCGGATTTTACTTCTTGCGCAGAATGCGTTTTGCCCTGAATGATACAAGCCTATCAGCTATGTTCTGAATGCCGTATTAGAGTGCTCAATTCCTCAGGATCGGAGAATCAAGGAGCCTCTGAGCCATCTGCCTCTGGAGGTTCTGTCCACCGAGTGGCGAGTTCCCTTCCACTACCTCTTACTACGCATGCAGGTAACCCAGACGTTGCTTATCCTTCTCAGGAAGGTAGCTTGTTCCCACCGGGGGTTTCGGCACGATGCCGCATGTCCATAATTTTGTCGCTGGAGCATCTGCAACTTCCAGAAAGTTGCTTAAGATATTGTTCGTGTTCCGTTATCCGGAGCTCCTCAGGCATGGGATGGCCTGTTCAGCTCTCTGGGGGAATGACTGTCCCTGAGGCTTCAGGGGGTCAACCTTCAGGGCCGGAGTCGTCTTTTGCTCCAGCGGGCGGGTGCTGTGCTTTTTGGTATAGACTGGCGCGCCTTTGCGTTCTATTGCAGCACGCTTTGGCATCGTTGGAAGATCCCATCCTTAATGGATCTTAGAACTCTGTCTCCTTCCCCGAATAGCTTTCAGTATTAGATATAAGGGGATGCAGTATTCCTCTTATAAACTTATTGGTTGAGTATCCTTTTCCAGTTCTGAGCTTGGAAGAACAGGGTTTCTGTTGGGGCGTCTGTTCTTATTGGGCAATAACCTACAGGTTGCCTTCTTATTCACTCCGGTTAGGATGTTTGTTTATTGATTACAGCTTATGTTTGTTTTATTTTTCCTTCGGGAATTTTATTTTTGGAATAGATACTTGTGACCTTTTGATCGCACTGTTTGATTTTACGGAAGGTTGTTCTATAGGACGTTCTAAATGTTCTAAATTTATCGTGAATATGTGAGGCCTTGGGCCCTTGATTGCAGGCTAGTCCTGCTTGGGTTAAGACCCTCCTATCTTGGGGCCAATTCAGACTTGTGGCGCCGGTTCTGCCTGGCTGAACTGGTTAAGGTGCCGAGTGCTTCACAAGTTCTGCTGAGAGTAGGACCTAAGAGTTAAGTCCTTATTAGCCTTTTTAGCTGGTCGTCTGGGATTGGTGGAGTTCCGCTACGACACACTCAGTTGTTTCCAAGGTCTTTCGGGACTTAGATTATTCCTTTCCGCGTGGTTGAAGGTTGGGAGGATTTAAGGCCTCCGGTTCCTGTCGGTCTTGCCTTATAGGGGCTTTTGGACTTGTCCTTTTTGGACTTATTCCTTTTGTAGTTCTCTTCTTTAGGGTCGAGACTTCCTGACTTGTCCGGTATCCTTAGCGGTTAGGCACCTTCTGGGAGGGCCTTTGGCCTTTTCCAGTTTTTGGGAGTTAGTTTTTTCCCTATTGGGGACGATAGGCTGTGTTGTCTCCTTCTCTAAGCTTTGCTTAGGGGTTTTTCTACCGGGGTTGGGATGCTTTGCATTCTTTTTCCTTAGGTGGGTTCCTCTGGTTATGTACTCTGAGGTGTTCATGGAGACGTTTAGGGGCACACTGGCGTGGCCTCGTGATTTGCTCTACCCTTGTTCTACTCCCTCTTCGTATGACTTGGTCCTCAATGTTTTCCCTTGGTCCTGGACGTCTTGGTGTTGTTCTGCATGCCTTTTGGGCTCTAGAGTCTTGTAATGACTCTGTTGTGCTCTAGCTCCTTTTGGAGTGCTTGACTCCGGCAAGGGGTGTTCTCTTTCTTTGAGTTGAACATTTTTCGAGTGACTCTTGTGTTCCGTTTTTCTGGGGTAGTCTGGTCATTCCCCTGTGACGTCTGTGTTCAGACAAGGGTGTTTGTGTTCCCTGGGGTGTGGTTGGTTCCACACATTCTGGGCTCTGGCCTATAAATTTTGTCTTGGATCTTTCTGGATGTCCGGAAACTTCTGATCCTGTGGCTGGTTCAGTGCGTTCCAGTTTTCCAGGGAACATTGGCTATGACTTATGGTCTAGTTAGTTGAGCTGCTTGCGGCTTGGCCAGGATATGTGCGTTTTTGGATACGCTCCTTTTTAGTCTGTCCATTGAATGATGTGTGCTCTCCTTCATTCTGAGTTCTTCTGTGTTTCGTGGTGTCTGGATGATTTTCATTCAGCTTTTGTTTTCATCAGGCTACGGCTTCCTGTTTGGAGCTTGTGCGCTGTTCTCTGTGCTCTCCCCCTTGTGGGGGTAGTTTTGTTCTCCTTTTTGAGGTAGAATTGCTCTCTTGGGAGGGTGGCTGTGCTATCTTGTGGGCAGGTGATTGGAATGGGTATTTTACCCTATAGTGGGGTTCTGTTCCATCTGTGGAGATGCAGTCTCTGTGTTAAGACTGTCATTGGTATCGTGTTGGATCTTATGGTGATCTACTGCATTTCTCCGTTTATCTCTATGAGGTTCTCTTGGGAGTTCCTAATTGAGGGACCTATTTGGGTTGGCACCCGAACTCTTTTGGGATGGCTAGGTCCATTCCATTTAATCCTTTTTCTGGGCCGGAGATTGGGGTCCTTTTTGTTCCCCTGCTTGTCAGATCTGCCTGTAACTGGGCTGATCTGGTGTTGGGAGCAGAATCTGTGATCTCTTTGAGGTTTCAGTGCTTCTCCATGTTCAAGTTACGTGAGTAGCTTTGGGGGCTTTTGGATAGCCTGTGATGTGTCCATGGCTCAGTGGATGTTTCCCAGTTGAAGGTGGGGTTGGTGCTCTGATCTGGTATAATGTCTTTTGACAACTCAGGTTTGATTCCCATTACTGGGAAGTGTATTTTATCAAATCTACTTCAGCTGTTCTTTACTTGCTCTGTAAGTCTTTCTGTTTACAGAGTCATCCTGGTGTGACTATTGCGTGTGCTTGATGCAGGTGTTTTCTATCTGGGTTTGCGGAAAGTATTTTGGCTTCTGAATATCTTGATATTCTGAGTTCCTTGCGACTTGAGGACTTCGTCTTCAGTTATTATTCTGGGTGCAGTTGAAGGTGGGGTTGGTGCTCTGATCTGGTATAATGTCTTTTGACAACTCAGGTTTGATTTCCATTACTGGGAAGTGTTTTTTATCAAATCTACTTCAGCTGTTCTTTACTTGCTCTGTAAGTCTTTCTGTTTACAGAGTCATCCTGGTGTGACTATTGCGTGTGCTTGATGCAGGTGTTTTCTATCTGGGTTTGTGAAACGTATTTTGGCTTCTGAATATCTTGATATTCTGAGTTCCTTGCTACTTGAGGACTTCGTCTTCAGTTATTATTCTTCTCTGTTTTTGGATCCCGGTCCTAATCTTGTGGTTCTGTAGTCTTTGGGGTCTGGGCGTTGCCTCCCCTTGTTTCTCAGGACTGATTTTGGTCTCTGTGAGCTTGACTTGGTTCTGGAGTTTTTTCCTTATTTTATTTGGAACTTGTTGTGCCCTATTTAGGGTTTTCCAGGTATCCTTGTCTGGTTTCTATGTGTTCTCTTCCTTTTGGGAGTTTACAGTAGTTGATACCTTTCTCTTGTAAGTGGTGTGTTGTGGGGGACCGACTGCTGGACAATGGTGTCTCCCGGAGGCGTGTTGGCTCTGTCAAGCCTATTTTCTGCGGCCTCTAGCAAGGCTTGTGATCTTTTGTGGGTCAGTGTCCTTTTTTTTTTCAAAGTTTCTCGGCTTCGGAACGAAGCAGGTTTTTTTGCTGTTCAGGGTTTTCAGGCCTGGTGCCCTCAGAATGGGCCGCATTTTGTACCCTCCCGTTTTTAGCATTCAGTGTCCTCTATAGCTTGGGTATTGTTTTCCCAAAAGTAATGAATGCAGCTGTGGACTCTTTCCATTTATGAAGAAAAACATAAATTATGCTTACCTGATAATTTTCTGTTCTTCAGATGGAAAGAGTCCACAGCTCCCCACCCGTATTTTTTCTGTGGGGCGTCTGTTTTTGTTCTTCTGGCACCTTTTCACCCTGGTATTTCTTCTACTGTTCCTTGTTCCTCGGCAGAATGACTGGGGGATGAGGAAAGTTGGAGGAGTATTTAAACCTTTTGCTGGGGTGTCTTTGCCTCCTCCTGGTAGCCAGGTTCTTATTTCCCAAAAGTAATGAATGCAGCTGTGGACTCTTTTCATCTGAAGAAAAGAAAATGATCAGGTAAGCATAATTTATGTTTTTTGCATCGGTATCGATGTAGGCAATGGTTCTGAATGTTCTATTCTTTGACCTGTTCTGATGCGGAGTATTTTATACATGTCCTAGTCTCTCGCTGGCAGTCTGGTACTTCGCTTCCCTTGGGGGTTTTTGCTCCATATATTTTTACCTTAGGGTTCTCCATGGAGGTTCTCCCTCTGGTGTTCCTTTCCTTTTCTCTGGGATTGTACCTCGAGGTCCTTTCAGACTTGTTTAGCGTACTCTGCTTACTTCTAGGTAACTTCCTATTTGGAAGTGTAGGCATTGAGAGTCTTGGTTGTCCTCCTTGTCGTGTTCAGGAAGGAGTGTTTTTCGTTTGGTCTCAAAGACAGTGGGACTCTACTCTCCTCAGAGGTTTTTTGGGCTCAATTTGGGACCAGTGATTTCTCTGGTTTCTGGCGTGGGCTCTTATGGTCATAATTGTTGGATGGCTACTTGGTCCTTCTGACATGTTTTTGTTTCTTTTGCTTCTGTTGAAGCAGTTTTGGGAGATTGGGGTTTTTCTCAGGCTGTGGTGCCCTCGGATTGGGTCCGCCTCTATTGTTAACCCTCCTGTTAGCATTCAGTGTCCTCTATAGCTTGGGTATTGTTTTCCCAAAAGTAATGAATGCAGCTGTGGACTCTCCCTGTATTTAGAAGGAAAACATAAATTATGACTTACCAGATAATTTCCTTTCCTTCGATACAGGGAGAGTCCACAGCTCCCGCCTGTGCTCTCACGGGGGACGGCCCTAAATTTAAATGGTTTTCTTCTGGCACCATTTATACCCTGATATTTCTCCTACTGTTCCTTGTTCCCACGGCAGAATGACTGGGGGATGAGAATAGTGGGGGAGGTATTTAAGACTTTGGCTGGGGTATCTTTGCCTCATCCTGGTGGCCAGGTTCTGTATTCCCACAAGTGAATACAGCTGTGGACTCTCCCTGTATCGACGGAAAGGAAATGATCTGGTAAGTCATAATTTATGTTTTGGTCACTTTTTGACACAGAAATTGTCACCCGCAAATCTATATTTGGTCACACTGCCACCCGTTTAGGTTCTGTGGGGCGAAAAACCACCCTAATCACCCTAATTTGGGGATTTTGTGTCCCTTTAATTATGCATAATACAATAACCCTGCTACATATCTGTCCCTAATTTGTAGTTTATCTTATTTCTGCTGAAGCCAAACAATGGAGATTTTGTTAACATAATGGCAGTGACAAGTCCTGCAATTTCAAGGACAAGGTCCTGATTGGCTTCTCTAAAGGAAAGGAGATAAATAAGGAAAGTGGTGGCTAAAGTTTGCCCATTGAAAAACAATTGCAGTAAACAAAGTGTTAAGCTATTCTAATAATGTTCAGACTCTGCTGATATGGTAATCTATTGGATGACTGCAGAAAAATGCAATTACAAAAGGAATTGTAAAGATCACTATCTTCAGAATTAAAGGAATATGAAACCCCCAAAAAATATTTGGGGGTTCAAACTATTTTTAAAAAGTTTCTAATTTTATATGATCAGATTTGCTTCGTTCCCATGTTATTCTTTGTGGAAGAGATACTTAGGTAGGGGTCTGTAGCACTATATGGCAGGAAATAGTGCTCTTGTAAAACTGCTGCCATATAGTGCTCCCGCCACGGGCACACTCCTGAGCTTACCTACCTGTAAGAGAACAAAGAAAACCTGATAATAGAAGCTGCTCTATCTGTATCATGAGAGAAACATTCACGTTTAATATCCCTTTAAATTTCAGGAAAAGTGGACAAAATAAATAAAATATATTGCGCTGTTTTTGTTTGATTTTGCAACATTTAATTAAACACTTTCTGTTATAGATTCAGTGTTTAATGACCCTTTAAGTACTGTACAATGTCCCTTTAATGAAACTGTCTGTGCTTCTTCCTACACCAGAGCTGCACCCAGAGGCGTTTGCTGATGATTGGGGCGTTTGTTATTACTTTGTTCCTCATATCTTGTAACGCTGCACATTGCTGATGATTGGGACGTTTGTTTTTGCCTTGTTCCTCATATCTTGTAACGCTGCACACTGCTGATAATTGGGACGTTTGTTTTTGCCTTGTTCCTTATATCTTGTAACGCTGCACATTGCTGATGATTGGGACGTTTGTTTTTGCCTTGTTCCTCATATCTTGTAACGCTGCACATTGCTGATGATTGGGGCGTTTGTTTTTGCCTTGTTCCTCATATCTTGTAACGCTGCACATTGCTGATGATTGGGACGTTTGTTTTTGCCTTGTTCCTCATATCCTGTAACGCTGCACATTGCTGATGATTGGGACGTTTGTTTTTGCCTTGTTCCTCATATCTTGTAACGCTGCACATTGCTGATGATTGGGGCGTTTGTTTTTGCCTTGTTCCTCATATCTTGTAACGCTGCACATTGCTGATGATTGGGACGTTTGTTTTTGCCTTGTTCCTCATATCTTGTAACGCCGCACATTGCTGATGATTGGGACGTTTGTTTTTACTTTGTTCCTCATATCTTGTAACGCTGCACACTGCTGATAATTGGGACGTTTGTTTTTGCCTTGTTCCTCATATCTTGTAACGCTGCACATTGCTGATGATTGGGACGTTTGTTTTTGCCTTGTTCCTCATATCTTGTAACGCTGCACATTGCTGATGATTGGGACGTTTGTTTTTGCCTTGTTCCTCATATCTTGTAACGCTGCACATTGCTGATGATTGGGGCGTTTGTTTTTGCCTTGTTCCTCATATCTTGTAACGCCGCACATTGCTGATGATTGGGACGTTTGTTTTTGCCTTGTTCCTCATATCTTGTAACGCTGCACATTGCTGATGATTGGGACGTTTGTTTTTGCCTTGTTCCTCATATCTTGTAACGCTGCACATTGCTGATGATTGGGACGTTTGTTTTTGCCTTGTTCCTCATATCTTGTAACGCTGCACATTGCTGATGATTGGGGCGTTTGTTTTTGCCTTGTTCCTCATATCTTGTAACGCTGCACATTGCTGATGATTGGGACGTTTGTTTTTGCCTTGTTCCTCATATCTTGTAACGCTGCACATTGCTGATGATTGGGACGTTTGTTTTTGCCTTGTTCCTCATATCTTGTAACGCTGCACATTGCTGATGATTGGGGCGTTTGTTTTTGCCTTGTTCCTCATATCTTGTAACGCTGCACATTGCTGATGATTGGGGCGTTTGTTTTTGCCTTGTTCCTCATATCCTGTAACGCTGCACATTGCTGATGATTGGGGCGTTTGTTTTTGCCTTGTTCCTCATATCTTGTAACGCTGCAAATTGCTGATGATTGGGACGTTTGTTATTGCCTTGTTCCTCATATCTTGTAACGCCGCACATTGCTGATGATTGGGACGTTTGTTTTTACTTTGTTCCTCATATCTTGTAACGCTGCACACTGCTGATAATTGGGACGTTTGTTTTTGCCTTGTTCCTCATATCTTGTAACGCTGCACATTGCTGATGATTGGGACGTTTGTTTTTGCCTTGTTCCTCATATCTTGTAACGCTGCACATTGCTGATGATTGGGGCGTTTGTTTTTGCCTTGTTCCTCATATCTTGCAACGCTGCACATTGCTGATGATTGGGGCGTTTGTTTTTGCCTTGTTCCTCATATCTTGTAACGCTGCACATTGCTGATGATTGGGGCGTTTGTTTTTGCCTTGTTCCTCATATCTTGTAACGCTGCACATTGCTGATGATTGGGGCGTTTGTTTTTGCCTTGTTCCTCATATCTTGTAACGCTGCACATTGCTGATGATTGGGGCGTTTGTTTTTGCCTTGTTCCTCATATCTTGTAACGCTGCACATTGCTGATGATTGGGGCGTTTGTTTTGGCCTTGTTCCTCATATCTTGTAACGCTGCACATTGCTGATGATTGGGGCGTTTGTTTTGGCCTTGTTCCTCATATCTTGTAACGCTGCACATTGCTGATGATTGGGGCGTTTGTTTTTGCCTTGTTCCTCATATCTTGTAACGCTGCACATTGCTGATGATTGGGGCGTTTGTTTTTGCCTTGTTCCTCATATCTTGTAACGCTGCACATTGCTGATGATTGGGGCGTTTGTTTTTGCCTTGTTCCTCATATCTTGTAACGCTGCACATTGCTGATGATTGGGGCGTTTGTTTTGGCCTTGTTCCTCATATCTTGTAACGCTGCACATTGCTGATGATTGGGACGTTTGTTTTTGCCTTGTTCCTTATATCTTGTAACGCTGCACATTGCTGATGATTGGGGCGTTTGTTTTTGCCTTGTTCCTCATATCTTGTAACGCTGCACATTGCTGATGATTGGGGCGTTTGTTTTTGCCTTGTTCCTCATATCTTGTAACGCTGCACATTGATGATGATTGGGACGTTTGTTTTTGCCTTGTTCCTCATATCTTGTAACGCTGCACATTGCTGATGATTGGGGCGTTTGTTTTTGCCTTGTTCCTCATATCTTGTAACGCTGCACATTGCTGATGATTGGGACGTTTGTTTTTACTTTGTTCCTCATATCTTGTAACGCTGCACACTGCTGATAATTGGGACGTTTGTTTTTGCCTTGTTCCTCATATCTTGTAACGCTGCACATTGCTGATGATTGGGACGTTTGTTATTGCCTTGTTCCTTATATCTTGTAACGCTGCACATTGCTGACGATTGGGACGTTTGTTTTTGCCTTGTTCCTCATATCTTGTAACGCTGCACATTGCTGATGATTGGGACGTTTGTTTTTGCCTTGTTCCTCATATCTTGTAACGCTGCACATTGCTGATGATTGGGACGTTTGTTTTTGCCTTGTTCCTCATATCTTGTAACGCTGCACATTGCTGATGATTGGGACATTTGTTTTTGCCTTGTTCCTCATATCTTGTAACGCTGCACATTGCTGACGATTGGGACATTTGTTTTTGCCTTGTTCCTCATATCTTGTAACGCTGCATATTGCTGATGATTGGGGCGTTTGTTATTACTTTGTTCCTTATATCTTGTAACGCTGCACATTGCTGATGATTGGGACGTTTGTTTTTGCCTTGTTCCTCATATCTTGTAACGCTGCACATTGCTGATGATTGGGACGTTTGTTATTGCCTTGTTCCTTATATCTTGTAACGCTGCACATTGCTGATGATTGGGGCGTTTGTTTTTGCCTTGTTCCTCATATCTTGTAACGCTGCACATTGCTGATGATTGGGACGTTTGTTATTGCCTTGTTCCTTATATCTTGTAACGCTGCACATTGCTGATGATTGGGGCGTTTGTTTTTGCCTTGTTCCTCATATCTTGTAACGCTGCACATTGCTGATGATTGGGACGTTTGTTATTGCCTTGTTCCTTATATCTTGTAACGCTGCACATTGCTGATGATTGGGGCGTTTGTTTTGGCCTTGTTCCTCATATCTTGTAACGCTGCACATTGCTGATGATTGGGGCGTTTGTTATTACTTTGTTCCTTATATCTTGTAACGCTGCACATTGCTGATGATTGGGACGTTTGTTTTTGCCTTGTTCCTCATATCTTGTAACGCTGCACATTGCTGATGATTGGGGCGTTTGTTTTTGCCTTGTTCCTTATATCTTGTAACGCTGCACATTGCTGATGATTTGGGCATTTGTTTTTGCCTTGTTCCTTATATCTTGTAACGCTGCACATTACTGACGATTGGGACATTTGTTTTTGCCTTGTTCCTCATATCTTGTAACGCTGCACATTGCTGATGATTGGGGCGTTTGTTTTTGCCTTGTTCCTTATATCTTGTAACGCTGCACATTGCTGACGATTGGGACGTTTGTTTTTGCCTTGTTCCTCATATCTTGTAACGCTGCACATTGCTGATGATTGGGACGTTTGTTTTTGCCTTGTTCCTCATATCTTGTAACGCTGCACATTGCTGATGATTGGGACGTTTGTTTTTGCCTTGTTCCTCATATCTTGTAACGCTGCACATTGCTGATGATTGGGGCGTTTGTTTTTGCCTTGTTCCTCATATCTTGTAACGCTGCACATTGCTGATGATTGGGACGTTTGTGTTTGCCTTGTTCCTCATATCTTGTAACGCTGCACATTGCTGATGATTGGGGCATTTGTTTTTGCCTTGTTCCTCATAACTTGTAACGCTGCACATTGCTGACGATTGGGGCGTTTGTTATTGCCTTGTTCCTCATATCCTGTAACGCTGCACATTGTTGATGATTGGGGCGTTTGTTTTTGCCTTGTTCCTCATATCTTGTAACGCTGCAGATTGCTGATGATTGGGACGTTTGTTTTTACTTTGTTCCTCATATCTTGTAACACTGCACATTGCTGATGATTGGGGCGTTTGTTTTTGCCTTGTTCCTCATATCTTGTAACGCTGCACATTGCTGATGATTGGGACGTTTGTTTTTACTTTGTTCCTCATATCTTGTAACGCTGCACATTGCTGATGATTGGGGCGTTTGTTTTTGCCTTGTTCCTCATATCTTGTAACGCTGCACATTGCTGATGATTGGGACGTTTGCTTTTACTTTGTTCCTCATATCTTGTAACGCTGCACATTGCTGATGATTGGGGCGTTTGTTTTTGCCTTGTTCCTCATATCTTGTAACGCCGCACATTGCTGATGATTGGGACGTTTGCTTTTACTTTGTTCCTCATATCTTGTAACGCTGCACATTGCTGATGATTGGGACGTTTGTTTTTGCCTTGTTCCTCATATCTTGTAACGCTGCACATTGCTGATGATTGGGACGTTTGTTTTTGCCTTGTTCCTCATATCTTGTAACGCTGCACATTGCTGATGATTGGGACGTTTGTTTTTGCCTTGTTCCTCATATCCTGTAACGCTGCACATTGCTGATGATTGGGACGTTTGTTTTTGCCTTGTTCCTCATATCTTGTAACGCTGCACATTGCTGATGATTGGGACGTTTGTTTTTGCCTTGTTCCTCATATCTTGTAACGCTGCACATTGCTGATGATTGGGACGTTTGTTTTTGCCTTGCTCCTCATATCTTGTAACGCTGCACATTGCTGATGATTGGGGCATTTGTTTTTGCCTTGTTCCTCATATCTTGTAACGCTGCACATTGCTGATGATTGGGACATTTGTTTTTGCCTTGTTCCTCATATCTTGTAACGCTGCACATTGCTGATTATTGGGAAGTTTGTTTTTGCCTTGTTCCTCATATCTTGTAACGCTGCACATTGCTGATGATTGGGGCGCTTGTTTTTGCCTTGTTCCTCATATCTTGTAACGCTGCACATTGCTGATGATTGGGGCGTTTGTTTTTGCCTTGTTCCTCATATCTTGTAACGCTGCACATTGCTGATGATTGGGGCGTTTGTTATTGCCTTGTTCCTCATATCTTGTAACGCCGCACATTGCTGATGATTGGGACGTTTGTTTTTGCCTTGTTCCTCATATCTTGTAACGCTGCACATTGCTGATGATTGGGACGTTTGCTTTTGCCTTGTTCCTCATATCTTATAACGCTGCACATTGCTGATGATGGAGACGTTTGTTTTTGCCTTGTTCCTCATATCTTGTAACGCTGCACATTGCTGATGATTGGGGCATTTGTTTTTGCCTTGTTCCTCATATCTTGTAACGCTGCACATTGCTGATGATTGGGACGTTTGTTTTTGCCTTGTTCCTCATATCTTGTAACGCTGCACACTGCTGATGATTGGGGCGTTTGTTTTTGCCTTGTTCCTCATATCTTGTAACGCTGCACATTGCTGATGATTGGGGCGTTTGTTTTTGCCTTGTTCCTCATATCTTGTAAGGCTGCACATTGCTGATGATTGGGACGTTTGTTTTTGCCTTGTTCCTCATATCTTGTAACGCTGCACATTGCTGATGATTGGGGCATTTGTTTTTGCCTTGTTCCTTATATCTTGTAACGCTGCACATTGCTGATGATTGGGACGTTTGTTTTTGCCTTGTTCCTCATATCTTGTAATGCTGCACATTGCTGATGATTGGGACGTTTGTTTTTGCCTTGTTCCTCATATCTTGAAACGCTGCACATTGCTGATGATTGGGACGTTTGTTTTTTCCCTTGTTCCTCATATCTTGTAACGCTGCATATTGCTGATGATTGGGACGTTTGTTTTTGCCTTGTTCCTCATATCTTGAAACGCTGCACATTGCTGATGATTGGGACGTTTGTTTTTTCCCTTGTTCCTCATATCTTGTAACGCCACACATTGCTGATGATTGGGGCGTTTGTTATTGCCTTGTTCCTCATATCTTGTAACGCTGCACATTGCTGATGATTGGGACGTTTGTTTTTTCCCTTGTTCCTCATATCTTGTAACGCTGCACATTGCTGATGATTGGGACGTTTGTTTTTTCCCTTGTTCCTCATATCTTGTAACGCTGCACATTGCTGATGATTGGGGCGTTTGTTATTGCCTTGTTCCTCATATCTTGTAACACCACACATTGCTGATGATTGGGGCGTTTGTTTTTGCCTTGTTCCTCATATCTTGTAACGCTGCACATTGCTGATGATTGGGACGTTTGTTATTGCCTTGTTCCTCATATCTTGTAACGCTGCACATTGCTGATGATTGGGACGTTTGTTTTTGCCTTGTTCCTCATATCTTGTAACGCTGCACATTGCTGATGATTGGGAAGTTTGTTATTGCCTTGTTCCTCATATCTTGTAACGCTGCACATTGCTGATAATTGGGACATTTGTTTTTGCCTTGTTCTTCATATCTTGTAACGCTGCACATTGCTGATAATTGGGACATTTGTTTTTGCCTTGTTCTTCATATCTTGTAACACCACACATTGCTGATGATTGGGGCGTTTGTTTTTGCCTTGTTCCTCATATCTTGTAACGCTGCACATTGCTGATGATTGGGGCGTTTGTTTTGGCCTTGTTCCTCATATCTTGTAACGCTGCAGATTGCTGATGATTGGGACGTTTGTTTTTGCCTTGTTCCTCATATCGTGTAACGCTGCACATTGCTGATAATTGGGACATTTGTTTTTGCCTTGTTCCTCATATCTTGTAACGCTGCACATTGCTGATAATTGGGACGTTTGTTATTACTTTGTTCCTCATATCTTGTAACGCTGCACATTGCTGATGATTGGGGCGTTTGTTTTTGCCTTGTTCCTTATATCTTGTAACGCTGCACATTGCTGATGATTGGGACGTTTGTTATTGCCTTGTTCCTCATATCTTGTAACGCTGCACATTGCTGATGATTGGGGCGTTTGTTTTTGCCTTGTTCCTCATATCTTGTAACGCTGCACATTGCTGATGATTGGGACGTTTGTTATTGCCTTGTTCCTCATATCTTGTAACGCTGCACATTGCTGATGATTGGGACGTTTGTTTTTGCCTTGTTCCTCATATCTTGTAACGCTGCACATTGCTGATGATTGGGACGTTTGTTATTGCCTTGCTCCTCATATCTTGTAACGCTGCACATTGCTGATGATTGAGACGTTTGTTTTTGCCTTGTTCCTCATATCCTGTAACGCTGCACATTGCTGATGATTGGGACGTTTGTTTTTGCCTTGTTCCTTATATCTTGTAACGCTGCACATTGCTGATAATTGGGACGTTTGTTATTCCCTTGTTCCTCATATCTTGTAACGCTGCACATTGCTGATAATTGGGACATTTGTTTTTGCCTTGTTCCTCATATCTTGTAACGCTGCACATTGCTGATGATTGGGGCGTTTGTTTTTGCCTTGTTCCTCATATCTTGTAATGCTGCACATTGCTGATGATTGGGACATTTGTTTTTGCCTTGTTCCTCATATCGTGTAACGCTGCACATTGCTGATAATTGGGGCGTTTGTTTTTGCCTTGTTTCTCATATCTTGTAACGCTGCACATTGCTGATGATTGGGACGTTTGTTTTTGCCTTGTTCCTCATATCTTGTAACGCTGCACATTGCTGATGATTGGGACGTTTGTTTTTGCCTTGTTCCTCATTTCTTGTAACGCTGCACATTGCTGATGATTGGGGCGTTTGTTTTTGCCTTGTTCCTCATATCTTGTAACGCTGCACATTGCTGATCATTGGGGCGTTTGTTTTTGCCTTGTTCCTCATATCGTGTAACGCTGCACATTGCTGATGATTGGGGCGTTTGTTTTTGCCTTGTTCCTCATATCGTGTAACGTTGCACATTGCTGATGATTGGGAAGTTTGTTTTTGCCTTGTTCCTCATATCTTGTAACGCTGCACACTGCTGATGATTGGGACGTTTGTTTTTGCCTTGTTCCTCATATCTTGTAACGCTGCACATTGCTGATGATTGGGACGTTTGTTTTTGCCTTGTTCCTCATATCTTGTAACGCTGCACATTGCTGATGATTGGGACGTTTGTTTTTGCCTTGTTCCTTATATCTTGTAACGCTGCACATTGCTGATGATTGGGGCGTTTGTTTTTGCCTTGTTCCTCATATCCTGTAACGCTGCACATTGCTGATGATTGGGACGTTTGTTTTTGCCTTGTTCCTCATATCTTGTAACGCTGCACATTGCTGATGATTGGGGCGTTTGTTTTTGCCTTGTTCCTCATATCTTGTAACGCTGCACATTGCTGATGATTGGGACGTTTGTTTTTGCCTTGTTCCTCATATCTTGTAACGCTGCACATTGCTGATGATTGGGACATTTGTTTTTGACTTGTTCCTCATATCTTGTAACGCTGCACATTGCTGATGATTGGGACATTTGTTATTGCCTTGTTCCTCATATCTTGTAACGCTGCACATTGCTGATGATTGGGACGTTTGTTATTACTTTGTTCCTTATATCCTGTAACGCTGCACATTGCTGATGATTGGGGCGTTTGTTTTGGCCTTGTTCCTCATATCTTGTAACGCTGCACATTGCTGATGATTGGGACGTTTGTTTTTGCCTTGTTCCTCATATCGTGTAACGCTGCACATTGCTGATAATTGGGACATTTGTTTTTGCCTTGTTCCTCATATCTTGTAACGCTGCACATTGCTGATAATTGGGACGTTTGTTATTACTTTGTTCCTCATATCTTGTAACGCTGCACATTGCTGATGATTGGGGCGTTTGTTTTTGCCTTGTTCCTTATATCTTGTAACGCTGCACATTGCTGATGATTGGGACGTTTGTTATTGCCTTGTTCCTCATATCTTGTAACGCTGCACATTGCTGATGATTGGGGCGTTTGTTTTTGCCTTGTTCCTCATATCTTGTAACGCTGCACATTGCTGATGATTGGGACGTTTGTTATTGCCTTGTTCCTCATATCTTGTAACGCTGCACATTGCTGATGATTGAGACGTTTGTTATTGCCTTGTTCCTCATATCTTGTAACGCTGCACATTGCTGATGATTGGGATGTTTGTTTTTGCCTTGTTCCTCATATCCTGTAACGCTGCACATTGCTGATGATTGGGACGTTTGTTTTTGCCTTGTTCCTTATATCTTGTAACGCTGCACATTGCTGATAATTGGGACGTTTGTTATTCCCTTGTTCCTCATATCTTGTAACGCTGCACATTGCTGATAATTGGGACATTTGTTTTTGCCTTGTTCCTCATATCTTGTAACGCTGCACATTGCTGATGATTGGGGCGTTTGTTTTTGCCTTGTTCCTCATATCTTGTAATGCTGCACATTGCTGATGATTGGGACATTTGTTTTTGCCTTGTTCCTCATATCGTGTAACGCTGCACATTGCTGATAATTGGGGCGTTTGTTTTTGCCTTGTTTCTCATATCTTGTAACGCTGCACATTGCTGATGATTGGGACGTTTGTTTTTGCCTTGTTCCTCATATCTTGTAACGCTGCACATTGCTGATGATTGGGACGTTTGTTTTTGCCTTGTTCCTCATATCTTGTAACGCTGCACATTGCTGATGATTGGGGCGTTTGTTTTTGCCTTGTTCCTCATATCTTGTAACGCTGCACATTGCTGATCATTGGGGCGTTTGTTTTTGCCTTGTTCCTCATATCGTGTAACGCTGCACATTGCTGATGATTGGGGCGTTTGTTTTTGCCTTGTTCCTCATATCGTGTAACGTTGCACATTGCTGATGATTGGGAAGTTTGTTTTTGCCTTGTTCCTCATATCTTGTAACGCTGCACATTGCTGATGATTGGGGCGTTTGTTTTTGCCTTGTTCCTCATATCTTGTAACGCTGCACATTGCTGATGATTGGGACGTTTGTTTTTGCCTTGTTCCTCATATCTTGTAACGCTGCACATTGCTGATGATTGGGACATTTGTTTTTGCCTTGTTCCTCATATCTTGTAACGCTGCACATTGCTGATGATTGGGACATTTGTTATTGCCTTGTTCCTCATATCTTGTAACGCTGCACATTGCTGATGATTGGGAAGTTTGTTTTTGCCTTGTTCCTCATATCTTGTAACGCTGCACATTGCTGATGATTGGGACGTTTGTTATTACTTTGTTCCTTATATCCTGTAACGCTGCACATTGCTGATGATTGGGGCGTTTGTTTTTGCCTTGTTCCTCATATCCTGTAACGCTGCACATTGCTGATGATTGGGACGTTTGTTTTTGCCTTGTTCCTCATATCTTGTAACGCTGCACATTGCTGATGATTGGGGTGTTTGTTTTTGCCTTGTTCCTCATATCTTGTAACGCTGCACATTGCTGATGATTGGGGCGTTTGTTTTTGCCTTGTTCCTCATATCTTGTAACGCTGCACATTGCTGATGATTGGGACGTTTGTTTTTGCCTTGTTCCTCATATCCTGTAACGCTGCACATTGCTGATGATTGGGACGTTTGTTTTTGCCTTGTTCCTCATATCTTGTAACGCTGCACATTGCTGATGATTGGGACGTTTGTTTTTGCCTTGTTCCTCATATCTTGTAACGCTGCACATTGCTGATGATTGGGACGTTTGTTTTTGCCTTGTTCCTCATATCTTGTAACGCTGCACATTGCTGATGATTGGGAAGTTTGTTTTTGCCTTGTTCCTCATATCTTGTAACGCTGCACATTGCTGATGATTGGGACGTTTGTTTTTGCCTTGTTCCTCATATCTTGTAACGCTGCACATTGCTGATGATTGGGGCGTTTGTTTTTGCCTTGCTCCTCATATCTTGTAACGCTGCACATTGCTGATGATTGGGGCGTTTGTTTTTGCCTTGTTCCTCATATCTTGTAACGCTGCACATTGCTGATGATTGGGACGTTTGTTTTTGCCTTGTTCCTCATATCCTGTAACGCTGCACATTGCTGATGATTGGGGCGTTTGTTTTTGCCTTGTTCCTCATATCCTGTAACGCTGCACATTGCTGATGATTGGGACGTTTGTTTTTTCCCTTGTTCCTCATATCTTGTAACGCTGCACATTGCTGATGATTGGGGCGTTTGTTTTTGCCTTGTTCCTCATATCGTGTAACGCTGCACATTGCTGATGATTGTGGCGCTTGTTTTTGCCTTGTTCCTCATATCTTGTAACGCCGCACATTGCTGATAATTGGGGCGTTTGTTTTTGCCTTGTTCCTCATATCTTGTAACGCCGCACATTGCTGATAATTGGGACGTTTGTTTTTGCCTTGTTCCTCATATCTTGTAACGCTGCACATTGCTGATGATTGGGAAGTTTGTTTTTGCCTTGTTCCTCATATCTTGTAACGCTGCACATTGCTGATGATTGGGACGTTTGTTATTACTTTGTTCCTTATATCCTGTAACGCTGCACATTGCTGATGATTGGGGCGTTTGTTTTTGCCTTGTTCCTCATATCTTGTAACGCTGCACATTGCTGATGATTGGGACGTTTGTTTTTGCCTTGTTCCTCATATCTTGTAACGCTGCACATTGCTGATGATTGGGGCGTTTGTTTTTGCCTTGTTCCTCATATCCTGTAACGCTGCACATTGCTGATGATTGGGACGTTTGTTTTTGCCTTGTTCCTCATATCTTGTAACGCTGCACATTGCTGATGATTGGGACGTTTGTTTTTGCCTTGTTCCTCATATCTTGTAACGCTGCACATTGCTGATGATTGGGGTGTTTGTTTTTGCCTTGTTCCTCATATCTTGTAACGCTGCACATTGCTGATGATTGGGGCGTTTGTTTTTGCCTTGTTCCTCATATCTTGTAACGCTGCACATTGCTGATGATTGGGACGTTTGTTTTTGCCTTGTTCCTCATATCCTGTAACGCTGCACATTGCTGATGATTGGGACGTTTGTTTTTGCCTTGTTCCTCATATCTTGTAACGCTGCACATTGCTGATGATTGGGACGTTTGTTTTTGCCTTGTTCCTCATATCTTGTAACGCTGCACATTGCTGATGATTGGGACGTTTGTTTTTGCCTTGTTCCTCATATCTTGTAACGCTGCACATTGCTGATGATTGGGAAGTTTGTTTTTGCCTTGTTCCTCATATCTTGTAACGCTGCACATTGCTGATGATTGGGGCGTTTGTTTTTGCCTTGTTCCTCATATCGTGTAACGCTGCACATTGCTGATGATTGTGGCGCTTGTTTTTGCCTTGTTCCTCATATCTTGTAACGCCGCACATTGCTGATAATTGGGGCGTTTGTTTTTGCCTTGTTCCTCATATCTTGTAACGCTGCACATTGCTGATGATTGTGGCGCTTGTTTTTGCCTTGTTCCTCATATCTTGTAACGCTGCACATTGCTGATGATTGTGGCGCTTGTTTTTGCCTTGTTCCTCATATCTTGTAACGCCGCACATTGCTGATAATTGGGGCGTTTGTTTTTGCCTTGTTCCTCATATCTTGTAACGCCGCACATTGCTGATAATTGGGACGTTTGTTTTTGCCTTGTTCCTCATATCTTGTAACGCTGCACATTGCTGATGATTGGGAAGTTTGTTTTTGCCTTGTTCCTCATATCTTGTAACGCTGCACATTGCTGATGATTGGGACGTTTGTTATTACTTTGTTCCTTATATCCTGTAACGCTGCACATTGCTGATGATTGGGGCGTTTGTTTTTGCCTTGTTCCTCATATCTTGTAACGCTGCACATTGCTGATGATTGGGACGTTTGTTTTTGCCTTGTTCCTCATATCTTGTAACGCTGCACATTGCTGATGATTGGGGCGTTTGTTTTTGCCTTGTTCCTCATATCGTGTAACGCTGCACATTGCTGATGATTGTGGCGCTTGTTTTTGCCTTGTTCCTCATATCTTGTAACGCCGCACATTGCTGATAATTGGGGCGTTTGTTTTTGCCTTGTTCCTCATATCTTGTAACGCCGCACATTGCTGATAATTGGGACGTTTGTTTTTGCCTTGTTCCTCATATCTTGTAACGCTGCACATTGCTGATGATTGGGAAGTTTGTTTTTGCCTTGTTCCTCATATCTTGTAACGCTGCACATTGCTGATGATTGGGACGTTTGTTATTACTTTGTTCCTTATATCCTGTAACGCTGCACATTGCTGATGATTGGGGCGTTTGTTTTTGCCTTGTTCCTCATATCTTGTAACGCTGCACATTGCTGATGATTGGGACGTTTGTTTTTGCCTTGTTCCTCATATCTTGTAACGCTGCACATTGCTGATGATTGGGGCGTTTGTTTTTGCCTTGTTTCTCATATCTTGTAACGCTGCACATTGCTGATGATTGGGACGTTTGTTTTTGCCTTGTTCCTCATATCTTGTAACGCTGCACATTGCTGATGATTGGGACGTTTGTTTTTGCCTTGTTCCTCATATCTTGTAACGCTGCACATTGCTGATAATTGGGACGTTTGTTTTTGCCTTGTTCCTCATATCTTGTAACGCTGCACATTGCTGATGATTGGGGCGTTTGTTTTTGCCTTGTTCCTCATATCTTGTAACGCTGCACATTGCTGATGATTGGGACATTTGTTTTTGCCTTGTTCCTCATATCTTGTAACGCTGCACATTGCTGATGATTGGGACGTTTGTTTTTGCCTTGTTCCTCATATCTTGTAACGCTGCACATTGCTGATGATTGGGGCGTTTGTTTTTGCCTTGTTCCTCATATCTTGTAACGCTGCACATTGCTGATGATTGGGGCGTTTGTTTTTGCCTTGTTCCTCATATCTTGTAACGCTGCACATTGCTGATGATTGGGACATTTGTTTTTGCCTTGTTCCTCATATCGTGTAACGCTGCACATTGCTGATGATTGGGGCGTTTGTTTTTGCCTTGTTCCTCATATCTTGTAACGCTGCACATTGCTGATGATTGGGACGTTTGTTTTTGCCTTGTTCCTCATATCTTGTAACGCTGCACATTGCTGATGATTGGGACGTTTGTTTTTGCCTTGTTCCTCATATCCTGTAACGCTGCACATTGCTGATGATTGGGACGTTTGTTTTTGCCTTGTTCCTCATATCTTGTAACGCTGCACATTGCTGATAATTGGGACGTTTGTTTTTGCCTTGTTCCTCAT
>NC_069505.1:4617796-4682796 GCF_027579735.1 Bombina bombina
AAACAAATGCAGGTGAAGTACGCTGAGAATTAAAAATATAAAGTTGTTCTCAGTGCCAGACGCTCCCTGTCACATTCGCTCTCCCCTGTGAGATTTTTAATTCTAGTGAGCTTCATTGCTTTCTACAGAGGTAAATTCACAACTCGTAGGGAATTTCTGGTTCAGCCTCTTTTCTTAGATTTTGTGAGGTGCAGTGCAATATTTCTCACCCTGTGGTCAAATTTTAGATTATCGGACAAAGTTAATATGAAAGTTTTGGAAACCGTGCACCTGATCAACTTGATATGACTTTTACTTCCTTTTTAATCTCTCTTCACATGATCACTGCTGGACTCCTCAGTCATAAGTGTGTGTCAGATCATCAGTCTTGTGAGAGATTTTAGTTCATCTATATGTATCCTGGTGTATTAGTTCATCTATATGTATGCTGGGGTATTAGTTCATCTATATGTATCCTGGTGTATTAGTTCATCTATATGTATGCTGGGGTATTAGTTCATCTATATGTATCCTGGTGTATTAGTTCATCTATATGTATGCTGGGGTATTAGTTCATCTATATGTATCCTGGTGTATTAGTTCATCTATATGTATGCTGGGGTATTAGTTCATCTATATGTATCCTGGTGTATTAGTTCATCTATATGTATCCTGGTGTATTAGTTCATCTATATGTATCCTGGTGTATTAGTTCATCTATATGTATCCTGGTGTATTAGTTCATCTATATGTATGCTGGGGTATTAGTTCATCTATATGTATCCTGGTGTATTAGTTCATCTATATGTATGCTGGGGTATTAGTTCATCTATATGTATCCTGGTTTATTAGTTCATCTATATGTATGCTGGTATATTAGTTCATCTATATGTATCCTGGTTTATTAGTTCATCTATATGTATGCTGGTATATTAGTTCATCTATATGTATCCTGGTGTATTAGTTCATCTATATGTATCCTGGTGTATTAGTTCATCTATATGTATCCTGGTGTATTAGTTCATCTATATGTATCCTGGTGTATTAGTTCATCTATATGTATGCTGGGGTATTAGTTCATCTATATGTATCCTGGTGTATTAGTTCATCTATATGTATGCTGGGGTATTAGTTCATCTATATGTATCCTGGTGTATTAGTTCATCTATATGTATCCTGGTGTATTAGTTCATCTATATGTATGCTGGGGTATTAGTTCATCTATATGTATCCTGGTGTATTAGTTCATCTATATGTATGCTGGGGTATTAGTTCATCTATATGTATCCTGGTTTATTAGTTCATCTATATGTATGCTGGTATATTAGTTCATCTATATGTATCCTGGTTTATTAGTTCATCTATATGTATGCTGGTATATTAGTTCATCTATATGTATCCTGGTGTATTAGTTCATCTATATGTATGCTGGGGTATTAGTTCATCTATATGTATCCTGGTGTATTAGTTCATCTATATGTATCCTGGTTTATTAGTTCATCTATATGTATGCTGGGGTATTAGTTCATCTATATGTATCCTGGTGTATTAGTTCATCTATATGTATCCTGGTGTATTAGTTCATCTATATGTATCCTGGTGTATTAGTTCATCTATATGTATCCTGGTGTATTAGTTCATCTATATGTATCCTGGTGTATTAGTTCATCTATATGTATCCTGGTGTATTAGTTCATCTATATGTATCCTGGTTTATTAGTTCATCTATATGTATGCTGGGGTATTAGTTCATCTATATGTATGCTGGGGTATTAGTTCATCTATATGTATCCTGGTGTATTAGTTCATCTATATGTATCCTGGTGTATTAGTTCATCTATATGTATCCTGGTGTATTAGTTCATCTATATGTATCCTGGTGTATTAGTTCATCTATATGTATCCTGGTGTATTAGTTCATCTATATGTATCCTGGTGTATTAGTTCATCTATATGTATCCTGGTGTATTAGTTCATCTATATGTATCCTGGTTTATTAGTTCATCTATATGTATGCTGGGGTATTAGTTCATCTATATGTATCCTGGTGTATTAGTTCATCTATATGTATGCTGGTATATTAGTTCATCTATATGTATCCTGGTTTATTAGTTCATCTATATGTATGCTGGTATATTAGTTCATCTATATGTATGCTGGTGTATTAGTTCATCTATATGTATCCTGGTGTATTAGTTCATCTGTATGTATCCTGGTGTATTAGTTCATCTGTATGTATCCTGATTTATTAGTTCATCTATATGTATCCTGGTGTATTAGTTCATCTATATGTATCCTGGTGTATTAGTTCATCTATATGTATCCTGGTGTATTAGTTCATCTATATGTATCCTGGTTTATTAGTTCGTCTATATGTATCCTGGTGTATTAGTTCATCTATATGTATCCTGGTGTATTAGTTCATCTATATGTATCCTGGTGTATTAGTTCATCTATATGTATCCTGGTGTATTAGTTCATCTATATGTATCCTGGTGTATTAGTTCATCTATATGTATCCTGGTGTATTAGTTCATCTATATGTATGCTGGGGTATTAGTTCATCTATATGTATCCTGGTTTATTAGTTCATCTATATGTATGCTGGGGTATTCATCTATATGTATCCTGGTTTATTAGTTCATCTATATGTATGCTGGGGTATTAGTTCATCTATATGTATCCTGGTGTATTAGTTCATCTATATGTATCCTGGTGTATTAGTTCATCTATATGTATGCTGGGGTATTAGTTCATCTATATGTATCCTGGTGTATTAGTTCATCTATATGTATCCTGGGGTATTAGTTCATCTATATGTATGCTGGGGTATTAGTTCATCTATATGTATCCTGGTGTATTAGTTCATCTATATGTATGCTGGGGTATTAGTTCATCTATATGTATCCTGGTTTATTAGTTCATCTATATGTATGCTGGTATATTAGTTCATCTATATGTATCCTGGTTTATTAGTTCATCTATATGTATGCTGGTATATTAGTTAATCTATATGTATCCTGGTGTATTAGTTCATCTATATGTATGCTGGGGTATTAGTTCATCTATATGTATCCTGGTGTATTAGTTCATCTATATGTATCCTGGTTTATTAGTTCATCTATATGTATGCTGGGGTATTAGTTCATCTATATGTATCCTGGTGTATTAGTTCATCTATATGTATCCTGGTGTATTAGTTCATCTATATGTATCCTGGTGTATTAGTTCATCTATATGTATCCTGGTGTATTAGTTCATCTATATGTATCCTGGTGTATTAGTTCATCTATATGTATCCTGGTGTATTAGTTCATCTATATGTATCCTGGTTTATTAGTTCATCTATATGTATGCTGGGGTATTAGTTCATCTATATGTATGCTGGGGTATTAGTTCATCTATATGTATCCTGGTGTATTAGTTCATCTATATGTATCCTGGTGTATTAGTTCATCTATATGTATCCTGGTGTATTAGTTCATCTATATGTATCCTGGTGTATTAGTTCATCTATATGTATCCTGGTGTATTAGTTCATCTATATGTATCCTGGTGTATTAGTTCATCTATATGTATCCTGGTTTATTAGTTCATCTATATGTATGCTGGGGTATTAGTTCATCTATATGTATCCTGGTGTATTAGTTCATCTATATGTATGCTGGTATATTAGTTCATCTATATGTATCCTGGTTTATTAGTTCATCTATATGTATGCTGGTATATTAGTTCATCTATATGTATGCTGGTGTATTAGTTCATCTATATGTATCCTGGTGTATTAGTTCATCTGTATGTATCCTGGTGTATTAGTTCATCTGTATGTATCCTGATTTATTAGTTCATCTATATGTATCCTGGTGTATTAGTTCATCTATATGTATCCTGGTGTATTAGTTCATCTATATGTATCCTGGTGTATTAGTTCATCTATATGTATCCTGGTTTATTAGTTCGTCTATATGTATCCTGGTGTATTAGTTCATCTATATGTATCCTGGTGTATTAGTTCATCTATATGTATCCTGGTGTATTAGTTCATCTATATGTATCCTGGTGTATTAGTTCATCTATATGTATCCTGGTGTATTAGTTCATCTATATGTATCCTGGTGTATTAGTTCATCTATATGTATGCTGGGGTATTAGTTCATCTATATGTATCCTGGTTTATTAGTTCATCTATATGTATGCTGGGGTATTCATCTATATGTATCCTGGTTTATTAGTTCATCTATATGTATGCTGGGGTATTAGTTCATCTATATGTATCCTGGTGTATTAGTTCATCTATATGTATCCTGGTGTATTAGTTCATCTATATGTATGCTGGGGTATTAGTTCATCTATATGTATCCTGGTGTATTAGTTCATCTATATGTATCCTGGGGTATTAGTTCATCTATATGTATGCTGGTGTATTAGTTCATCTATATGTATGCTGGGGTATTAGTTCATCTATATGTATCCTGGTTTATTAGTTCATCTATATGTATGCTGGTATATTAGTTCATCTATATGTATCCTGGTTTATTAGTTCATCTATATGTATGCTGGTGTATTAGTTCATCTATATGTATGCTGGGGTATTAGTTCATCTATATGTATCCTGGTGTATTAGTTCATCTATATGTATCCTGGTGTATTAGTTCATCTATATGTATCCTGGTGTATTAGTTCATCTATATGTATCCTGGTGTATTAGTTCATCTATATGTATGCTGGTTTATTAGTTCATCTATATGTATCCTGGTTTATTAGTTCATCTATATGTATCCTGGTGTATTAGTTCATCTGTATGTATCCTGGTGTATTAGTTCATCTATATGTATCCTGGTTTATTAGTTCGTCTATATGTATCCTGGTTTATGTCCCACTTCAGTGTTCTCCACAAATGCTGCCAGCCGAGTAGCATTATGAAGTAGTCGAGTGACTTTATGAAGTAGTCGAGTGACATTATGAAGTAGTCGAGTGACAATATGAAGTAGCCAAGTGACATTATGAAGTAGTCGAGTGACATTATGAAGTAGTCGAGTGACATTATGAAGTAGTCGGGGGGAATTATGAAGTAGCCGAGTGACATTATGAAGTGGTCGGGTGGAATTATGAAGTAGCCAAGTGACATTATGAAGTAGTCGAATGACATTATGAAGTAGCCAAGTGACATTATGAAGTAGTCAGGTGGAATTATGAAGTAGTCGAGGGACATTATGAAGTAGCCAAGTGACATTATGAAGTAGTCGAGGGACATTATGAAGTAGTCGAGGGACATTATGAAGTAGTCGAGGGACATTATGAAGTAGTCGAATGACATTATGAAGTAGTCGGGTGGAATTATGAAGTAGTCGAGGGACATTATGAAGTAGCCGAGTGACATTATGAAGTAGCCAAGTGACATTATGAAGTAGTCAGGTGGAATTATGATGTAGCCGGAGGAATTATGAAGTAGCCGGGTGAAATTATGAAGTAGTCGAGTAACATTATGAAGTAGCCGAGTGACATTGTGAAGTAGTCGAGTGACATTATGAAGTAGTCGGGTGGAATTATGAAGTAGCCGAGTGACATTATGAAGTAGCCAACTGACATTATGAAGTAGTCAGGTGAAATTATGAAGTAGTCGAGTGACATTATGAAGTAGTCAGGGGGAATTATGAAGTAGCCGAGTGACATTATGAAGTAGTCAGGGGGAATTATGAAGTAGTTATGTGGAATTATGAAGTAGTCGGGTGGAATTATGAAGTAGTCAGGGGGAATTATGAAGTAGTTGGGTGGAATTATGAAGTAGTCGGGTGGAATTATGAAGTAGTCAGGGGGAATTATGAAGTAGTTGGGTGGAATTATGAAGTAGTCGGGTGGAATTATGAAGTAGTCGGGTGGAATTATGAAGTAGTTATGTGGAATTATGAAGTAGTGGGGTGGAATTATGAAGTAGCCTGGTGGAATTATGAAGTAGCCGGGTGGAATTATGAAGTAGCCAGGGGAAATTATGAAGTAGTCGGGTGGAATTATGAAGTAGTTGGGTGGAATTATGAAGTAGCCAGGGGAAATTATGAAGTAGTCAGGTGGAATTATGAAGTAGTTATGTGGAATTATGAAGTAGTTATGTGGAATTATGAAGTAGCCGGGTGGAATTATGAAGTAGTCGGGTGGAATTATGAATTAGCCAGGTAAAATTATGTAGTAGCCGGGTGGAATTATGTAGTAGCCGGGAGGAATTATGAAGTAGTCGGTTGGAATTATGAAGTAGCCAGGTGGAATAATGAAGTAGCCAGGGGAAATTATGAAGTAGCCGGGTTGAATTATGAAGTAGTTAGGTGGAATTATGAAGTAGCCGGGTGGAATTATGAAGTAGCCGGGTGGAATTATGAAGTAGCCGGGTTGAATTATTAAGTAGTTATGTGGAATTATGAAGTAGTCGGGTGGAATTAGGAAGTAGCCGGGTGGAATTATGAAGTAGCCGGGTGGAATTATGAAGTAGTCGGGTGGAATTATGAAGTAGTCGGGTGGAATTAGGAAGTAGTCGGGTGGAATTATGAAGTAGCCGGGAGGACTTATGAAGTAGTTGGGTGGAATTATGAAGTAGTTGGGTGGAATTATGAAGTAGTTGGGTGGAATTAGGAAGTTGCCGGGTGGAATTAGGAAGTTGCCGGGTGGAATTAGGAAGTAGCCGGGTGGAATTAGGAAGTAGTCGGGTGGAATTAGGAAGTAGTCGGGTGGAATTATGAAGTAGCCGGGTGGAATTATGTAGTTTGATGGTATACAGGCTGAACATTTCTGACTACTAACACACAGGCACAAATCTACTTATAAATTTTGATCCACTGTCTAATCTTTGGAACATCGTGGGACATTTAAGAATAACCCGGGTTATAATATATGCTTTATCCTACACTACTTGCGTGCTATCAGCACAAAGTGCAAGGAGACTTTTTGTTGCAATCTTTTAAGGTTGCTATTACTTTTGGAAAAGTCCTTTTGTATCCAATCCAGCCCTTAACCAGAACCGCTACATAGTGGATCAGAGCTGTGACTTAAAGGTAAAGTTACGTGATCGCCACAGAGGAGCCACACATAAGCTTGAAAAACTGCGGTTAGAAACAAGAGCTAGGAGCAGAGCTCATGCAGGTAAACTAAATCTGCTGTTACAAAGTGTCACTTACCTGTGGAACAGTTCACTTGCGATCTTGAGAATAATATGTTTGCAATAGTAATGTATGCTACCACAATCTGAAGTGGGAAACTCGCTATAAGAGACTTGCTTTTACTTAACCCTCCTAAGTGGCGCCATAAGTTTGTCTATTTCCTGCAATACTAACTTCTACCAGTGCGTCTTAAAGATATTTCTAATCAGAAGTGGATGAGTTCTAAAATGGCTCAATAATAGGTTCCAATGGGAGCCTCCTTCTGATGCCGTCAGAGATATGTGGGCTGATATATTATCAGCTTATAAGTACTCAGTAATAATTATATAGTGCTGATAACATATATGCTGCACTGTATAATTAATACTGAGTACTTATACGCTGATAACATATGCTGCACTGTATAATTATTACTGAGTACTTATACGCTGATAACATATATGCTGCACTGTATAATTATTACTGAGTACTTATACGCTGATAACATATATGCTGCACTGTATAATTATTACTGAGTACTTATACGCTGATAACATATATGCTGCACTGTATAATTATTACTGAGTACTTATACGCTGATAACATATATGCTGCACTGTATAATTATTACTGAGTACTTATACGCTGATAACATATATGCTGCACTGTATAATTATTACTGAGTACTTATATACTGATAACATATATGCTGCACTGTATAATTATTACTGAGTACTTATACGCTGATAAGTTATATGCTGCACTGTATAATTATTACTGAGTACTTATACGCTGATAAGTTATATGCTGCACTGTATAATTATTACTGAGTACTTATACGCTGATAAGTTATATGCTGCACTCTATAATTATTACTGAGTACTTATATACTGATAACATATATGCTGCACTGTATAATTATTACTGAGTACTTACATACTGATAACATATATGCTGCACTGTATAATTATTACTGAGTACTTATACGCTGATAACATATATGCTGCACTGTATAATTATTACTGAGTACTTATATACTGATAACATATATGCTGCACTGTATAATTAATACTGAGTACTTATATACTGATAACATATATGCTGCACTGTATAATTATTACTGAGTACTTATACGCTGATAAGTTATATGCTGCACTGTATAATTATTACTGAGTACTTATATACTGATAACATATATGCTGCACTGTATAAATATTACTGAGTACTTATACGCTGATAACATATATGCTGCACTGTATAATTATTACTGAGTACTTATACGCTGATAACATATATGCTGCACTGTATAATTATTACTGAGTACTTATACGCTGATAACATATATGCTGCACTGTATAATTATTACTGAGTACTTATACGCTGATAACATATATGCTGCACTGTATAATTATTACTGAGTACTTATACGCTGATAAGTTATATGCTGCACTGTATAATTATTACTGAGTACTTATATACTGATAACATATATGCTGCACTGTATAATTATTACTGAGTACTTACATACTGATAACATATATGCTGCACTGTATAATTATTACTGAGTACTTATACGCTGATAACATATATGCTGCACTGTATAATTATTACTGAGTACTTATATACTGATAACATATATGCTGCACTGTATAATTAATACTGAGTACTTATATACTGATAACATATATGCTGCACTGTATAATTATTACTGAGTACTTATACGCTGATAAGTTATATGCTGCACTGTATAATTATTACTGAGTACTTATATACTGATAACATATATGCTGCACTGTATAATTATTACTGAGTACTTACATACTGATAACATATATGCTGCACTGTATAATTATTACTGAGTACTTATACGCTGATAACATATATGCTGCACTGTATAATTATTACTGAGTACTTATATACTGATAACATATATGCTGCACTGTATAATTATTACTGAGTACTTATACGCTGATAACATATATGCTGCACTGTATAATTATTACTGAGTACTTATATACTGATAACATATATGCTGCACTGTATAATTAATACTGAGTACTTATATACTGATAACATATATGCTGCACTGTATAATTAATACTGAGTACTTATACGCTGATAACATATATGCTGCACTGTATAATTATTATTGAGTACTTATACGCTGATAACAAATATGCTGCACTGTATAATTAATACTGAGTACTTATACGCTGATAACATATATGCTGCACTGTATAATTATTACTGAGTACTTATACGCTGATATCATATATGCTGCACTGTATAATTATTACTGAGTACGTATACGCTGATAACATATATGCTGCACTGTATAATTATTACTGAGTACTTATACGCTGATAACATATATGCTGCACTGTATAATTATTACTGAGTACTTATACGCTGATAACATATATGCTGCACTGTATAATTATTATTGAGTACTTATACGCTGATAACAAATATGCTGCACTGTATAATTAATACTGAGTACTTATACGCTGATAACATATATGCTGCACTGTATAATTATTACTGAGTACTTATACGCTGATATCATATATGCTGCACTGTATAATTATTACTGAGTACTTATACGCTGATAACATATATGCTGCACTGTATAATTAAAACTGAGTACTTATATACTGATAACATATATGCTGCACTGTATAATTATTACTGAGTACTTATACGCTGATAACATATATGCTGCACTGTATAATTATTACTGAGTACTTATATGCTGATAACATATATGCTGCACTGTATAATTAATACTGAGCACTTATACGCTGATATCATATATGCTGCACTGTTTAATTAATACTGAGTACTTATACGCTGATAACATATATGCTACACTGTATAACTAATGCTGAGTACTTATACGCTGATAACATATATGCTGCACTGTATAATTAATACTGAGTATACTCAATAATAATTATACAGTGCAGCATATATGTTATCAGCGTATAAGTACTCAGTATTAATTAAACAGTGCAGCATATATGTTATCAGCGTATAAGTACTCAGTAATAATTATACAGTGCAGCATATGTGTTATCAGCATATAAATACTCAGTAATAATTATACAGTGCAGCATATATGTTATCAGCGTATAAGTACTCAGTAATAATTATACAGTGCAGCATATATGTTATCAGCGTATAAGTACTCAGTATTAATTATACAGTGCAGCATATATGTTATCAGCGTATAAGTACTCAGTATTAATTAAACAGTGCAGCATATATGTTATCAGCGTATAAATACTCAGTAATAATTATACAGTGCAGCATATATGTTATCAGCGTATAAGTACTCAGTAATAATTATACAGTGCAGCATATATGTTATCAGTGTATAAGTACTCAGTATTTATTATACAGTGCAGCATATATGTTATCAGCGTATAAGTACTCAGTAATAATTATACAGTGCAGCATATATGTTATCAGCGTATAAGTACTCAGTAATAATTATACAGTGCAGCATATATGTTATCAGTATATAAGTACTCAGTAATAATTATACAGTGCAGCATATATGTTATCAGCGTATAAGTACTCAGTAATAATTATACAGTGCAGCATATATGTTATCAGCGTATAAGTACTCAGTATTAATTATACAGTGCAGCATATATGTTATCAGCATATAAGTACTCAGTAATAATTATACAGTCCAGCATATATGTTATCAGCGTATAAGTACTCAGTAATAATTATACAGTGCAGCATATATGTTATCAGCGTATAAGTACTCAGTAATAATTATACACTGATAACATATATGCTGCACTGTATAATTAATACTGAGTACTTATACGCTGATAACATATATGCTGCACTGTATAATTAATACTGAATATGTATATACTGATAACATATATGCTGCACTGTATAATTATTACTGAGTACTTATACGCTGATAACATTTATGCTGCACTGTATAATTATTACTGAGTACTTATACGCTGATAACATATATGCTGCACTGTATAATTAATACTGAGTATGTATACACTGATAAAATATATGCTGCACTGTATATTTAATACAGAGCACTTATACGCTGATATCATATATGCTGCACTGTTTAATTAATACTGAGTACTTATACGCTGATAACATATATGCTACACTGTATAACTAATGCTGAGTACTTATACGCTGATAACATATATGCTGCACTGTATAATTAATTCTGAGTATACGCTGATATCATATATGCTGCACTGTTTATTTAATACTGAGTACTTATACGCTAATAACATATATGCTGCACTGTTTAATTAATACTGAGTACTTATACGCTAATAACATATATGCTGCACTGTTTAATTAATACTGTGTACTTATACGCTGATAACATATATGCTGCACTGTTTAATACTGAGTGCTTATATGCTAATAACATATATGCTGCACTGTATAATTAATACTGAGTGCTTATACGCTGTTAACACATATGCTGCACTGTATAATTATTACTGAGTACTTATACGCTGATGGTGTAAACAGATTAGGGGAGCACTTAATTACATTTCTGCTGATAATATATATGCTGCACTGTTTAATACTGAGTACTTATATGCTGATAACATATATGCTGCACTGTATAATTAATACTGAGTACTCATATACTGATAACATATATGCTGCACTGTATAATTATTACTGAGTATTTATACGCTGATAACATATATGCTGCACTGTATAATTATTACTGAGTACTCATATACTGATAACATATATGCTGCACTGTATAATTATTACTGAGTACTCATATACTGATAACATATATGCTACACTCTATAATTAATACTGAGTACTTATACGCTGATAACATATATGCTGCACTGTATAACTAATGCTGAGTACGTATACACTGATAACATATATGCTGCACTGTATAATTATTACTGAGTACTCATATACTGATAACATATATGCTGCACTGTATAATTATTACTGAGTACTTATATACGCTAATAACATATATGCTGCACTGTATAACTAATGCTGAGTACTTATACACTAATAACATATATGCTGCACTGTATAATTAATACTGAGTACTTATACGCTGATAACATATATGCTGCACTGTATAATTATTACTGAGTTTGTATACGCTGATAACATATATGCTGCACTGTATAATTATTACTGAGTACTTATACGCTAATAACATATATGCTGCACTGTATAATTATTACTGAGTTCGTATACGCTGCTAATATATATGCTGCACTGTATAATTATTACTGAGTACTTATACGCTAATAACATATATGCTGCACTGTATAATTAATACTGAGTACTTATACGCTAATAACATATATGCTGCACTGTATAATTAATACTGAGTACTTATACTCTAATAACATATATGCTGCACTGAATAATTAATACTGAGTTCGTATACGCTGATAACATATATGCTACACTGTATAACTAATGCTGAGTATGTATACGCTTGTAACATATATGCTGCACTGTTTAATTAATACTGAGTACTTATACCCTGATAACATATATTCTGCACTGTATAATTAATACTGAGTACTTATACGCTGATAACATATATGCTGCACTGAATAATTAATACTGAGTACGTATACACTGATAACATACAGGGAGTGCAGAATTATTAGGCAAATTAGTATTTTGACCACATCATCCTCTTTATGCATGTTGTCTTACTCCAAGCTGTATAGGCTCGAAAGCCTACTACCAATTAAGCATATTAGGTGATGTGCATCTCTGTAATGAGAAGGGGTGTGGTCTAATGACATCAACACCCTATATCAGGTGTGCATAATTATTAGGCAACTTCCTTTCCTTGGGCAAAATGGGTCAAAAGAAGGACTTGACAGGCTCAGAAAAGTAAAAAATAGTGAGATATCTTGCAGAGGGATGCAGCACTCTTAAAATTGCAAAGCTTCTGAAGCGTGATCATCGAACAATCAAGCGTTTCATTCAAAATAGTCAACAGGGTCGCAAGAAGCGTGTGGAAAAACCAAGGCGCAAAATAACTGCCCATGAACTGAGAAAAGTCAAGCGTGCAGCTGCCAAGATGCCACTTGCCACCAGTTTGGCCATATTTCAGAGCTGCAACATCACTGGAGTGCCCAAAAGCACAAGGTGTGCAATACTCAGAGACATGGCCAAGGTAAGAAAGGCTGAAAGACGACCACCACTGAACAAGACACACAAGCTGAAACGTCAAGACTGGGCCAAGAAATATCTCAAGACTGATTTTTCTAAGGTTTTATGGACTGATGAAATGAGAGTGAGTCTTGATGGGCCAGATGGATGGGCCCGTTGCTGGATTGGTAAAGGGCAGAGAGCTCCAGTCCGACTCAGACGCCAGCAAGGTGGAGGTGGAGTACTGGTTTGGGCTGGTATCATCAAAGTTGAGCTTGTGGGGCCTTTTCGGGTTGAGGATGGAGTCAAGCTCAACTCCCAGTCCTACTGCCAGTTTCTGGAAGACACCTTCTTCAAGCAGTGGTACAGGAAGAAGTCTGCATCCTTCAAGAAAAACATGATTTTCATGCAGGATATTGCTCCATCACACTCGTCCAAGTACTCCACAGCGTGGCTGGCAAGAAAGGGTATAAAAGAAGAAAATTTAATGACATGGCCTCCTTGTTCACGTGATCTGAACCCCATTGAGAACCTGTGGTCCATCATCAAATGTGAGATTTACAGGGAGGGAAAACAGTACACCTCTCTGAACAGTGTCTGGGAGGCTGTGGTTGCTGCTGCACGCAATGTTGATGGTGAACAGATCAAAACACTGACAGAATCCATGGATGGCAGGCTTTTGAGTGTCCTTGCAAAGAAAGGTGGCTATATTGGTCAGTGGGTAGGAGAGTGACGTCGCTACAGCCTGAAGAGGGTGTGTGCGCTGCTATCCAATTACAGCCCCAAGATGTCGGCAAAAGGAAAGAGAAGCACTGTTGGCGTGGTGCCAGCTAGAAATGCGGATCAAGCCAAATCCAATAGTAGAAGGTAGAGAGAAGCAGCACTCTTACTCCATAGTCCTTAAAATCCAAAGGTTTATTTCAAAAAAGTTTAAAACACGTAGATAAGTAGACAAGCACAGCACAGTACAAATGCAAGCTATACAGGTGGAGGGGGGGGAGCAAATCCTTACATGTTTCGTGCTATGCATAGCACGAAACATGTAAGGATTTGCTCCCCCCCCCTCCACCTGTATAGCTTGCATTTGTACTGTGCTGTGCTTGTCTACTTATCTACGTGTTTTAAACTTTTTTGAAATAAACCTTTGGATTTTAAGGACTATGGAGTAAGAGTGCTGCTTCTCTCTACCTTTGGCTATATTGGTCACTGATTTGTTTTTGTTTTGTTTTTGAATGTCAGAAATGTATATTTGTGAATGTTGAGATGTTATATTGGTTTCACTGGTAAAAATAAATAATTGAAATGGGTATATATTTGTTTTTTGTTAAGTTGCCTAATAATTATGCACAGTAATAGTCACCTGCACACACAGATACCCCTAAAATAGCTATAACTAAAAACAAACTAAAAACTACTTCCAAAACTATTCAGCTTTGATATTAATGAGTTTTTTGGGTTCATTGAGAACATGGTTGTTGTTCAATAATAAAATTAATCCTCAAAAATACAACTTGCCTAATAATTCTGCACTCCCTGTATATGCTGCACTGTATAATTAATACTGAGTACTTATACGCTGATAACATATATGCTGCACTGTTTAATTAATACTGAGTACTTATACGCTGATAACATATATGCTGCACTGTTTAATTAATACTGAGTACTTATACACTGATAACATATATGCTGCACTGTTTAATTAATACTGTGTAATTATACGCTTATAACATATATGCTGCACTGTATAATTAATACTGAGTACGTATACACTGATAACATATATGCTGCACTGTATAATTAATACAGAGCATTTTTACGCTTATAACATATATGCTGCACTGTTTAATTAATACTGAGTACTTATACGCTGATAATATATATGCTGCACTGTTTAATACTGAGTACTTATACGCTGATAACATATATGCTGCACTGTATAATTATTACTGAGTACTCATGTTCTGATAACATATATGCTGCACTGTATAATTAATACAGAGTACTTATACGCTAATAACATATATGCTGCACTGTATAATTAATATTGAGTACTTATTCGCTGATTACATGTATGCTGCACTGTATAATTAATACTGAGTACTTATTCGCTGATTACATATATGCTGCATTGTTTAATACTGAGTACTTATACGCTAATAACATATATGCTGCACTGTATAATTAATACAGAGTACTTATACGCTGATAACATATATGCTGCACTGTATAATTAATTTTGAGTACTTATTAGCTGATTACATATATGCTGCACTGTTTAATTAATACTGAGTACCTATACACTAATAACATATATATTGCACTGTTTAATTAATACTGAGTACTTATACGCTGATAACATATATGCTGCACTGTATAATTATTACTGAGTACTTATATACTGATAACATATATGCTGCACTGTATAATTATTAATGAGTACTTATACACTGGTAATATATATGCTGCACTGTATAATTATTACTGAGTACGTATACGCTGATAATATATATGCTGCACTGTATAATTATTACTGAGTTCGTATACGCTGGTAATATATATGCTGCACTGTATAATTAATACTGAGTACGTATACGCTGGTAATATATATGCTGCACTGTATAATTATTACTGAGTACGTATACGCTGGTAATATATATGCTGCACTGTATAATTAATATTGAGTACTTATACGCTGATAACATATATGCTGCACTGTATAATTAATACTGAGTACGTATACACTGATAACATATATGCTGCACTGTATAATTAATACTGAGTACGTATACACTGATAACATATATGCTGCACTGTTTAATACTGAGTGCATATATGCTAATAACATATATGCTGCACTGTATAATTAATACTGAGTGTTTATACGCTGATAGCATATATGCTGCACTGTATAATTAATACAGAGCACTTATACGCTGATAACATATACGCTGCACTGTATAATTATTACTGAGTTTGTATACGCTGATAACATATATGCTGCACTGTATAATTAATACTGAGTACTTATACGCTGATAATATATATGCTGCACTGTATAATTATTACTGAGTACTTATACGCTGCTAACATATATGCTGCACTGTATAATTATTATTGAGTACTTATATGCTGATAACATATATGCTGCACTGTATAATTATTACTGAGTACTTATATGCTGATAACATATATGCTGCACTGTATACCTATTACTGAGTACTCATAAATTGATAACATATATGCTGCACTGTATAATTATTACTGAGTACTTATACGCTGATGGTGTAAATAGATTAGGGGAGCACTTAATTACATTTCTAAAAAATATATATGTCAAAAAATAGTCTTAAAATCCATGTAATCAGTATATATGAAATGTGATTTGTATTTTAAATCGCAATGTGTATTTTAAATAGTATTTGTAGGATAAGATCCAAATGGGTGTTATAGATACAATGCTAAGGTAAGAGAAGTGTTAAATAAATAAATAATAATTTATTTGTTGGTGTTTAAATGAAGATAAGATATATAAATTGATCTAAAAGTATTTTACTAAACTAAAATAAGGTTGCAATACAATGTCAATGATGATATATGAACCAAAATGTAATAAAATAGTATACTCTATCATAAAGAGTGAATATATCAAAGGCACAATGTTTAAAATATTAGAATCTGATGTATGAACTATCTATATACGAGTGATAACAAATGGGTACAATAAATCGACACAATGGCCTCTAGTTATGAAAGTCTGGCGGACCTGGTCCGACAGTGCGGATCAGGTCCGCCAGACCTCACTGAATATGGCGAGAAATACGCTCGCCGTATTCATCATTGCACCAGCAGCTCACAAGAGCTGCTGGTGTAACGCCGCCCCCTGCAGACTCGTGGCCAATAGGCCTCCAGCAGGGGGGTGTCAATCAACCCGATCGTACTCGATCGGGTTGTATTGTGGCGATGTGTGTCCGCCTGCTCAGAGCAGGCGGACAGGTTATGGAGCAGCGGTCTTTGTGACCGCTGCTTCATAACTGCTGTTTCTGGCGAGTCTGATGACTCGCCAGAAACACGGGGCATCAAGCTCCATGCGGAGATTGATACATATGCTCCATTGAATCAAATGCCAAACATATCAGTGGAGTGATCATAAGAATATATATCCACTGCAACACGTTTTTGCAGTGAAACAATGTTCTAGATGTACAATTGCTTCTGATCAACAAAAACATAATTTATGTAAGAACTTACCTGATAAATTAATTTCTTTCATATTGGCAAGAGTCCATGAGCTAGTGACGTATGGGATATACATTCCTCTCTAGAGAATTCTTAGGATTAGGACACAAAGAAGGGACAACAATTTCTCTACTAATGTTGTTAAAGTTCACAACTTTAGGTAAAAATTTAAACGAAGTCCGCAAAAAACTGCCTTATCCTGATGAAAAAATCAGAAAAGGAGACTCACAAAAAAGAGCAGATAATTCAGAAACTCTTCTAGCAGAAGAGATGGCCAAAAGGAACAACACTTTCCAAGAAAGTAATTTAATGTCCAGAAAATGCATAGGCTCAAACGGAGGAGCCTGCAAAGCCTTCAAAACCAAATTAAGACTCCAAGGAGGAGAAATTGATTTAATGACAGGCTTGATGCGAACCAAAGCCTTTACAAAACAAAAAATATCAGGAAGTTTAGCAATTTTTCTGTGGAATAGAACAGAAAGAGCAGAGATTTGTCTTTCCAAAGACCTTGCAGACAAACCCTTATCCAAACCATCCTGAAGAAACTGTAAAATTCTAGGAATTCTAAAAGAATTCCAAGAGAATTTATGAGAAGAACACCATGAAATGTAAGTCTTCCAAACTCGATAATAAATCTTTCTAGACACAGATTTACGAGCCTGCAACATAGTTTAAATCACTGAGTCAGAGAAACTTCTATGACTAAGCATTCAATCTCCATACCATCAAACTTAATGATTTGAGGTCCTGATGGAAAAACAAACCTTGAGATATAAGGTCTGGCCTTAATGGAAATGGCCAAGGTTGGTAACTGAACATCCAAACAAGATCCACATACCAAAACCTGAGCGGCCATGCTGGAGCCACCAGCAGCACAAACAATTCCTCCATGATGATTTTGAAAATCACTCTTGGAAGAAGAAGAGGCAGAAAAATATAGGCAGGTTGATAACTCCAAGGATGTGTCAATGCAACCACTGCTTCTGCCTGAGGATCCCTGGACCTAGATAGGTACCTGGGAAGTTCCTTGTTTAGATGAGATGCCATCAGATCTATTTCTGGAAGCCCGCACATCTGAACAACTTGAAAAAAAGACATCTGGGTGAAGAGACCATTCTCCCGGATGTAAAGCTTGATGACAAAGATAATCCGCTTCCCAATTGTCTAAACCTGGGATATGGACCACAGAATTTAGACAGGAGCTGGATTTTGCCCAAGCAAGTATCCAAAATACTTCTTCATAGCCTAGGACTGAGAGTCCCACCCTAATGATTGACATACGCCACAGTTGTGACTTTGTCTGTCTGAAAACTAATAAACGTCTCTCTCTTCAAATAGAAGCCAAAACTGAAGAACTCTGAGAATCGCACGGAGTTCCAAAATATTGATAGATAATCTCGCCTCTTGAGATTTCCAACCCCTTGTGCTGTCAGAGATCCCCAGACAGCTTCCCAACCTAAAGACTCGCATCTGAAGTGATCACGGTCCAGGTTGGATGAACCAAAGAGACCCGTAAAACTATACGATGGTGATCTAACCACCAAGTCAGAGATAGTTGAATATTGGGATTCAAGGATATTCAATGTGATATCCTAGAATAATCCCTGCACCATTAATTCAGCATTAAAAACTGGAGAGGTTTCATATGAAAATGAGCAAAGAGAATCGAATCCAATGCTGCAGTCATGAGACCTAAAAACTTCGATGCATATAGCTACTGAAGGAAATAATAGAGACTAAAGGTTCCGACAAGCTGAACCCAATAAAAATTGTCTCTTGTCTGTTAGAAACAAAGACATTGACACAATCTATCTGGAAACCCCAAAAAAGGTGACCCTTGTCTTGAGGAATCAAGGAACTTTTGGTAAAAAGATCCTCCAACCATGTCCTTGAAGAAACAACAGAAGTTGAAACGTATGAGATTCTGCAGAACGAAAAGACTGAGCAAATACCATGATATCATCCAAATAAGGAAACACCGAGAACCTTTTGAAAAGATTCCTAGAGCTGTCGCTAGCCCAGAAAGGAAAAGCAACAAATTGGTAATGCTTGTCTAAAAAAGAGAATCTCAGAAAATGAAAAATAATCTGAATGAAAACAGAATATGAAGATATGCATCCTGTAAGTCTATTGTAGGCAAATAATGCCCTAGCTGACCAAAAGGCAGAATAGACCATATAAACACCATTGTGAAAGATGGTACTGTACATGACAAATCAAAAAGATAATCTATCTTTGGGACAATGAATAGTTCTAAACAAAACCCCAGACCCCGTTCCTGAAATGGAACTGGTATGAATACCCCAGATAACTCCAGGTCTTACTCTGAATCCTATTCTGTACCCAAATCTAAGAAGTTTGGACTGAATTGAACCAAACAACTTAGGAAAGTCTTAACCTGCCCCTTACCAGCTAAGCTGGAATAAGGGCTGCACCTTCATGCGAATTTGGGAGCTGACTTTGATCTTTTAAATGGCTTGAATTCATTCCATTTTGAAGAAAGCTTCCAAATAGAAACATGTTACTTGGGGAAGAATTAGGTTTTTGTTCCTTATTAACAAAAACTAATATAAGCTTAAAATTTACTCTTAGAACTGAATCTTGAAGCAAAAAAACTCCCTTCCCCAGAGTAACAGTTGAAAGTATTGAATCCAATTGTGAACCAAATAATTTATTATCTTGGAAAAATAGAAATCTGGATTATAGAAATCAAATTAGCATTCCAAGATTTAAATCACAAAGTTCTTCTAGCTAAAATAGCTAAAGACATAGATTTTACCTCAACTGTGAAAATATCAAAAAATGACATCACAAATGAAATTATTAGCATGTTGAATCAACTTAACAATGCTAAAGAAATCATAATCCGATACTTGTTGCGCTAAAGTATCCAACCAAAAAGTTGAAGCAGTTGTAACATCAGCCAAATAAATTGCAGGCCTAAGAAAAGGACCTGAAAATAAATAATTTTCCTTAAATAAGATAGAAGTTTCCCATCTAAAGGAACTGAAAAATAAATACTATTTCCATAGGAATAGTAGTATGTTTAGCAAGAGTAGAGATAGCCCCATTGATTTTGGGGATCTTTCCCCAGAACTCCAAACTAAGTGCTGGCAAAGGATACAATTTAAAAACCTTAAAGAAGGAATAAAAGAAGTCCCAGGCCTATTCCATTCCCTAGTATCATGAACTGGGAAAAAAACCTCTGAAGAAACCACAGGAGGTTAATAAGCAGAATTTAAATGTTAGCTAGTCTTAAAATCAAAAAAGGACTAGTCTCCTCAATATCCAATATAATCAACACCTTTTCAACAAAGAACGAATGTACTCTATTTAAAAGTAAAAAAGTAAATTTGTTAGTGTCAATATCTGATGAAAGATATTCTGAATGAGATAAATCATCATCAGAGAAGGATAATTCAGTATATTGTCGGTCATTTGAATATTCATCAACTAAATGAGAAGTTTAAAAAAAAAAAAACTTTACATTTTATTAGAAGGTGGAATGGTAGACAAAGCCTTAGAATAGAATCAGAAAAATATTCTTATAAATTCCTAGGTATATCTTGTACATTAGATGTTAAAAGAATAGCAATATATAAAGCATTAATACTAATGGACTCTGCATGTAAAAGTTTATCATGATAACTTATTACAAACCATAGCTAAAGATAAAAATTCATAACATTAAAATAAATGAACTTAGCTTTGGTAGGACTGATATCAGTCATCAGGAATCCCACAGTATTTTCTGATACAGGAACAGCTTTTTGAGATATCTTGCAAATGTAAGAGAAAAATCAACAAATAAAGCAAAATATCAATTTCCTTAAATGACAGTTTCAGGAATGGGAAAAAAAATGCAAACAAAATAAGCCTCTGGAAACCAGAATGAAACAAAGATTTAAATAATGTCAGAAATCTGGCGCCAAGTATGACGCCCACAACTGACAAAATATTTTTTGGCGCCAAGAACGTCTGCAACAAACACGTGCGTCATACATGACGCAACCACGTGAAAAAAACTCAGCGCCAACTAAGACGCCGGAAATGACGAAAATACATCAACAAACGTAATTCTCGCGCCAAAAAAGTCTTGCGCCAAGAATGACGCAATAAATTATAGCATTTCGCGCACCTGCGAGCCTAACAGCCCGCAATTTAGAAAGAAAGTCAATTTGAAAATTTCAGGTAAGAAAAATTTTTTTTTTTTTTTTTTTTTTTAATATGCATTTCCCAAATGAAACTGACAGTCTGCAAAAAAAGGAAATATACTGATAAACCTGAATCATGGCAAATATAAGTACAAACATTATATTTAGAACTTTACATTTAAAGTGCCAAACCATAGCTGAGAGTGTCTAAATAAAGGAAATATACTTACCATAAGACACTCATCTACATAAAGTAGATAGCCAAACCAGTACTGAAACGAGAATCAGTAGAGGTAATGGTATATAAGAGTATATCGTCGATCTGAAAAGGGAGGTAGGAGATGAATCTCTACGACCAATAACAGAGAACCTATGAAATAGATCCCCGTTAGGATGACCATTGTATTCAATAGGTGATACTCCCTTCACGTCTCTGTCATTCACTGCACTCTGAGAGGAACCGGGCTTCAGCATGCTGAGAAGCGTATATCAATGTAGAAATCTTAGCACAAACTTACTTCACCACCTCCATGGGAGGCAAAGTTTGTAAAAACTGAATTGTGGGTGTGGTGGGGGGTGTATTTATAGGCATTTTGAGGTTTGGGAAACATTGCCCCTCCTGGTAGGAATGTATATCCCATACGTCACTAGCTCATGGACTCTTGCCAATTACATGAAAGAAATAGCAAAAATGTAACGGTTAAAAGCGCTAATTAATAAAAAATGCTGAGCTTGATCTAAAATGAGATTCACACTGCAGTGGATAAAACAAACACTCTGGTAATTATATTTGGTGTTTGTGAAAATGAAACCTTGATTTATGGCCAAAAATTAAGTGAGTTCCGTTAATGTAAATGTTATTTCGGAATTACAAGGAACTCTGAAAAAAGTACCTGTGTAGTTGTCTCTCTGTTTTTCATATTCAAGCCGTTACGGATTGTAGCTGTATGTCCGTCTCTTTATTACTACAGGTCCGTAGTGAGAGGCATGTGTTCCGACCCGAACTTCCGGGTTACAGCTGATGGCGGGTCACTAGTAGTGACGTGTGATGATAATCGCTGATAGGGTAAAAAGGAAAGCCCTTATGTATTCCAAAAGTGGGCAATTCTGATGTGCAGGAGTCCCTTTGTACAAATCAATGCCGCTTTGTGTAGATTGCGGGATATTGATTGCGGGCCTGACTTCTGTGGTTAAAGTTGGTTTCGGATGCTATTAGTAATAGCTTTCTTGCTTGCCTGTTTGTTGATATTAGATCGTCTGTTCTTAGATCTTCAGTAAGCTACTATTGCAGCTTATCATCATCACACGTCACTACTAGTGACCCGCCATCAGCTGTAACCCGGAAGTTCGGGTCGGAACACATGCCTCTCACTACGGACCTGTAGTAATAAAGAGACGGACATACAGCTACAATCCGTAACGGCTTGAATATGAAAATCAGAGAGACAACTACACAGGTACTTTTTTCAGAGTTCCTTGTATTTCCGAAATAACATTTACATATACGGAACTCACTTAATTATTGGCCATAAATCAAGGTTTCATTTTCTCAAACACCAAATATAATTACCAGAGTGTTTGTTTTATCCACTGCAGTGTGAATCTCATTTTAGATCAAGCTCAGCATTTTTTATTAATTAGCGCTTTTAACCGTTACATTTTTGCTATTTTGTCAGAAGCAATTGTACATCTAGAACATAGTGATGTTGCGAATAGTTCGCTGGCGAATAGTTCCCGGCGAACATAGCTTGTTCGCGTTCGCCGTGGTGGGCGAACATATGCGATGTTCGATCCGCCCCCTATTCGTCATCATTGAGTAAACTTTGACCCTGTATCTCACAGTCTGCAGACACATTTCAGCCAATCAGCAGCAGACACTCCCTCCCAGCTCCTGGACAGCAGCCAATTTAGATTAATTCTGATCCTGCATTCTTAGTGAGAGGAGGGACAGTGTAGCTGCTGCTGATTTTATAGGGAAATTGAAAGCTAGGCTAGTGTATTCAGTGTCCACTACAGTCCTGAAGGACTCATCTGATCTCTGCTGTAAGGACAGCACCCCAAGAAGCCCTTTTTAGGGCTAGAACATCATTTTTTTTTTTGCCTGTGTAATTTTGACTGTGAAACATCAGTCTGCTAGTGTAATCTAATTGCAGTTGCCTGCCTGCAGTGCCACCACTCATATCTGTTGTAACAGTAGTGTAAATTAAAAAAAACAAAACCTTTTTTGACTGTGAAACATCAGTCTGCTAGTGTAATCTAATTGCAGTTGCCTGCCAGCGTGTGTGCCAGGCCCACTTGCTAAGTGCCACCACTCATATCTGTTGTAACAGTAGTGTACATTTTTAAAAAAACAACTTTTTTGACTGTGAAACATCAGTCTGCTAGTGTAATCTAATTGCAGTTGCCTGCCTGCCTGCCAGCGTGTGTGCCAGGCCCACTTGCCAACTAGTGCCACCACTCATATCTGTTTAACAGTAGTGTAAATTTAAAAAAAAAAAACTTTCTTTCATGTAATTAGCAAGAGTCCATGAGCTAGTGACGTATGGGATATACATTCCTACCAGGAGGGGCAAAGTTTCCCAAACCTTAAAATGCCTATAAATACACCCCTCACCACACCCACAATTCAGTTTTACAAACTTTGCCTCCGATGGAGGTGGTGAAGTAAGTTTGTGCTAGATTCTACGTTGATATGCGCTCCGCAGCAAGTTGGAGCCCGGTTTTCCTCTCAGCGTGCAGTGAATGTCAGAGGGATGTGAGGAGAGTATTGCCTATTTGAATGCAGTGATCTCCTTCTACGGGGTCTATTTCATAGGTTCTCTGTTATCGGTCGTAGAGATTCATCTCTTACCTCCCTTTTCAGATCGACGATATACTCTTATATATACCATTACCTCTGCTGATTCTCGTTTCAGTACTGGTTTGGCTTTCTACAAACATGTAGATGAGTGTCCTGGGGTAAGTAAATCTTATTTTCTGTGACACTCTAAGCTATGGTTGGGCACTTTTATATAAAGTTCTAAATATATGTATTCAAACATTTATTTGCCTTGACTCAGGATGTTCAACATTCCTTATTTTCAGACAGTCAGTTTCATATTTGGGATAAATGCATTTGTTTCAATCATTTTTTCTTACCTTTAAAAATTTGACTTTTTCCCTGTGGGCTGTTAGGCTCGCGGGGGCAGAAAATGCTTCATTTTATTGCGTCATTCTTGGCGCGGACTTTTTTGGCGCAAATTTTTTTTTCTGTTTCCGGCGTCATACGTGTCGCCGGAAGTTGCGTCATTTTTTGACGTTTTTTTTGCGTCAAAAATGTCGGCGTTCCGGATGTGGCGTCATTTTTGGCGCCAAAAGCATTTAGGCGCCAAATAATGTGGGCGTCTTTTTTGGCGCTAAAAAATATGGGCGTCATTTTTGTCTCCACATTATTTAAGTCTCATTATTTATTGCTTCTGGTTGCTAGAAGCTTGTTCACTGGCATTTTTTTCCCATTCCTGAAACTGTCATTTAAGGAATTTGATCAATTTTGCTTTATATGTTGTTTTTTTCTTTTACATATTGCAAGATGTTCCACGTTGCAACTGAGTCAGAAGATACTACAGGAAAATCACTGCACAGTGCTGGAGCTACCAAGCTAAGTGTATCTGCTATAAACTTTTGGTATCTGTTTCTCCAGCTGTTATTTGTATTGCATGTCATGTCAAACTTATTAATGCAGATAAAATTTCCTTTAGTACTGTTACATTACCTGTTGCTGTTCCGTCAACATCTAATTTTCAGAGTGTTCCTGATAACATAAGAGATTTTATTTTTTAAATCCATTAAGAAGGCTATGTCTGTTATTTCTCCTTCTAGTATACATAAAAGACTTTTAAAACTTCTCTTTTTTTCAGATGAATTTTTAAATGAACATCATCATTCTGATACTGATAATGGTTCTTCTGGTTCAGAGGTTTCTGTCTCAGAGGTTGATGCTGATAAATCTTTGTATTTGTTCAAGATGGAATTTATTCGTTCTTTACTTAAAGAAGTGTTATTTGCATTAGAAATAGAGGATTCTGGTCCTCTTGATACTAAATGTAAACGTTTAAATAAGGTTTTTAAATCTCCTGTTGTTATTCCAGAAGTGTTTTATCTCCCTGATGCTATTTCTGAAGTAATTTCCAGGGAATGGAATAATTTGGGTAATTTATTTACTCCTTCTAGACGTTTAAGCAAATTATATCCTGTGCCATCTGACAGATTAGAGTTTTTTGGGACAAAAATCCCTAAGGTTATGGGGCTGTCTCTACTCCTGCTAATGTACTACTATTCCTATGGCAGATAGTACTTCATTTAAGGATCCTTTAGATAGGAAAATTGAATCCTTTCTAAGAAAAGCTTACTTATGTTCAGGTAATCTTCTTAGACCTGCTATATTTTTAGCGGATGTTGCTGCAGCTTCAACTTTTTGGTTAGAAGCTTTAGCGCAACAAGTAACAGATCATAATTTTATAGCATTATTATTATTCTATAACATGCTAATAATTTTATTGGTGATACCATCTTTTGATATCATTAGAGTTGATGTCAGGTATATGTCTCTAGCTATTTTAGCTAGAAAAGCTTTATGGATTAAGCTTGGAATGCTGACATGTCTTCTAAGTCAACTTTGCTTTCCCTTTCTTTCCAGGGTAAATAATCATTTTCGTTCCTTTCCTCACAACAAGGAACAAAAGCCTGATCCTTCATCCTCAGGAGCGGTATCAGTTTGGAAACTATTTCCAGTTTGGAATATATCCAAGCCTTATAGAAACCTATAGCCAGCTCCTAAGTACCTATGAAGGTGCGGCCCTTATTCCAGCTCAGCTGGTATGGGGCAGATTACGTTTTCTTCAAAGAAATTTGGATCAATTCCGTTCTTAATCTCTGGTTTCAGAAACATTGTTTCAGAAAGGTACAGAATTGGCTTCAAGTTAAGGCCTCCTGCTAAGAGATTCTTTTCTTTCCCGTGTCCCAGTTAACACAGCAAAGGCTCGGCATTTCTGAAATGTGTTTCAGATCTAGAGTTGGCTGGAGTATTTATGCCAGTTCCAGTTCTGGAACAGGGGCTGGGGTTTTATTTTATCTCTTCATTGTACCAAAGAAGGTCAATTCCTTCAGACCAGTTCTGGATCTATCATTATTGAATCGTTATGTTTGGATACCAACATTCAAGATGGTTACTGTAGGACTATCCTGCCTTTTGTTTAGCAAGGGCATTATATGTCTACAATAGATTTACAGGATGTGTATCTGCATATTCCGATTCATCCAGATCACTTTTAGTGTCTGAGATTCTCTTTTTAGACAAGCATTACCAGTTTTGTGGCTTTACCGTTTGGCCTAGCCTCAGTTCCAAGAATTTTTTTCAAAGGTTCTCGGTGCCCTTCTTTCTGTAATCAGAGAATAGGGTTTTGGTATTTCCTTATTTGGACGATATCTTGGTACTTGCTCAGTCTTCTCATTTTCGAAGAATCTCATACGAATCGACTTGTGTTGTTTTCTTCAAGTTCATGGTTGGAGGATCAATTTACCAATCAGTTCATTGTTTCCTCAGACAAGGGTAACCTTTTTAGGTTTCTAGATAAATTCAGTATCTATGACTCTGTCCTTGTCAGACAAGAGAAGTTTAACATTGATATCAGCTTGTCAAAACCTTCAGTCACAATCATTCCCTTTGGTAGCCTTATGCATGGAAATGTTGGGTCTTAGGACTGCCGCATCAGATGCGATCTCCTTTGCTCATTTTCACATGCGATCTCTTCAGCTCTGTATGCTGAACCAATGGTGCAGGGATTACTCAAAGATATCTCAATTAATATCTTTAAACCGATTTTACGACACTCTCTGACATGGTGGACAGATCACCATCGTTTAGTTCAGGGGGCTTCTTTGTTCTTCCGACCTGGACTATAATCTCAACAGATGCAAGTCTTACAGGTTGGGGAGCTGTGTGGGGGTATCTGACGGCACAAGGGGTTTGGGAATCTCAGGAGGTGAGATTTCCGATCAATATTTTGGAACTCCGTGCAATTTTCAGAGCTCTTCAGTCTTGGCCTCTTCTGAAGAGAGAGTTGTTCATTTGTTTTCAGATAGACAATGTCACAACTGTGGCATACATCAATCATCAAGGAGGGACTCACAGTCCTCTGGCTATGAAAGAAGTATCTCGAATTTTGGTTTGGGCGGAATCCAGCTCCTGTCTAATCTCTGCGGTTCATATCCCAGGTATGGACAATTGGAAAGCGGATTATCTAAGTCGCCAAACGTTGCATCCGGGCGAATGGTCTCTTCACCCAGAGGTATTTCTTCAGATTATTCAAATGTGGGAACTTCCAGAAATAGATCTGATGGCTTCTCATCTAAACAAGAAACTTCCCAGGTATCTCTCCAGATCCCGGGATCCTCAGGCGGAGGCAGTGGATGCATTATCACTTCCTTGGAAGTATCATCCTGCCTATATCTTTCCGCCTCTAGTTCTTCTTCCAAGAGTAATCTCCAAGATTCTGAAGGAATGCTCGTTTGTTCTGCTGGTAGCTCCGGCATGGCCTCACAGGTTTTGGTATGCGGATCTTGTCCGGATGGCCTCTTGCCAACCGTGGACTCTTCCGTTAAGACCAGACCTTTTGTCTCAAGGTCCTTTTTTCCATCAGGATCTGAAATCCTTAAATTTAAAGGTATGGAGATTGAACGCTTGATTCTTGGTCAAAGAGGTTTCTCTGACTCTGTGATTAATACTATGTTACAGGCTCGTAAATCTGTATCCAGAGAGATATATTATAGAGTCTGGAAGACTTATATTTCTTGGTGTCTTTCTCATCATTTTTCTTGGCATTCTTTTAGAATACAGAGAATATTACAGTTTCTTCAGGATGGTTTAGATAAGGGTTTGTCCGCAAGTTCCTTGAAAGGTCAAATCTCTGCTCTTTCTGTTCTTTTTCACAGGAAGATTGCTATTCTTCCTGATATTCATTGTTTTGTACAAGCTTTGGTTCGTATAAAGCCTGTCATTAAGTCAATTTCTCCTCCTTGGAGTTTGAATTTGGTTCTGGGGGCTCTTCAAGCTCCTCCATTTGAACCTATGCATTCATTGGATATTAAATTACTTTCTTGGAAAGTTTTGTTCCTTTTGGCCATCTCTTCTGCCAGAAGAGTTTCTGAATTATCTGCTCTTTCTTGTGAGTCTCCTTTTCTGATTTTTCATCAGGATAAGGCGGTGTTGCGAACTTCTTTTGAATTTTTACCTAAGTTGTGAATTCCAACAACATTAGTAGAGACATTGTGGTTCCTTCATTATGTCCTAATCCTAAGAATTCTAAGGAGAAATCGTTGCATTCTTTGGATGTTATTAGAGCTTTGAAATATTATGTTGAAGCTACTAAGTCTTTCCGAAAGACTTCTAGTTTATTTGTTATCTTTTCCGGTTTTAGAAAGGCCAGAAAACTTCTGCCATTTCTTTGGCATCTTGGTTGAAATCTTTATTTCATCTTGCCTATGTTGAGTCGGGTAAGACTCCGCCTCATAGGATTACAGCTCATTCTACTAGGTCAGTTTCTACTTCCTGGGCGTTTAGGAATGAAGCTTCGGTTGATCAGATTTGCAAAGCGGCAACTTGGTCCTCTTTGCATACTTTTACCAAATTCTACCATTTTGTTGTATTTTCTTCTTCTGAAGCAGTTTTTGGTAGAAAAGTACTTCAGGCAGCGGTTTCAGTTTGAATCTTCTGCTTATGTTTTTCATTAAACTTTATTTTGGGTGTGGATTATTTTCAGCAGGAATTGGCTGTCTTTATTTTATCCCTCCCTCTCTAGTGACTCTTGTGTGGAAAGATCCACATCTTGGGTAGTCATTATCCCATACGTCACTAGCTCATGGACTCTTGCTAATTACATGAAAGAAAACATAATTTATGTAAGAACTTACCTGATAAATTCATTTCTTTCATATTAGCAAGAGTCCATGAGGCCCGCCCTTTTTTGTGGTGGTTATGATTTTTTTGTATAAAGCACAATTATTCCAATTCCTTATTTTATATGCTTTCGCACTTTTTTCTTATCACCCCACTTCTTGGCTATTCGTTAAACTGAATTGTGGGTGTGGTGAGGGGTGTATTTATAGGCATTTTAAGGTTTGGGAAACTTTGCCCCTCCTGGTAGGAATGTATATCCCATACGTCACTAGCTCATGGACTCTTGCTAATATGAAAGAAATGAATTTATCAGGTAAGTTCTTACATAAATTATGTTTTTTTGACTGTGAAACATCAGTCTGCTAGTGTAATCTAATTGCAGTTGCCTGCCTGCCAGTGTGTGTGCCAGGCCCACTTGTCAACTAGTGCCACCACTCATATCTGTTGTAACAGTAGTGTAAATCTTTTAAAAAAAAAACTTTTTTGACTGTGAAACATCAGTCTGCTAGTGTAATCTAATTTCAGTTGCCTGCCTGCCAGCGTGTGTGCCAGGCCCACTTGCCAACTAGTGCCACCACTCATATCTGTTGTAACAGTAGTGTAAATTTAAAAAAAAAAACTTTTTGACTGATCAGTCTGCTAGTGTAATCTAATAGCAATTGCCTGCCTGCCAGCGTGTGTGCCAGGCCCACTTGCCAACTAGTGCCACCACTCATATCTGTTGTAACAGTAGTGTAAATTTAAAAAAAAAAACTTTTTTGACTGATCAGTCTGCTAGTGTAATCTAATAGCAATTGCCTGCCTGCCAGTGTGTGTGCCAGGCCCACTTGCCAACTAGTGCCACCACTCATATCTGTTGGGACAGTAGTGTAAATTTTGTAAAAAAAAACTTTTTTGACTGTGAAACATCAGTCTGCTAGTGTAATCTAATAGCAGTTGCTGCCTGCCAGCGTGTGTGCCAGGCCCACTTGCCAACTAGTGCCACGACTCATATCTGTTGTAACAGTAGTGTAAATTTTTTGACTGTGAAACATCAGTCTGCTAGTGTAATCTAATTGCAGTTGCCTGCCTGCTAGCGTGTGTGCCAGGTCCACTTGCTAAGTGCCACCACTCATATCTGTTGTAACAGTAGTGTAAATTTTGTTAAAAAAAACTTTTTTGACTGTGAAACATCAGCCTGCTAGTGTAATCTAATTGCAGTTGCCTGCCTGCCAGCGTGTGTGTCAGGCCCACTTGCCAACTAGTGCCACCACTCATATCTGTTGTAACAGTAGTGTAAATTTTTTGACTGTGAAACATCAGTCTGCTAGTGTAATCTAATTGCAGTTGCCTGCCTGCCAGCGTGTGTGCCAGACCCACTTGCTAAGTGCCACCACTCATATCTGTTGTAACAGTAGTGTAAATTTTAAAAAAAAATAACTTTTTTGACTGTGAAACATCAGTCTGCTAGTGTAATCTAATTGCAGTTGCCTGCCTGCCAGCGTGTGTGTCAGGCCCACTTGCCAACTAGTGCCACCACTCATATCTGTTGTAACAGTAGTGTAAATTTAAAAAAAAAAACTTTTTTGACTGTGAAACTTCAGTCTGATAGTGTTATCTAATAGCAGTTGCCTGCCTGCCAGCGTATGTGCCAGGCCCACTTGCCAACTAGTGCCACCACTCATATCTGTTGTAACAGTAGTGTAAATTTTGTAAAAAAAAAAACTTTTTTGACTGTGAAACATCAGTCTGCTAGTGTAATCTAATTGCCGTTGCCTGCCTGCCAGCATGTGTGCCAGGCCCACTTGCTAAGTGCCACCACTCATATCTGTTGTAACAGTAGTGTAAATTAAAAAAAAAAAACTTTTTTGACTGTGAAACATCAGTCTGATAGTTTTATCTAATAGCAGTTGCCTGCCTGCCAGCGTGTGTGCCAGGCCCACTTGCTAAGTGCCACCACTCATATCTGTTGTAACAGTAGTGTAAATTGGTTTTTTTTTTAAACTTTTTTGACTGTGAAACATCAGTCTGCTAGTGTAATCTAATTGCAGTTGCCTGCCTGCCAGCGTGTGTGCCAGGCCCACTTGCCAACTAGTGCCACCACTCATATCTGTTGTAACAGTAGTGTAAACTTTAAAAAAAAAAAATTGACTGTGAAACATCAGTCTACTAGTGTAATCTAATAGCAGTTGCCTGCCTGCCAGCGTGTGTGCCAGGCCCACTTGCCAACTAGTGCCACCACTCATATCTGTTGTAAAAGTAGTGTAAATTTTGTAAAAAAAAACTTTTTTGACTGTGAAACATCAGTCTGCTAGTGTAATCTAATTGCAGTTGCCTGCCTGCCAGCATGTGTGCCAGGCCCACTTGCTAAGTGCCACCACTCATATCTGTTGTAACAGTAGTGTAAATTTAAAAAAAAAAACTTTTTTGACTGTGAAACATCAGTCTGCTAGTGTAATCTAATTGCAGTTGCCTGCCTGCTAGCATGTGTGCCAGGCCCACTTGCCCAGTGCCACCACTCATATCTGGTGTAACAGTAGTGTAAATAATTTAAAAAAAACAAACTTTTTTGACTGTGAAACATCAGTCTGCTAGTGTAATTCTAATTGCATTTGCCTGCCTGCCAACGTGTATGCCAGGCCCACTTGCCCAGTGCCACCACTCATATCTGGTGTAACAGTAGTGTAAATAATTAAAAAAAACAACCTTTTTTGACTGTGAAACATCAGTCTGCTAGTGTAATTCTAATTGCATTTGCCTGCCTGCCAACATGTATGCCCGGCCCACTTGCCCAGTGCCACCACTCATATCTGGTATAACAGTAGTGTAAATAATTAAAAAAAAAAAAACTTTTTTGACTGTGAAACATCAGTCTGCTTGTTTAATCTAATTGCAGTTGCCTGCCTGCCAGCGTGTGTGCCAGGCTCACAGCATATACTGTGCCCACTTGCCCAGTGCCACCACTCATATCTTGTTTAATAGTAGTGTAAGTGTACATTTAAAAAAATAAAAACCTTTTGGACTGTCAAACATCAGTCTGCTTTTGTGTGTGACAGGCTCACAGCGTATACTGTGCCCACTTGCCCAGTTCCACCACTCATATCTTGTTTAATAGTAGTGTAAGTGTACATTTAAAAAAAAAATGACAGGCAGAGGCAGGCCATCCCGCAGGTGCCGTCATGGTTGTGGTGCTGTGATTCCCTTTGGCCATAGAATAATGCCCAGTGTTCAGAGGCCACGTCCCATGAACTCGAAAAGTTCTGAGGAGGACATAGTTGACTTTTTAACACAGGACACCCAATCTTCTATAGCTTCCGCTCTGAAGCTTGACGCACCATCCTCCTCCAGCTTATCTTCGGGCACCTCTCAAGTTACCATCACTCGCCCGCCTGCCGCCACCACCAACACTAGCACCACAGCCGCTTCACTTGATGTGTCAGAGGAGTTTTTTACACATCAGTTGGAAGAAATGAGTGATGCGCAACCATCATTGACAGAGGATGTAGATAACAGTGATATGTCTCAGTCAGGCAGCATTACAGACATGGATGTACGGTGTGATGATGATGATGTTGTACCCGCTGCTGCTTCCTTTGTTGATTTGTCAGATACAAGTGAAGTGGTTGATGATGACGATGCGTCTGTGGATGTCACGTGGGTACCCGCTAGAAGAGAAGAAGAACAGGGGGAAAGTTCAGATGGGGAGACAGAGAGGAGGAGACGAGTTGGAAGCAGGGGGAGGTCGTTGCAAGGAGCTAGTGGCACAGTCAGACAGCATGCATCGGCACCCAGGGTCAGCCAGACAGCACGCCAATCAACGCATGCTGTTGCCACCACCAGAATGCCGTCATCGCAGAGCTCAGCAGTGTGGCATTTTTTGTGTGTGTCTTCCTCTGACAACAGCGATGCCATTTGCAACCTGTGCTAAAAGAAACTGAGTCGTGGGAAGTGCAACACCCACCTAGGTACAACTGCTTTGCGAAGGCACATGATCGCACATCACAAACTCCTATGGGATCAACACATGAGTAGAAGCAGCACACAAACTCAAAGCCGCCATCCTCCTCCTGGTCCAGCATCTTCAGCCACGTCAACCACTGCTGTCCTCCTTGCCCCCTCTCAACCATCCGCCACTCTGTCTCTCTTCCGGAGCAGTTCCTGCTCATCTGCCCAAAGTCAGGTGTCTGTCAAGGACATGTTTGAGCGTAAGAAGCCAATGTCACAAAGTCACCCCCTTGCCCGGCGTCTGACAGCTGGCTTGTCTGAACTCTGAGCCCGCCAGCTTTTACCATACAAGCTGGTGGAGTCTGAGGCGTTCAAAATTTTTTTAGCTATTGGGACACCGCAGTGGAAGGTACCAGGCCGAAATTTATTTTCACAAAGAGCAATCCCCAACCTGTACTCGATTGTGCGAAAGGAAGTAATGGCATGTCTGGCACACAGTGTTGTGGCAAGGGTCCATATGACCACTGATAGCTGGTCTGCAAAGCATGGTCAGGGCAGGTATATCACCTACACTGCGCATTGGGTAAACCTGCTGACGGCTGCCAAGCATGGAATGCGTGGCTCTGCAGAGGAGGAGTTGGTGACACCGCCGCGACTTGCAGGCAGGCCTGCTGCCACCTCCTCTACTCCTCCTACTCCATCCTCTTCCATAACCTCCTCGGCTGAGTCCTCTTCTGCTGCTGCGTCTTGCTCCACATCAACGGCACCCCCCCAGCTCCGCAGGTACTATTCCACATCCCGGATACGGCAGTGTCACGCCGTCTTGGGGTTGACTTGCCTGAAAGCAGAGAGTCACACCGGACCAGCACTCCTGTCCGCCCTGAATGCACAGGTGGATCAGTGGCTGACTCCGCACCAACTGGAGATCGGCAAAGTGGTTTCTGACAACGGAAGTAATTTGGTGGCGGCATTGAAATTGGGCAAGTTGACACATGTGCCGTGCATGGCACATGTGTGTAATCTGATCGTACAATGCTTTGTGCATAAGTTCCCAGGCTTACAGGACGTCCTGAAGCAGGCCAGGAAGCTGTGTGGCCATTTGAGGCATTCCTACACGGCCATGGCGCACTTTTCTGATATCCAGCGGCGAAACAACATGCCAGTGAGGCGCTTGATTTGCGACAGCCCGACACGTTGGAATTCAACACTCCTAATGTTCGACCGCCTGCTCCAACAAGAAAAGCCTGTTAACGAGTATTTGTATGACCGGGGTGCTAGGACAGCCTCTGTGGAGCTGGGAATTTTTTTGCCACGTTACTGGGCGCTCATGCGCAATGCCTGTAGGCTCATGCGTCCTTTTGAGGAGGTGACAAACCTAGTCAGTCGCACCGAAAGCACCATCAGCGACATCATACCATTTGTTTTCTTCCTGGAGCGTGCCCTGCGAAGAGTGTTGGATCAAGCCGTAGATGAGCGTGAAGAGGAAGAGTTGTGGTCACCATCACCACCAGAAACAGCCTTATCAGCATCGCTTGCTGGACCTGCGGCAACGCTGGAAGAGGATTGTGAGGAAGAGGAGTCAGAGGAGGAATGTGGCTTTGAGGAGGAGGAGGAAGACCAACCACAACAGGCATCCCAGGGTGCTCGTTGTCACCTATCTGGTACCCGTGGTGTTGTACATGGCTGGGGGGAAGAAGATACCTTCAGTGACATCACTGAGGACGAGGAACGGGACATGAGTAGCTCGGCATCCAACCTTGTGCAAATGGGGTCTTTCATGCTGTTGTGCCTGTTGAGGGACCCTCGTATAAAAAAGCTGAAGGAGAATGACCTGTACTGGGTGTCCACGCTACTAGACCCCCGGTATAAGCATAAAGTGCCAGAAATGTTACCGAATTACAACAAGTCGGAAAGTATGCAGCATTTCCAAAATAAATTAAAAAGTATGCTTTACACAGCGTATAAGGGTGATGTCACAGCACAACGTGAATCTAACAGGGGAAGAGCTGAAAGTAATCCTCCGACTCCCACGACCACGCCGGCAAGGACAGGACGCTTTACAGACGTGTTGTTGATGGAGGACATGCAGAGCTTTTTAACTCCTATGCATCACCACAGCCCTTCGGGGTCCACCCTCAGAGAATGACTCGACCGACAGGTAGCAGACTACCTCACCTTAACTGCAGATCTCGACACTCTGAGGAGCAATGAACCCCTTGACTACTGGGTGTGCAGGCTTGACCTGTGGCCTGAGCTATCCCAATTTGCAATAGAACTTCTGGCCTGCCCCACTTCAAGTGTCCTGTCAGAAAGAACCTTCAGTGCAGCAGGACGTATTGTCACTGAGAAGAGAAGTCGCCTAGGTCAAAAAAGTCTAGATTACCTCACCTTTATTAAGATGAATGAGGGATGGATCCCGAAGGGACTGACATTGGGCGATACATTCAAGTAAAAAAGGCCTGATGAGATGAGCTGCCTTGGGCTAAAAATGGTCCACACGCTGCTGTATTTTATCTTCAAATGCCGGATGACTTGGTTGACTTATCCGCCACCAACTAGGGTTCAAGCTGCAATGTTTTAGGGCACTTTCTGCCTGGGAAACAAACATCAATTTTTCTGGCCGCTGCTACAGCAGCGGCTGCATCAATACCTAATTTTTCAGGCATGTGTACATGCCAAATTTTTCTGGCCTCTGGTGCTGCACTGTGGCTTCAAAAACAAAACAAAAAAAAAAGACACTTAGCAGGGAATAAACTGATAGGAATAGTACTACTTAACACACCACTCCTATCTGGTGGCACATTAGATTGCATGCGCAGTGCCCCAAATTTGAAGTAGGAGGACCGACCAAGCATCTTTTTCCATCTCCCGGTTCCTAAAATCCATGCCATATGCACATCCCCTGATAGGGGACACCGCAGTGGAAGGTACCTGGACGAAATTTCTTTGCACAAAAGGCAATCCCCAACCTGTACTAGATTGTGCAAAAGGAAGTAACCTTACCATGGGTCTCAGACCGCACGTCTTGTAATTCTCTGTCTGTCTATCGTATCTATCAAATGTATATTGCATCTATTGATCTATCTAATCTATGTATCTATCTATCAAATCTATCTATCTCGTGGCTGGACTGTTTTGTGACAGCCACTTGTGTTTCGGCCAAATGTCCGTCGGACAAATGTCCGTTGGCTAAAAGTCCGGCCACGATTGCACGCGCAGTGCCCCAAATTTGAAGTAGGAGGACCGACCAAGCATCTTTTTCCATCTTCTGGTTCCTAAAATCCATGCCATATACACCTCACCCGACAGGGGGAGTTACAGGTATTAAACTGATCAGAATAGTACTGCTTAACACACCACTCATATCTGGTGGCACAGTAGATTGCACGCGCAGTGCCCCAAATTTGAAGTAGGAGGACCGACCAAGCATCTTTTTCCATCTCCCGGTTCCTAAAATCCATGCCATATACACGTCCCCTGGCGCCGCAACTGCCTCTGGGAACCTTACCATGGGTCCCACACCGCATGTCTTGTAATTCTCTGTCTGGGAAATTATATATCTATCAAATCTATCTATTTATCTATCAAATCTATCTAACTATCTATCGTATCTATCAAATGTATATTGCATCTATTGATCTATGTAATCTATGTATCTATCTATCAAATCTATCTATCTCGTGGCCGGACTGTTTTGTGACAGCCACTTGTGTTTCGGCCAAATGTCCGTCGATTAAAAGTCCAGCCACGATTGCACGCGCAGTGCCCCATATTTGAAGTAGGAGGTCCGACCAAGCATCTTTTTCCATCTCCCGGTTCCTAAAATCCATGCCATATACACCTCCCCCGATAGGGGGAGTAACAGGTATTAAACTGATCAGAATAGTACTACTTAACACACCACTCATATCTGGTGCCACAGTAGATTGCACGCGCAGTGCCCCAAATTTGAAGTAGGAGGACCGACCAAGCATCTTTTTCCATCTCCCGGTTCCTAAAATCTATGCCATATACACGTCCCCTGGCGCCGCAACTGCCTCTGGGAACCTTACCATGGGTCCCAGACCGCACGTCTTGTAATTCTCTGTCTGGGAAATTATATATCTATCAAATCTATCTATTTATCTATCAAATCTATCTATCTATCGTATCTATCAAATGTATATTGCATCTATTGATCTATCTATCTAATCTATGTATCTATGTATCTATCAAATCTATCTATCTCGTGGTTGTGCAAATAGACTGTTTGCGGTTGTTTGCGGTGCGTTAAACGGGGAGTTTGGTCTGTCACTGTGAAGCGGGCGTAACCCTTACACTACCTGATCGATACAACATCATACCTGATGTTTTAAAGCATGTTATTGCAAACAATTTAGGAATGTTAGGTGATTTATGCCCTTTATGGCTTAAAACCAGACTCTGCATCAACTATGTAATTTTCCATGGGAGTTTTGCCATGGATCCCCCTCCGGCATGCCACAGTCCAGGTGTTAGTACCCTTGAAACAACTTTTCCATCACTATTGTGGCTAGAAAGAGTCCCTGTGGGTTTTAAAATTCGCCTGCCTATTGAAGTCAATGGCGGTTCGCCCGTTCACGAACAGTTGCGGAAGTTCGAGTCCGCCGGAAAATTTTTAAGTTTGCAACATCACTACTAGAACATTGTTTCACTGCAATACGTGTTGCAGTGGATATATATTCTTATGATCACTCCACTGATATGTTTGGCATTTGATTCATTGGCCTCTAGTTATCAAGGTCTGTCGGACCTGATCCGACAGTGCGGATCAGGTCCGCCAGACCTCGCTGAATGCAGAGAGCAATACGCTCGCCGTATTCAGCATTGCACCAGCAGCTCACAAGAGCTGCTGTGCAACACCGCCCCCTGCAGACTCACGGCCAATTGGCCGCCAGCAGGGAGGTGTCAATCAGCCCGATCGTACTCGATCGGGTTGATTTCCGGCGATGTGTGTCCGCCTGCTCAGAGCAGGCGGACAGGTTATGGAGCAGCAGTCTTTGTGACCGCTACTTCATAACTGCTGTTTCTGGCGAGCCTGCAGGGTCGCCAGAAACACGGGACATCAAGCTCCATTCAGCGATTGATACATATGCCCCATTGTGTCGATTTATTGTACCCATTTGTTATCACTCGTATATAGATAGTTCATACATCAGATTCTAATAATTTAAACATTGTGCCTTTGATATATTCACTCTTTATGATAGAGTATACTATTTTATTACATTTTGGTTCATATATCATCATTGACATTGTATTGCAACCTTATTTTAGTTTAGTAAAATACTTTTAGATCAATTTATATATCTTATCTTCATTTAAACACCAACAAATAAATTATTATTTATTTATTTAACACTTCTCTTACCTTAGCATTGTATCTATAACACCCATTTGGATCTTATCCTACGAATACTATTTAAAATACACATTGCGATTTAAAATACAAATCACATTTCATATATACTGATTACATGGATTTTTAAGACTATTTTTTGACATATATATTTTTTAGAAATGTAATTAAGTGATCCCCTAATCTGTTAACACCATTTTGTACCTGACATTTGTTTGGAGGAACTTATGTCATTCCAGGGTTGAAGCAGTATTTAGTAATAGAGTTATTACATTTATAGGTGCACTCACTCTTTTTTGCTTTTTTCACTACTTATACAGTGCAGCATATATGTTATCAGCATATAAGTACTCAGTAATAATTATAAAGTGCAGCATATATGTTATCAGCATATAAGTACTCAGTAATAATTATAAAGTGCAGCATATATGTTATCAGCGTATAAGTACTCAGTAATATTTATACAGTGCAGCATATATGTTATTAGCGTATAAGTACTCAGTAATATTTATACAGTGCAGCATATATGTTATTAGCGTATAAGTACTCAGTAATAATTATACAGTGCAGCATATATGTTATCAGCATATAAGTACTCAGTAATAATTATACAGTGCAGCATATATGTTATTAGCGTATAAGTACTCAGTAATAATTATACAGTGCAGCATATATGTTATAAGTATATAAGTACTCAGTAATAATTATACAGTGCAGCATATATGTTATCAGCATATAAGTACTCAGTAATAATTATACAGTGCAGCATATATGTTATTAGCGTATAAGTACTCAGTAATAATTATACAGTGCAGCATATATGTTATAAGTATATAAGTACTCAGTAATAATTATACAGTGCAGCATTTATGTTATCAGCGTATAAGTACTCAGTAATATTTATACAGTGCAGCATATATGTTATCAGTGTATAAGTACTCAGTAATAAGTATACAGTGCAGCATATATGTTATCAGCATATAAGTACTCAGCAATAATTATAAAGTGCAGCATATATGTTATCAGCATATAAGTACTCAGTAATAATTATACAGTGCAGCATATATGTTATCAGCGTATAAGTACTCAGTAATATTTATACAGTGCAGCATATATGTTATTAGCGTATAAGTACTCAGTAATAATTATACAGTGCAGCATATATGTTATCAGCATATAAGTACTGAGTAATAATTATACAGTGCAGCATATATGTTATCAGCATATAAGTACTCAGTAATATTTATACAGTGCAGCATATATGTTATCAGTGTATAAGTACTCAGTAATAATTATATAGTGCAGCATATATGTTATCAGCATATAAGTACTCAGTAATAATTATACAGTGCAGCATATATGTTATCAGTGTATAAGTACTCAGCAATAATTATACAGTGCAACATATATGTTATCAGTATATAAGTACTTAATAATAATTATACAGTGCAGCATATATGTTATCAGCATATAAGTACTCAGTAATAATTATACAGTGCAGCATATATGTTATCAGTGTATAAGTACACAGTAATAATTATACAGTGCAGAATATATGTTATCAGTGTATAAGTACTCAGTAATAATTATACAGTGCAGCATATATGTTATCAGTGTATAAATACTCAGTAATAATTATACAGTGCAGCATATATGTTATCAGCATATAAGTGCTCAGTAATAATTATACAATGCAGCATATATGTTATCAGTGTATACGTACTCAGTATTAATTATACAGTGCAGCATATATATATTACCAGCGTATACGTACTCAGTAATAATTATACAGTGCAGCATATATGTTATCAGCGTATACGTACTCAGTAATAATTATACAGTGCAGCATATATGTTATCAGTGTATAATTATCACTGAGTACATATACGCTGGTAGCATATATGCTGCACTGTATAATTATTACTGAGTACATATACGCTGGTAACATATATGCTGCACTGTATAATTATTACTGAGTTCGTATATGCTGATAGCATATATGCTGCACTGTATAATTATTACTGAGTACTTATACACTGATAACATATATGCTGCACTGTATAATTATTACTGAGTACGTATACGCTGGTAATATATATACTGCACTGTATAATTAATACTGAGTACGTATACACTGATAACATATATGCTGCACTGTATAATTATTACTGAGTACTTATATGCTGATAACATATATGCTGCACTGTATAATTATTACTGAGTACTTATATACTGATAACATATATGCTGCACTGTATAATTATTACTGAGTACTTATATACTGATAACATATATGCTGCACTGTATAATTATTACTGAGTACTTATACACTGATAACATATATGCTGCACTGTATAATTATTACTGTGTACTTATACACTGATAACATATATGCTGCACTGTATACTTATTACTGAGTACTTATATGCTGATAACATATATGCTGCACTGTATAATTATTACTGAGTACTTATATACTGATAACATATATGCTGCACTGTATAATTATTATTGAGTACTTATACGCTGATAACATATATGCTGCACTGTATAATTATTACTGAGTACGTATACGCTGGTAATATATATGCTGCACTGTATAATTAATACTGAGTACGTATACACTGATAACATATATGCTGCACTGTATAATTATTACTGAGTACTTATATACTGATAACATATATGCTGCACTGTATAATTATTACTGAGTACTTATACGCTGATAACATATATGCTGCACTGTATAATTATTACTGAGTACTTATATGCTGATAACATATATGTTGCACTGTATAATTATTACTGAGTACTTATATGCTGATAACATATATGCTGCACTGTATAATTATTACTGAGTGAGTACGTATACCCTGCTAATATATATGCTAAACTGTATAATTATAACTGAGTATGTATACACTGCTAATATATATGCTGAACTGTATAATTAATACTGAGTACGTATACACTGATAATATATATGCTGCACTGTATAATTATTACTGAGTACTTATACGCTGATAACATATATGCTGCACTGTATAACTAATACTGAGTATTTATAGGCTGATAACATATATGCTGCACTGTATAATTATTACTGAGTACTTATACGCTGATAACGTATATGCTGCACTGTATAACTAATACTGAGTACTTATATACTGATAACATATATGCTGCACTGTATAATTATTACTGAGTACTTATACGCTGATAACATATATGCTGCACTGTATAATTATTACTGAGTACGTATACGCTGGTAATATATATGCTGCACTGTATAATTAATACTGAGTACGTATACACTGATAACATATATGCTGCACTGTATAATTATTACTGAGTACTTACATACTGATAACATATATGCTACACTGTATAATTATTACTGAGTACTTATACACTGATAACATATATGCTGCACTGTATAATTATTACTGAGTACGTATACGCTGGTAATATATATACTGCACTCTATAATTAATACTGAGTACGTATACACTGATAACATATATGCTGCACTGTATAATTATTACTGAGTACTTATATGCTGCACTGTATAATTATTACTGAGTACTTATATACTGATAACATATATGCTGCACTGTATAATTATTACTGAGTACTTATATACTGATAACATATATGCTGCACTGTATAATTATTACTGAGTACTTATACACTGATAACATATATGCTGCACTGTATAATTATTACTGTGTACTTATACACTGATAACATATATGCTGCACTGTATACTTATTACTGAGTACTTATATGCTGATAACATATATGCTGCACTGTATAATTATTACTGAGTACTTATATACTGATAACATATATGCTGCACTGTATAATTATTACTGAGTACTTATATGCTGATAACATATATGCTGCACTGTATAATTATTACTGAGTACGTATACGCTGGTAATATATATGCTGCACTGTATAATTAATACTGAGTACGTATACACTGATAACATATATGCTGCACTGTATAATTATTACTGAGTACTTATATACTGATAACATATATGCTGCACTGTATAATTATTACTGAGTACTTATACGCTGATAACATATATGCTGCACTGTATAATTATTACTGAGTACTTATATGCTGATAACATATATGCTGCACTGTATAATTATTACTGAGTACTTATACGCTGATAAGATATATGCTGCATTGTATAATTATTACTGAGTACTTATACACTGATAACATATATGCTGCTCTGTATAATTATTATTGAGTACTCATACACTGCTAATATATATGCTGCACTGTATAATTATTACTGAGTACGTATACGCTGCTAATATATATGCTGCACTGTATAATTATTACTGAGTACGTATACGCTGATAATATATATGCTGCACTATATAATTATTACTACGTACTTATACGCTGATAATATATATACTGCACTGTATAATTATTACTGAGTGAGTACGTATACCCTGCTAATATATATGCTAAACTGTATAATTATAACTGAGTATGTATACACTGCTAATATATATGCTGAACTGTATAATTAATACTGAGTACGTATACACTGATAATATATATGCTGCACTGTATAATTATTACTGAGTACTTATACGCTGATAACGTATATGCTGCACTGTTTAACTAATACTGAGTACTTATATACTGATAACATATATGCTGCACTGTATAATTATTACTGAGTACTTATACGCTGATAACATATATGCTGCACTGTATAATTAATACTGAGTATTTATAGGCTGATAACATATATGCTGCACTGTATAATTATTACTGAGTACTTATACGCTGATAACGTATATGCTGCACTGTTTAACTAATACTGAGTACTTATATACTGATAACATATATGCTGCACTGTATAATTATTACTGAGTACTTATACGCTGATAACATATATGCTGCACTGTATAATTAATACTGAGTACGTATACACTGATAACATATATGCTGCACTGTATAATTATTACTGAGTACTTATACACTGATAACATATATGCTGCACTGTATAATTATTACTGAGTACTTATACGCTGATAACATATATGCTGCACTGTATACCTATTACTGAGTACTCATATACTGATAACATATATGCTGCACTGTATAATTATTACTGAGTACTTATACGCTGATAACATATATGCTGCACTGTATAATTATTACTGAGTACTTATATGCTGATAACATATATGCTGCACTGTATAATTATTACTGAGTACTTATACACTGATAACATATATGCAGCACTGTATAATTATTACTGAGTACTTATACACTGATAACATATATGCTGCACTGTATAATTATTACTGAGTACTTATACACTGATAACATATATGCTGCACTGTATAATTATTATTGAGTACTTATACACTGATAACATATATGCTGCACTGTATAATTATTACTGAGTACTTATACGCTGATAACATATATGCTGCACTGTATAATTATTACTGAGTACTTATACGCTGATAACATATATGCTGCACTGTATAATTATTACTGAGTACTTATACACTGATAACATATATGCTGCACTGTATAATTATTATTGAGTACTTATACACTGATAACATTTATGCTGCACTGTATAATTATTACTGAGTACTTATACGCTGATAACATATATGCTGCACTGTATAATTATTACTGAGTACCTATACGCTGATAACATATATGCTGCACTGTATAATAATTACTGAGTACTTATACACTGATAACATATATGCTGCACTGTATAATTATTACTGAGTACTTATATGCTGCACTGTATAATTATTACTGAGTACTTATACACTGATAACATATATGCTGCACTGTATAATTATTATTGAGTACTTATACACTGATAACATATATGCTGCACTGTATAATTATTACTGAGTACTTATACGCTGATAACATATATGCTGCACTGTATAATTATTACTGAGTACCTATACGCTGATAACATATATGCTGCACTGTATAATTATTACTGAGTACTTATACACTGATAACATATATGCTGCACTGTATAATTATTATTGAGTACTTATACGCTGATAACATATATGCTGCACTGTATAATTATTACTGAGTACTTATACACTGATAACATATATGCTGCACTGTATAATTTTTACTGAGTACTTATACACTGATAACATATATTCTGCACTGTATAATTATTACTGAGTACTTATATGCTGCACTGTATAATTATTACTGAGTACTTATATGCTGATAACATATATGCTGCACTGTATACCTATTACTGAGTACTCATATACTGATAACATATATGCTGCACTGTATAATTATTACTGAATACTTATACGCTGATAAGATATATGCTGTACTGTATAATTATTACTGAGTACTTATACGCTGATAAGATATATGCTGCACTGTATAATTATTACTGAGTACTTATACACTGATAACCTATATGCTGCTCTGTATAATTATTATTGAGTACTCATACACTGCTAATATATATGCTGCACTGTATAATTATTACTGAGTACGTATACGCTGCTAATATATATGCTGCACTGTATAATTATTACTGAGTACGTATACGCTGATAACATATATGCTGCACTGTATAATTATTACTGAGTACTTATACACTGATAACATATATGCTGCACTATATAATTATTACTACGTACTTATACGCTGATAATATATATGCTGCACTGTATAATTATTACTGAGTATGTATACACTGCTAATATATATGCTAAACTGTATAATTATAACTGAGTATGTATACACTGCTAATATATATGCTGAACTGTATAATTAATATTGAGTACGTATACACTGATAATATATATGCTGCACTGTATAATTATTACTGAGTACTTATACGCTGATAACATATATGCTGCACTGTATAACTAATACTGAGAATTTATAGGCTGATAACATATATGCTGCACTGTATAATTATTACTGAGTACTTATACGCTGATAATGTATATTATGCACTGTATAACTAATACTGAGTATTTATAGGCTGATAACATATATGCTGCACTGTATAATTATTACTGAGTACTTATATGCTGGTAATATATATGCTGCACTGTATAATGACATTGAGGGTTCACGCACTAAAAAACAGAACTGGCTGTCCTGTATAATGCTGATTGGTGCCTATACACTGATAGTGCTGAACATTTATACACTGATGGTGCTGAGCATTTATACACTGATGGTGCTGAGTATTTATGCACTGATGGTGCTGAGTATTTATGCACTGATGGTGCTGAGTATTTATACACTGATGGTGCTGAGTATTTATACACTGATGGTGCTGAGTATTTATACACTGATGGTGCTGAGGATTTATACACTGATGATGCTGAGGATTTATGCACTGATGGTGCTGAGTATATATGCACTGATGGTGCTGAGTATATATGCACTGATGGTGCTGAGTATATATGCACTGATGGTGCTGAGTATATATGCACTGATGGTGCTGCTTATTTATGCACTGATGGTGCTGAGCATTTGTGTACTGATAGTGCTGAGTATTTATACACTGATGGTGCTGAACATTTATATACTGATGGTGCTGAGTATACACTGATGGTGCTGAGTATTTATACACTGATTGTGCTGAGCATTTATACAGTGATGGTGCTGAGTATTTATACAGTGATGGTGCTGAGTATTTATACACTAATGGTGCTGAGTATTTATACACTGATGGTGCTGAGGATTTATACACTGATGATGCTGAGGATTTATGCTCTGATGGTGCTGAGTATATATGCACTGATGGTGCTGAGTATATATGCACTGATGGTTCTGAGTATTTATGCACTGATGGTGCTGAGCATTTATATACTGATGGTGCTGAGTATTTATACACTGATGGTGCTGAACATTTATATACTGATGGTGCTGAGTATACACTGATGGTGCTGAGTATTTATACACTGATGGTGCTGAGTATTTATAAACTGATGGTGCTGAGTATTTATACACTGATAGTGCTGAGCATTTATACACTGATGGTGCTGAGCATTTATATACTGATGGTGCTGAGCATTTATAAACTGATGGTGCTAAACATTTATACACTGATGGTGCTGAGCATTTATACACTGATGGTGCTGAGCATTTATATACTGATGGTGCTGAGGATTTATACACTGATGGTGCTGAGCATTTATACACTGATGGTGCTGAGCATTTATACACTGATGGTGCTGAGCATTTATATACTGATTGTGCTGAGCATTTATATACTGATGGTGCTGAGCATTTATACACTGATGGTGCTGAGTATTTATACAGTCATTGTGCTGAGTATTTATACAGTGATGGTGCTGAGCATTTATAAACGGATGGTGCTAAACATTTATACACTGATGGTGCTGAGCATTTATACACTGATGGTGCTGAGCAATTATACACTGATGGTGCTGAGTATGTATACACTGATGGTGCTGAGTATTTATACAGTGATGGCGCTGAGCATTTATAAACTGATTTTGCTAAACATTTATACACTGATGGTGCTAAACATTTATACACTGATGGTGCTGAGCATTTATACACTGATGGTGCTGAGCATGTATACACTGATGGTGCTGAGCATTTATATACTGTTGGTGCTGAGCATTTATACAGTGATGGTGCTGAGCATTTATATACTGATGGTGCTGAGCAATTATACACTGATAGTACTGAGCATTTATACACTGATGGTGCTGAGTATTTATACACTGATGGTTCTGAGCATTTATACACTGATGGTGCTGAGCATTTATACACTGATGGTGCTGAGCATTTATACACTGATGGTGCTTAGCATTTATACACTGATGGTGCTGAGCATTTATACAGTGATGGTGCTAAGCATTTATATACTGATGATGCTGAGTATTTATACAGTGATGATACTGAGCATTTATACAGTGATGGTGCTGAGTATTTATACACTGATGGTGCTGAGTATTTATACAGTGATGGCGCTAAGCATTTATAAACTGATGGTGCTAAACATTTATACACTGATGGTGCTGAGCATTTATACACTGATGGTGTTGAGCATTTATACACTGTTGGTGCTGAGCATTTATACAGTGATGGTGCTGAGCATTTATATACTGATGGTGCTGAGCAATTATACACTGATAGTACTGAGCATTTATACACTGATGGTGCTGAGTATTTATACACTGATGGTGCTGAGCATTTATACACTGATGGTGCTGAGCATTTATACACTGATGGTGCTTAGCATTTATACACTGATGGTGCTGAACATTTACACAGTGATGGTGCTAACCATTTATATACTGATGGTGCTGAGTATTTATACAGTGATGGTACTGAGCATTTATACACTGATGGTGCTGAGCATTTATATACTGATGGTGCTGAGTATTTATACAGTGATGGTACTGAGCATTTATACACTGATGGTGCTCTCTACCTCCTTATGTTTCAGGGAAGTCCCCTCCCATTCTAGCCATTATGCCACCACATATGGCCCCTACTATGCAGACCAAGTTAGACAGCACAGAAAAAAATATATGCACCAAATGTGTGCCCCCCCTTGCAGGGGTGCCCTAAGGTGGTAGTCTAGCCTGCCTTTTCTGTAGCACCAGCCCTGCCTGCCTAGCTATTATTTTCAACAAGGAATATCAAGAGGACAAAGAAACTCCCTCTCACACACACCCTCTTTCTGTATTTTTCTCACACACTCCCTCTCTCTCTCTCACACACTCTCTCACACACACCCTCTCTCTCTCTCTCTCTCTCTCTCTCATTCCCTCTCACACACACTCCCTCTCTCATTCCCTCTCACACACACTCCCTCTCTCATTCCCTCTCACACACACTATCTCTCTCATTCCCTCTCACACACACTCCCTCTCTCATTCCCTCTCACACACACTCCTTCTCTTATTCCCTCTACCACACACTCCCTCTCTTTCTGTATTTCTCTCTCTCACACACACTCCCTCTCTCTGTCTTTCTATCTCACACACACTCCCTCTCTCTCTCATTACCTCTCACACACACTCCCTCACATTCCCTCTCACACACACTCCCTCTCTCCTTCCCTCTTACACACACTCCCTCTCTCATTCCCTCTCACACACACTCCCTCTCTCCTTCCGTCTTACACACACTATCTCTCTCATTCCCTCTCACACACACTCCCTCTCTCATTCCCTCTCACACACACTCCTTCTCTTATTCCCTCTACCACACACTCCCTCTCTTTCTGTATTTCTCTATCACACACACACTCCCTCTCTCTGTCTTTCTATCTCACAAACACTCCCTCTCTCTCTCATTCCCTCTCACACACACTGCCTCTCTCATTCCCTCTCACACACACTGCCTCTCTCTGTCTTTCTATTTCACACATACTGCCTCTCTCTGTCTTTCCCTCTCTCTCACACACACCCTCTACCTCTCTCACACACTCTCTCTCTCTCTCTCTCTCTTTCCCTCAATCACACTCCCTCTCTCCCTCATTCCCTCTCACACACACTCCCTCTCTCTTTCTTATTCCTTCTCACACACACTCCCTCTCTCTGTCTTTCTATCTCACACACACACTCCCTCTCTCGTTCCCTCTCACACACACTCCCTCTCTCTGTCTTTCTATCTCACACACACTCACTCTCTCTGTCTTTCTATCTCACACACACACTCCCTCTCTCATCCCCTCTCACACACACTCCCTCTCTCTGTCTTTCTATCTCACACACACTCACTCTCTCTGTCTTTCTATCTCACACACACTCCCTCTCTCTGTCTTTCTATATCACACACACTCCCTCTCTCTGTCTTTCTATCTCACACACACTCCGTCTCTCTGTCTTTCTATCTCACACACACTCCCTCTCTCTGTCTTTCTATATCACACACACTCCCTCTCTCTGTCTTTCTATCTCACACACACTCCGTCTCTCTGTCTTTCTATCTCACACACACTTCCTCTCTCTGTCTTTCTATCTCACACTCACTTCCTCTCTCTGTCTTTCCCTCTCTCACACACACCCTCTACCTCTCTCTCACGCTCCCTCTTTTACTCTTTCTTTTCCTCTCTCTCTCTCTCTCTCTCTCTCTCTCTCATTATCACACTCCCTCTCTGTCTTTCTCTCTCACACACACACCCTCTCTCTCATTCCCTCACACACACACACCCTCTCTCTCATTCCCTCTCACACACACACACACACACTCTCTCTCATTCCCTCTCACACACACACACACACACACCCTCTCTCTCTCATTTCCTCTCAATCACACTCCCTCTCTCACTCATTTCCTCTCACACACACTCCCTCTCTCTCTCTGTGTCTTTCCCTCTCTCACACACACCCTCTACCTCTCTCTCACGCTCCCTCTTTTACTCTTTCTTTCCCTCTCTCACTCTCTCATTATCACACTCCCTCTCTGTCTTTCTCTCACACACTCAACCTCTCTCTCATTCCCTCTCTCTCATTCCCTCTCACACACACTCCCTCTGTCTTTCCCTCTCACACTCCCTCTCTCTCTCTTTCCATCACTCACACTCCCTCTCTCTCTCATTCCCTCTCACACACACTCCCTCTGTCTCTCATTCCCTCTCTCACATACACCCTCTCTCTCATTCCCTCTCACACACACATACACACCCTCTCTCTCTCTCTCTCATTTGCTCTCACACACACACACACCCTCTCTCTCTCTCTCTCTCTCTCTCTTTCATTCCCTCTCACACACACTCCCTCTCTCTCTCATTCCCTCTCACACACACACACACCCTCTCTCTCTTTCTCTCTCTCTCTCTCATTCGCTCTCACACACACACACACACACACACCCTCTCTCTCTCATTCCCTCTCACACACACTCCCTCTCTCTCTCATTCCCTCTCACACACACACACCCTCTCTTTCTCATTCGCTCTCACACACACACACACACACACCCTCTCTCTCTCTCATTCGCTCTCACACACACACACACACACCCTCTCTCTCTCATTCCCTCTCACACACACTCCCTCTCTCTCTCATTCCCTCTCACACACACACACCCTCTCTCTCTCTCTCTCATTCGCTCTCACACACACACACACCCTCTCTCTCTCTCATTCGCTCTCACACACACTCCCTCTCTCTCTCATTCCCTCTCACACACACACACCCTCTCTTTCTCATTCGCTCTCACACACACACACACACCCTCTCTCTCTCTCATTCGCTCTCACACACACACCCTTTCTCCCTCTCATTCGCTCTCACACACACACACACCCTCTCTCTCTCTCTCTCTCTCATTCCCTCTCACACACACTCCCTCTCTCTCTCATTCCCTCTCACACACACACACCCTCTCTCTCTCTCTCTCATTCGCTCTCACACATACACACACCCTCTCTCTCTCTCATTCCCTCTCACACACACTCCCTCTCTCTCTCATTCCCTCTCACACACACACACCCTCTCTCTCTCTCTCTCATTCGCTCTCACACACACACACACCCTCTCTCTCTCTCATTCGCTCTCACACACACACACACCCTCTCTCTCTCATTCCCTCTCACACACACTCCCTCTCTCTCTCATTCCCTCTCACACACACACACCCTCTCTCTCTCTCTCATTCGCTCTCACACACACACCCTCTCTCTCTCTCTCTCATTCCCTCTCACACACACTCCCTCTCTCCATCATTCCCTCTCTCACACACACACCCTCTCTCTCTCATTCGCTCTCACACACATACACTCTCTCCTTCTCTCACACAAACCCTCTTTTACTCTCTCTCCCTCTCAAACACAGTTTTACAAGGAGCACACATTACTCGCAGTGTTGTGCTACACATTCCTGGCTTATTCACACACACACACACCCTCTCTCTCTCTCTCATTCCCTCTCACACACACTCCCTCTCTCCATAATTCCCTCCCTCTCTCTCTCTCTCTCTCTCTCTCATTCCCTCTCACACACACACACACTCTCTCTCTTTCTCATTTGCTCTCACACACACAGACACACACACACCCTTTCTCTCTCTCTCATTCCCCCTCACACACACACACACTCTCTCTCATTCGCTCTCACACACACACACCCTCTCTCTCTCTCATTCCCTCTCACACACACTCCCTCTCTCCATCATTCCCTCCCTCTCTTTCTCTCTCTCATTCCCTCTCACACACACACACACCCTCTCTCTCTCTCTCTCTCTCTCTCTCTCTCTCTCTCATTCACTCTCACACACACACACACACACACTCTCTCTCTTTCTCATTTGCTCTCACACACACAGACACACACACACCCTTTCTCTCTCTCTCATTCCCTCTCACACACACACACCCTCTCTCTCATTCGCTCTCACACACACACACCCTCTCTCTCTCATTCCCTCTCACACACACTCCCTCTCTCCATCATTCCCTCCCTCTCTTTCTCTCTCTCATTCCCTCTCTCTCACACACACACACACACACTCTCCACACACACACACACTCTCTCTCTTTCTCATTTGCTCTCACACACACAGACACACACACACACACCCTTTCTCTCTCTCTCATTCCCTCTCACACACACACACCCTCTCTCTCATTCGCTCTCACACACACACACCCTCTCTCTCTCATTCCCTCTCACACACACTCCCTCTCTCCATCATTCCCTCCCTCTCTTTCTCTCTCTCATTCCCTCTCTCACACACACACACACACACACCCTCTCTCTCTCTCTCTCATTCGCTCTCACACACACAGACACACACACACACCCTCTCTCTCTCTCATTCCCTCTCACACACACTCCCTCTCTCCATCATTCCCTCTCTCACACACACACCCTCTCTCTCTCTCTCATTCGCTCTCACACACATACACCCTCTCTCTCTCTCTCATTCCCTCTCACACACACTCCCTCTCTCTCTCTCTCTCTCTCTCTCTCTCATTCGCTCTCTCACACACACACCCTCTCTCTCTCTCTCATTCCCTCTCACACACACTCCCTCTCTCTCTCTCATTCGCTCTCTCACACACACACCCTCTCTCTCTCATTCGCTCTCACACACATACACCCTCTCCCTCTCTCACACAAACCCTCTTTTACTCTCTCTCCCTCTCACACACAGTGTTACAAGGAGCACATTACTCGCAGTGCTGCGCTACACATTCCTGGCTTATTCACACACAACATGAATTCTCTGACTGTTGCTTGCAGTTCTCTCGCTAAATGATATAAGTTCCTATATACTCTCATATTTTCTGTGGGTCTGTTCTGTCTCTGCACATAACAGTGAGTAAATTGTTAGTGGTGTTTACATTTAAAGGGAAATTTAATGATTCAGATAAAGGGGCCGCTTTATCACGGCCCTAATGGAGCCGTATACGCTGTTGGAGTTTTCAGACCACTGCTCCTTAACTCATTCGTCTCCACTGAGGCAGCGGACATCAATCTGCCCGATCACATATGCTAGCGGCTGCGAATCTGCAGGGGGCGGCATTGCACAAGCAGTTCACAGAATTGCTTGTGCAATGTTAAATGCCGACAGTGTATGCTGTCAGCATTCAGCGATGTCAGGCGGACATAATCCGCTACAACGTATCACGTCCGACAGTTAGTAAATCGGCCACAAAGTGTACAAGTTAATAAAATGTTTCAGGTTACTTTTATTACCTAATTTATCTGTTTCCCTAAGTGTTCTTTGATGAGTTAGCTCTTTTCATGTGAGCATTCCCAGGAGCGTGCACGTGGCTGGAACGCTATATGTAAAACATTGGTATAAATGTTTTAAACAGGAATTATCGTGCTGATCACAAGATATCGCGTTTTGACAAATGCTGCTGAGCTCTTTTTAATATTGACCCAATCACAGCCGTTCATTTTTATTGTTTCAGTGAAAAACATTTAATGGTTCTGTTTTATACAACCGTAATCCATAAGCGCAATACTTAAAGGGACAGTCAAGTCAAAATGAAACTTTCATGAACCAAATAGAGCAGCAGTTTTAAACAACTTTACAAGTTACTTGTATTAAGGAATTGACTTCATTCTCTTGGTATTCTTTACAAAACCTAGGTAGGCTGACAGATGCTCAGGAGCGTGCACGTGTGTTTAGACTTCTATGGCAGCAGTGTTTTCATATATACATATAACATTGCTATAAACACTGTTGAAACACTGCTGCCAGATGGCTAAAGACACGTGCCCGCTCCTGAGCTTACATAGGGTTACTGTTTAACAAAGGATAACAAGAGAGCAAAGCAAAATTGATAATAGAAGTAAATTGGAAAATTGTTTAAAATTGCTGCTCTATCCAATCAATTTAAGTAAAATGTAGACTTGACTGTGTCAATAACAACACATCCGGTGCCATTTGTCACAGCTAAAAGGACAAAAAGCTTTTAATGTAAAATTAATTTGTGCTGCCGTATTAGATGACGTCAGGAAGCACCAGATTACACCGCTACCTGCCCGATCAATTACAGTAATAATAAACACTAATAACAATTACAGTAATAATAAACACTCCTACGCTAATAACAATTACAGTAATAATAAACACTAATAACAATTACAGTAATAATAAACACTATTACGCTAATAACAATTACAGTAGTAATAAACACTCTTACGCTAATAACAATTACAGTAATAATATAAACACTAATAACAATTACAGTAATAATAAACACTCTTACACTAATAACAATTACAGTAATAATAAACACTAATAACAATTACAGTAATAATAAACACTCTTACGCTAATAACAATTACAGTAATAATAAACACTAATAACAATTACAGTAATAATAAACACTCTTACACTAATAACAATTACAGTAATAATAAACACTCTTACGCTAATAACAATTACAGTAACACTTACGCTAATAACAATTACAGTAATAATAAACACTAATAACAATTACAGTAATAATAAACACTCCTACGCTAATAACAATTACAGTAATAATAAACACTAATAACAATTACAGTAATAATAAACACTATTACGCTAATAACAATTACAGTAGTAATAAACACTCTTACGCTAATAACAATTACAGTAATAATATAAACACTAATAACAATTACAGTAATAATAAACACTCTTACACTAATAACAATTACAGTAATAATAAACACTAATAACAATTACAGTAATAATAAACACTCTTACGCTAATAACAATTACAGTAATAATAAACACTAATAACAATTACAGTAATAATAAACACTCTTACACTAATAACAATTACAGTAATAATAAACACTCTTACGCTAATAACAATTACAGTAATAATAAACACTAATAACAATTACAGTAATAATAAACACTCTTACACTAATAACAATTACAGTAATAATAAACACTCTTACGCTAATAACAATTACAGTAATAATAAACACTAATAACAATTACAGTAATAATAAACACTCTTACGCTAATAACAATTACAGTAATAATAAACACTAATAACAATTACAGTAATAATAAACACTCTTACGCTAATAACAATTACAGTAATAATAAACACTAATAACAATTACAGTAATAATAAACACTAATAACAATTACAGTAATAATAAACACTCTTACACTAATAACAATTACAGTAATAATAAACACTCTTACGCTAATAACAATTACAGTAATAATAAACACTAATAACAATTACAGTAATAATAAACACTCTTACACTAATAACAATTACAGTAATAATAAACACTAATAACAATTACAGTAATAATAAACACTGTTACGCTAATAACAATTACAGTAATAATAAACACTAATAACAATTACAGTAATAATAAACACTCTTACGCTAATAACAATTACAGTAATAATAAACACTCTTACGCTAATAACAATTACAGTAAGAATAAACACTCTTACGCTAATAACAATTACAGTAATAATATAAACACTAATAACAATTACAGTAATAATAAACACTCTTACGCTAATAACAATTACAGTTATAATAAACACTAATAACAATTACAGTAATAATAAACACTCTTACACTAATAACAATTACAGTAATAATAAACACTCTTACGCTAATAACAATTACAGTAATAATAAAAACTCTTACACTAATAACAATTACAGTAGTAATAAACACTCTTACGCTAATAACAATTACAGTAATAATAAACACTCTTACGCTAATAACAATTACAGTAATATTTAAACACTCTTACGCTAATAACAATTACAGTAATAATATAAACACTAATAACAATTACAGTAATAATAAACACTCTTACGCTAATAACAATTACAGTAATAATAAACACTAATAACAATTACAGTAATAATAAACACTCTTACGCTAATAACAATTACAGTAATAATAAACACTTACGCTAATAACAATTACAGTAATAATAAACACTTACACTAATAACAATTACAGTAATAATAAACACTCTTACACTAATAACAATTACAGTAATAATAAACACTCTTACACTAATAACAATTACAGTAATAATATAAACACTAATAACAATTACAGTAATAATAAACACTCTTACACTAACAACAATTACAGTAATAATAAACACTCTTACGCTAATAACAATTACAGTAATAATAAACACTAATAACAATTACAGTAATAATAAATACTCTTACGCTAATAACAATTACAGTAATAATAAACACTAATAACAATTACAGTAATAATAAACACTCTTACGCTAATAACAATTACAGTAATAATAAACACTCTTACGCTAATAACAATTACAGTAACACTCTTACACTAATAACAATTACAGTAATAATAAACACTCTTACGCTAATAACAATTACAGTAATAATAAACACTCTTACACTAATAACAATTACAGTAATAATAAACACTCTTACGCTAATAACAATTACAGTAATAATAAACACTCTTACACTAATAACAATTACAGTTATAATAAACACTAATAACAATTACAGTAATAATAAACACTCTTACACTAATAACAAATACAGTAATAATAAACACTCTTACACTAATAACAATTACAGTAACACTCTTACACTAATAACAATTACAGTAATAATAAACACTCTTACACTAATAACAATTACAGTAATAATAAACACTAATAACAATTACAGTAATAATAAACACTCTTACACTAATAACAATTACAGTAATAATAAACACTCTTACACTAATAACAATTACAGTAATAATAAACACTCTTACGCTAATAACAATTACAGTAATAATAAACACTCTTACACTAATAACAATTACAGTTATAATAAACACTAATAACAATTACAGTAATAATAAACACTCTTACACTAATAACAATTACAGTAATAATAAACACTCTTACGCTAATAACAATTACAGTAATAATAAACACTCTTACACTAATAACAATTACAGTAACACTTACACTAATAACAATTACAGTAACACTTACGCTAATAACAATTACAGTAATAATAAACACTCTTACACTAATAACAATTACAGTAACACTTACACTAATAACAATTACAGTAATAATAAACACTCTTACACTAATAACAATTACTGTAATAATAAACACTAATAACAATTACAGTAATAATAAACACTCTTACACTAATAACAATTACAGTAATAATAAACACTCTTACACTAATAACAATTACAGTAACACTCTTACACTAATAACAATTACAGTAATAATAAACACTAATAACAATTACAGTAATAATAAACACTCTTACACTAATAACAATTACAGAAATAATAAACACTCTTACGCTAATAACAATTACAGTAATAATAAACACTCTTATGCTAATAACAATTACAGTAACACTCTTACACTAATAACAATTACAGTAATAATAAACACTCTTACACTACTAACAATTACAGTAATAATAAACACTCTTACGCTAATAACAATTATAGTAATAATAAACACTCTTACACTAATAATAATTACAGTAATAATAAACACTTATGCTAATAACAATTACAGTAATAATAAACACTCTTACACTAATAACAATTACAGTAATAATAAACACTAATAACAATTACAGTAATAATAAACACTCTTACACTAATAACAATTACAGTAATAATAAACACTCTTACGCTAATAACAATTACAGTAATAATAAACACTAATAACAATTACAGTAATAATAAACACTCTTACGCTAATAACAATTACAGTAATAATAAACACTCTTACGCTAATAACAATTACAGTAACACTTACGCTAATAACAATTACAGTAATAATAAACACTCTTACGCTAATAACAATTACAGTAATAATAAACACTCTTACGCTAATAACAATTACAGTAATAATAAACACTAATAACAATTACAGTAATAATAAACACTCTTACGCTAATAACAATTACAGTAATAATAAACACTAATAACAATTACAGTAATAATAAACACTCTTACGCTAATAACAATTACTGTAATAATAAACACTAATAACAATTACAGTAATAATAAACACTTACACTAATAACAATTACAGTAATAATAAACACTCTTACGCTAATAACAATTACAGTAACACTTACGCTAATAACAATTACAGTAATAATAAACACTCTTACGCTAATAACAATTACAGTAATAATAAACACTCTTACGCTAATAACAATTACTGTAATAATAAACACTAATAACAATTACAGTAATAATAAACACTTACACTAATAACAATTACAGTAATAATAAACACTCTTACGCTAATAACAATTACAGTAATAATAAACACTAATAACAATTACAGTAATAATAAACACTCTTACGCTAATAACAATTACAGTAATAATAAACACTAATAACAATTACAGTAATAATAAACACTCTTACGCTAATAACAATTACAGTAATAATAAACACTCTTACGCTAATAACAATTACAGTAACACTCTTACACTAATAACAATTACAGTAATAATAAACACTTACACTAATAACAATTACAGTAATAATAAACACTTACACTAATAACAATTACAGTAATAATAAACACTCTTACGCTAATAACAATTACAGTAACACTTACACTAATAACAATTACAGTAATAATAAACACTCTTACGCTAATAACAATTACAGTAATAATAAACACTAATAACAATTACAGTAATAATAAACACTCTTACGCTAATAACAATTACAGTAATAATAAACACTCTTACGCTAATAACAATTACAGTAACACTTACACTAATAACAATTACAGTAATAATAAACACTCTTACGCTAATAACAATTACAGTAATAATAAACACTAATAACAATTACAGTAATAATAAACACTCTTACGCTAATAACAATTACAGTAATAATAAACACTCTTACGCTAATAACAATTACAGTAACACTTACACTAATAACAATTACAGTAATAATAAACACTTACACTAATAACAATTACAGTAATAATAAACACTCTTACGCTAATAACAATTACAGTAATAATAAACACTCTTACGCTAATAACAATTACAGTAACACTTACACTAATAACAATTACAGTAACACTTACACTAATAACAATTACAGTAATAATAAACACTTACACTAATAACAATTACAGTAACACTTACGCTAATAACAATTACAGTAATAATAAACACTAATAACAATTACAGTAATAATAAACACTCTTACGCTAATAACAATTACAGTAATAATAAACACTTACACTAATAACAATTACAGTAACACTTACGCTAATAACAATTACAGTAATAATAAACACTTACACTAATAACAATTACAGTAACACTTACGCTAATAACAATTACAGTAATAATAAACACTAATAACAATTACAGTAATAATAAACACTCTTACGCTAATAACAATTACAGTAATAATAAACACTAATAACAATTACAGTAATAATAAACACTCTTACGCTAATAACAATTACAGTAATAATAAACACTCTTACGCTAATAACAATTACAGTAACACTCTTACGCTAATAACAATTACAGTAATAATAAACACTAATAACAATTACAGTAATAATAAACACTCTTACGCTAATAACAATTACAGTAATAATAAACACTCTTACGCTAATAACAATTACAGTAATGATAAACACTCTTACGCTAATAACAATTACAGTAATAATAAACACTAATAACAATTACAGTAATAATAAACACTCTTACGCTAATAACAATTACAGTAATAATAAACACTAATAACAATTACAGTAATAATAAACACTAATAACAATTACAGTAATAATAAACACTCTTACGCTAATAACAATTACAGTAATAATAAACACTAATAACAATTACAGTAATAATAAACACTCTTACGCTAATAACAATTACAGTAATAATAAACACTTACGCTAATAACAATTACAGTAATGATAAACACTCTTACGCTAATAACAATTACAGTAATAATAAACACTAATAACAATTACAGTAATAATAAACACTAATAACAATTACAGTAATAATAAACACTCTTACACTAATAACAATTACAGTAATGATAAACACTCTTACGCTAATAACAATTACAGTAATAATAAACACTCTTACACTAATAACAATTACAGTAACACTTACACTAATAACAATTACAGTAACACTTACGCTAATAACAATTACAGTAATAATAAACACTCTTACGCTAATAACAATTACAGTAATAATAAACACTAATAACAATTACAGTAATAATAAACACTCTTACGCTAATAACAATTACAGTAATAATAAACACTCTTACACTAATAACAATTACTGAAGTACGCATCAAACACACATTCACACTTTACCCACAATGCCCCTGTTCAAATCCCTTACGCACATACAGTGCCCGGCACTAATATCGGCACCCTTGGTAAATATGAGAAGGCTGTGAAAAAATACACAAAAATACTCAGCTCTCATGGATATCAGACAATTGCAAACACAACACCGGTTTATAAAAAATAAAATATCTTTGTTAAATATCTGTGTGGCTATGTGTTACCTCATATTTATACCGCTGTCAAACAGAAAGTCATGGTTGAATAATTCCCTGTTCCTAGTCACCCAGGTGTATTAAAAAATGTAAAATATCAATGGGAATATACTTCAAATATATATATATTAACAAAAGGTTAAACAATAAAGACAAAATTTCACAGCCTTTTTTGCTCATATTAATTTTTATTTAATTATATTAGTGGAGGCCACTATATATATACAAATATGTGAGTGTGAGTGAGTGCTGGACTTATTCTGTGTGCTATATTAATGTATGATTTTATTGTAATTTTCCCTGTTTGGGCCTTGCACCCAGGCTTGTCTGGGGTTAACTGCCTGTGACTCTGGTGACAGTGCAGCTTCCTAAAAATGCTGTTTTGCACCCAGGGCTGTGCATGTTACAGGGTCATAGGATGTGTACCCGGTCCGGCCTGAGAGTGCTGACCCCACCATGTTTTATATATATATATAATCTCACAAAAGTAAGTACACCTCTCACATTTTTGTAAATATTTTATTATATCTTTTCATGTGACAACACTGAATAAATGACACTTTGCTACAATGTAAAGTAGTGAGTGTACAGCCTGTATAACAGTGTAAATATTTATTATATCTTCATGTGACAACACTGTAGAAATGACACTTTGCTACAATGTAAAGTAGTGAGTGTACAGCCTGTATAACAGTGTAAATATTTATTATATCTTTTCATGTGACAACACTGAAGAAATGACACTTTGTTACAATGTAAAGTAGTGAGTGTACAGCCTGTATAACAGTGTAAATATTTATTATATCTTTTCATGTGACAACACTGAAGAAATGACACTTTGCTACAATGTAAAGTAGTGAGTGTACAGCCTGTATAACAGTGTAAATATTTATTATATATTTTCATGTGACAACACTGAAGAAATGACACTTTACTACAATGTAAAGTAGTGAGTGTACAGCCTGTATAACAGTGTAAATATTTTTATATCTTTTCATGTGACAACACTGAAGAAATGACGCTTTACTACAATGTAAAGTAGTGAGTGTACAGCCTGTATAACAGTGTAAATATTTATTATGTCTTTTCATGTGACAACACTGAAGAAATGACACTACAATGTAAAGTAGTGAGTGTACACCCTGTATAACAGTGTAAATATTTTATTATATCTTTTCATGTGACAACACTGAATAAACGACACTTTGTTACAATGTAAAGTAGTGAGTGTACACCCTGTATAACAGTGTAAATATTTTATTATATCTTTTCATGTGACAACACTGAATAAACGACACTTTGTTACAATGTAAAGTAGTGAGTGTACAGCCTGTATAACAGTGTAAATATTTATTATATCTTTTCATGTGACAGCACTGAAGAAATGACACTTTGTTACAATGTAAAGTAGTGAGTGTACAGCCTGTATAACAGTGTAAATATTTTATTATATCTTTTCATGTGACAACACTGAAGAAATGACACTTTGTTACAATGTAAAGTAGTGAGTGTACAGCCTGTATAACAGTGTAAATATTTATTATATCTTTTCATGTGACAACACTGAAGAAATGACACTTTACTACAATGTAAAGTAGTGAGTGTACAGCCTGTATAACAGTGTAAATATTTATTATATCTTTTCATGTGACAACACTGAAGAAATGACACTTTACTACAATGTAAAGTAGTGAGTGTACAGCCTGTATAACAGTGTAAATATTTTATTATATCTTTTCATGTGACATCACTGAAGAAATGACACTTTGTTACAATGTAAAGTAGTGAGTGTACAGCCTGTATAACAGTGTAAATATTTTATTATATCTTTTCATGTGACAACACTGAAGAAATGACACTTTGTTACAATGTAAAGTAGTGAGTGTACAGCCTGTATAACAGTGTAAATATTTTTATATCTTTTCATGTGACAACACTGAAGAAATGACACTTTGCTACAATGTAAAGTAGTGAGTGTACAGCCTGTATAACAGTGTAAATATTTTATTATCTTTTCATGTGACAACACTGAAGAAATGACACTTTACTACAATGTAAAGTAGTGAGTGTACAGCCTGTATAACAGTGTAAATATTTTATTATATCTTTTCATGTGACAACACTGAAGAAATGACACTTTGCTACAATGTAAAGTAGTGAGTGTACAGCCTGTATAACAGTGTAAATATTTATTATATCTTCATGTGACAACACTGAAGAAATGACACTTTGTTACAATGTAAAGTAGTGAGTGTACAGCCTGTATAACAGTGTAAATATTTTATTACATCTTTTCATGTGACAACACTGAAGAAATGACACTTTACTACAATATAAAGTAGTGAGTATACAGCCTGTATAACAGTGTAAATATTTTTATATCTTCATGTGACAACACTGAAGAAATGACACTTTACTACAATGTAAAGTAATGAGTGTACAGCCTGTATAACAGTGTAAATATTTTATTATATCTTTTCATGTGACAACACTGAAGAAATGACACTTTGTTACAATATAAAGTAGTGAGTGCACAGCCTGTATAACAGTGTAAATATTTATTATATCTTTTCATGTGACAACACTGAAGAAATGACACTTTACTACAATGTAAAGTAGTGAGTGTACAGCCTGTATAACAGTGTAAATATTTATTATATCTTTTCATGTGACAACACTGAAGAAATGACACTTTACTACAATGTAAAGTAGTGAGTATACAGCCTGTATAACAGTGTAAATATTTATTATATCTTTTCATGTGACAACACTGAAGAAATGACACTACAATGTAAAGTAGTGAGTGTACAGCCTGTATAACAGTATAAATATTGTATTATATCTTTTCATGTGACAACACTGAAGAAATGACACTTTACTACAATGTAAAGTAATGAGTGTACAGCCTGTATAACAGTGTAAATATTTTATTATATCTTTTCATGTGACAACACTGAAGAAATGACACTTTGTTACAATGTAAAGTAGTGAGTGTACAGCCTGTATAACAGTGTAAATATTTTATTATATCTTTTCATGTGACAACACTGAAGAAATGACACTTTGTTACAATGCAAAGTAGTGAGTGTACAGCCTGTATAACAGTGTAAATATTTTATTATATCTTTTTATGTGACAACACTGAAGAAATGACACTTTGTTACAATGTAAAGTAGTGAGTGTACAGCCTGTATAACAGTGTAAATATTTATTATATCTTCATGTGACAACACTGAAGAAATGACACTTTGTTACAATGTAAAGTAGTGAGTGTACAGCCTGTATAACAGTGTAAATATTTATTATATCTTCATGTGACAACACTGAAGAAATGACACTTTACTACAATGTAATGTAGTGAGTGTACAGCCTGTATAACAGTGTAAATATTTATTATATCTTTTCATGTGACAACACTGAAGAAATGACACTTTACTACAATGTAAAGTAGTGAGTGTACAGCCTGTATAACAGTGTAAATATTTTATTATATCTTTTCATGTGACAACACTGAAGAAATGACACTTTGTTACAATGTAAAGTAGTGAGTGTACAGTCTGTATAACAGTGTAAATATTTATTATATCTTTTCATGTGACAACACTGAAGAAATGACACTTTGTTACAATGTAAAGTAGTGAGTGTACAGCCTGTATAACAGTGTAAATATTTATTATATCTTTTCATGTGACAACACTGAAGAAATGACACTTTGTTACAATGTAAAGTAGTGAGTGTACAGCCTGTATAACAGTGTAAATATTTTATTATATCTTTTCATGTGACAACACTGAAGAAATGACACTTTGTTACAATGTAAAGTAGTGAGTGTACAGCCTGTATAACAGTGTAAATATTTTATTATATCTTTTCATGTGACAACACTGAAGAAATGACACTTTGTTACAATGTAAAGTAGTGAGTGTACAGCCTGTATAACAGTGTAAATATTTTATTATATCTTTTCATGTGACAATACTGAAGAAATGACACTTTACTACAATGTAAAGTAGTGAGTGTACAGCCTGTATAACAGTGTAAATATTTTATTATATCTTTTCATGT
>NC_069505.1:4687796-4810296 GCF_027579735.1 Bombina bombina
GGCCCCCATGTTGCCACTCTTCAGAGGAGAGTCAAAGAGAACAACAACTTGCAACTGGCCACCTTAAAATTAAATACCTTTTCTCATGATTAGATGCACCTGTCTATGAAGTTCAAGGATTAATGGGCTCACCAAAACAATTGTGTGTTCCAATTAATCAGTGCTAGGTAGTTACAGTTATACAAAATGACAAGGGCGCCCAAATTTATGCACCTGTCTAATTTCGTTTGGATGCAATGTCCTTCAGTTATGTGATAGATCAGAATGTAATTGCTGATCAAAACACCCAATTATTTATAAATGAAAATCATGAAAACTGTCAGGGGTGCCTAAACTTTTGCATACAACTGTATGTGTGCTAATTGAGCATGGGAATTGTTATTACAAGGAGTAAAGTATTAGCATTTGTGAGGATTTCTGAGTGTGCACTAAACCACTATGCACAGTGTGAGACAGACTTGGCACTTACTTTGTACAGTGTGTGCGAGTCAGACGGCAGATCACTTTCATTTGAAGAGGAGGTAGGACTTACTTAGCAAATGTTTTTTATTTCTTTGTGCAATTTCAGATTGTAACTTCAGTGTGGTAGTAGTTGTATGGTGGGGCCAGAGGTCCATAAAAACACATTTTTTTATCAGCAGTGTATTTATGATTATTTGACAATGCTGTAGAAATTCTATATTTAAAACCACGCAGAAATGTTTCCTCCTCAATACACAAATGGTAGATGCCCTTTTGGCAGATATGCATTTTTTTTGTATTTATATAAATCGTCTGGGGTTGCTGTGTTCCTTGTTCAGAGTGGAATTGCCTGGTATTTCGGCACTGGACTGACCGTAATAGGCGGGATCAGACTGATATACTACAGGAAAGTTCTACTCTGTGAAAAGCATTACTGGGCTAAAAAGCTGAACCCAGTTGGTAAATTGCCATAGAACAGGCTAACAATGGTATTGAGCCAGTTGTTCATTCCTGTGAGTGCACTTCTCTCTGTATGTATTTAGTCTCCCTATGGAAAAAAGGGGCAACCAGATGTGGACTCCTTGCTCAGTGTGCTTAGGAATATGGCTACACCTCACTGACGAGGCCCAATGAAGACCGAAACGATCATCTGGGGTTGCTGTGTTCCTTGTTCAGAGTGGAATTGCCTGGTATTTCGGCACTGGACTGACCGTAATAGGCGGGATCAAACTGATATACTGCAGGAAAGTTCTACTCTGTGAAAAGCATTACTGGGCTAAAAAGCTGCACCCAGGTGGTAAATCGCCATAGAACAGGCTAACAATGGTATTGTATTGAGTGAGTGCACTTCTCTCTGTATGTACAGTATATACAGTATATATATATATTACATTTGAGTTTACTGCCCCTTTATGCAAGGACTTTCTAGATGGAGGCATTTTATCTAAGGTTTTTACATCTGCATAAAATGTTATACTCTCAGACTAAGATTGCTCAGTGTTTGAAATGAGACAGGTTAACTTAAAACTGTTCAGTTTACACTACATATTACTTAATTTTGAAATACATACCAACAAGCCTAAATCCTGCATTTAACCAGATCTAATGGTATGAGTACTACAGCTTATGGTTCCACCAAGACCATATAGAGTACAGCATTTTCAAAATACATAAGTACAGCTGTCAGATGGGAACATTTGTACACTATATTTGAAGTGGTGCTCTTGGTTGGGGAAAATGGGGGAAAAAACAAACAAACATATGTCAACCTTTTTAAAGTACTTTTCTTCATCTAGTCATCTACCCGGGGGCCCCAAAAATTTCTAGTGGCGGCCCTGTATATACTGTATATGTGTGTATATATATATATACGGGAGATTGTTGTCACATGTACCACACAGCCAGTACTTGCCAGATATTCTTGCAGCTCCTTTAATGTTGCTGTAGGCCTCTTGGCAGCCTCCCAGACCAGTTTTCTTCTCGTCTTTTCATCAATTTTGGAGGGACGTCCAGTTCTTGGTAATGTCACTGTTGCACCATATTTTCTTCACTTGATTATGACTGTCTTCACTGTGTTCCATGGTATATCTAATGCCTTGGAAATTCTTTTGTACCCTTCTCCTGACTGATACCTTTTAACAATGAGATCCCTCTGATGCTTTAGAAGCTCTCTGCGGACCATGGCTTGTGCTGTAGGATGCGACTAACAAAATGTCAGGAAAGACCGACTAGAACAGCTGAACTTTATTTGGGGTTAATCAGAGGCACTTTAAATGATGACAGGTGTGTACTGACTCCTATTTAACATGATTTTGTATGTGATTGCTTAATTCTAAACACAGCTACATCCCCAGTTATAAAAGGGTGTGCACACTTATGCAACCATATTTTAGTTTTTTTATTTCCCTTCACCTAAAAGATTTCAGTTTGTTTTTCAATCGAGTTGTACAGTTTATAAGTCACATTAAAGGTGGAAAAAGTTCTGAAATGATTTATCTTTGTCTCATTTTGTTACATCACAGAAACCTGACATTTTAACAGGGGTGTGTAGACTTTTTATATCCACTGTATATCTATCTGCTGTATCTTAGACGTGCATTCGGAAGATTTGAAAGGAAACAAATGCAGAAGAAATCAGACTCTGAAAATAGCTGAATGCCGCTAGCGGCCGCCACCTTCCCCATTATTATTATAATAATAATGCCCATGGGTACAAGGATAACAGTACAATGGAGAAACAATACGATTAAAGGCAAAATTTTACATACAAATACAGGGGAAATTGAGATTTTATTCCAAAACACAGTTCAATTCAATGGCATCTATTTATCAAGCCGTCAACCGCAAATACGCTGGAATTCTGCAGCATATTTGTGGTAAGCCTGATTCCCCTTAGTTATCAAACCCTACAGACCGGCAAAAATAGAATTTTGTGACGTAACATACGATCCGCCGGACTCAGTCCGACACAGATCGATGCTTACGTCACTACAGATGTTCCGAATGCAAATTTGGCACAATCCGACTACTTTTGCTAGTTATCAAATGTCTACCAGGTACGCTCAGCACTGTTCCAGCCCAGCGTACCTGGTTTTCAATCCGCTGCCCTGGACTCCCATAGGATCAGATTAGATTAGGGCAGATTAGAGGTTAATAAGTATAATGTAGGTGTCGGCGGTGTAGGGGGGGGCAGATTAGGGGTTAATAAATATAATGTAGGTGTCGGCGGTGTAGGGGGGGCAGATTAGGGGTTAATAAGTATAATGTAGGTGGCGGCGGTGTAGGGGGGGGGCAGATTAGGGGTTAATAAGTATAAAGTAGGTGGCGGCGGGCTCCGGGAGCGGCGGTTTAGGGTTTAAACAATTTATTTAGTTTCGGCGGGGTCCTTGAGCGGCGGTTTAGGGGTTAAACAATTTATTTAGTTGCGGCGGGGTCCGTGAGCGGCGGTTTAGGGGTTAAACAATTTATTAAGTTGCGTCGGGGTCTGTGAGCGGCGGTTTAGGGGGTAAACAGTATAGTATAGTGTGGGTGTTTAGTGACAGGGTACTAATAAAGCTGTGAAAAAGCCAAAGAGCAGCGAGATTAATGACTGTTAGTTAACAACAGTCCGCTGCTCATCGCACCGTACTTGGTGTGCGGCTTTTTGACAACTTTTTTGATAATTTTGGAGAACGTATTCAGGTCCGCAGCAGCGATGTTAGGCGAGCGTATTGGTGCCGGCGAATGCAGGCAAGTTGACAGGTTGATAAATAGATGCCAATTTGTCATCTAATATATGCATAATCACTTGTACTAATTTATCATGGTTTACATAAATAAAGTACTTGTGATATTTGCAGGCGAATTACATTTTGCGTGTAGGTAACTGCTCTATAAGAGATTGTGAGATTAGAGGTGCGGTTGTCATTTGCCTAAATCCCATTATTGAATTCTAAAAAACAAAGTAAGTTGGAATTTTCCAGGGCTCTCTTTTCTATAAACATCTTTGACTCACAGTAGATCTCTCTGATTCTTTAAATCTCTGGATGTCCCCTATTGCTTTTCTCGCACTGTTTCCCATACAAAACATTCCCGCACTGCTGAACATTCTCAGAGAGTTCTGCATTCTGCTCATTGCTCACTTCTGTAACACGGGGGGCCCCAGATTCACACAAGCTTTGTCTTCTCAATCTCAGGCTCTTTATAGTATTACTAGACTTTCCATGAGCCGTCAGACCTGGGAGTTAGCTCTGCATTCATATCACATCTCTAGCTGCTACATTTGTATTGTTATTGTATGATAATATAACTAGATTATACTTATCAATAAGGTTTTGTGTGTGTAAGGCTTTAGTTCTCCAGTGTTGTGAGTGACTGAACTCTGCACAACAGGTACTGTAAGCTCTGCAGGGCAGGGAGTGCTGTATAGTTATTAGATAGTAAGCTCTGCAGGGCAGGGAGTGCTGTATAGTTATTAGATAGTAAGCTCTGCAGGGCAGGGAGTGCTGTATAGTTATTAGATAGTAAGCTCTGCAGGGCAGGGAGTCAGTGAGTGCTGTATAGTTATTAGATAGTAAGCTCTGCAGGACAGGGAGTCAGTGAGTGTTCTATATCTAATAGATAGTAAGTTCTGCAGGACAGGGAGTCAGTGAGTGTTCTATATCTAATAGATAGTAAGTTCTGCAGGACAGGGAGTCAGTGAGTGTTCTATATCTAATAGATAGTAAGTTCTGCAGGACAGGGAGTCAGTGAGTGTTCTATATCTAATAGATAGTAAGTTCTGCAGGACAGGGAGTCAGTGAGTGTTCTATATCTAATAGATAGTAAGCTCTGCAGGACAGGGAGTCAGTGAGTGTTCTATATCTAATAGATAGTAAGTTCTGCAGGACAGAGAGTCAGTGAGTGTTCTATATCTAATAGATAGTAAGTTCTGCAGGACAGGGAGTCAGTGAGTGTTCTATATCTAATAGATAGTAAGTTCTGTAGGACAGGGAGTCAGTGAGTGTTCTATATCTAATAGATAGTAAGTTCTGCAGGACAGGGAGTTAGTGAGTGTTCTATATCTAATAGATAGTAAGTTCTGTAGGACAGGGAGTCAGTGAGTGTTTTATAGCTAATAGATAGTAAGTTCTGCAGGACAGGGAGTCAGTGAGTTCTCTATATCTAATAGATAGTAAGTTCTGCAGAACAGGGAGTTCGTGAGTGTTCTATATCTAATAGATAGTAAGTTCTGCAGGACAGGGAGTCAGTGAGTGTTCTATATCTAATAGATAGTAAGCTCTGCAGGACAGGGAGTCAGTGAGTGTTCTATATCTAATAGATAGTAAGTTCTGCAGGACAGGGAGTCAGTGAGTGTTCTATATCTAATAGATAGTAAGTTCTGCAGGACAGAGAGTCAGTGAGTGTTCTATATCTAATAGATAGTAAGTTCTGCAGGACAGGGAGTCAGTGAGTGTTCTATATCTAATAGATAGTAAGTTCTGCAGGACAGAGAGTCAGTGAGTGTTCTATATCTAATAGATAGTAAGTTCTGCAGGACAGAGAGTCAGTGAGTGTTCTATATCTAATAGATAGTAAGTTCTGCAGGACAGAGAGTCAGTGAGTGTTCTATATCTAATAGATAGTAAGTTCTGCAGGACAGAGAGTCAGTGAGTGTTCTATATCTAATAGATAGTAAGTTCTGCAGGACAGGGAGTTAGTGAGTGTTCTATATCTAATAGATAGTAAGTTCTGCAGGACAGGGAGTCAGTGAGTGTTCTATATCTAATAGATAGTAAGTTCTGCAGGACAGAGAGTCAGTGAGTGTTCTATATCTAATAGATAGTAAGTTCTGCAGGACAGAGAGTCAGTGAGTGTTCTATATCTAATAGATAGTAAGTTCTGCAGGACAGGGAGTCAGTGAGTGTTCTATATCTAATAGATAGTAAGTTCTGCAGGACAGGGAGTCAGTGAGTGTTCTATATCTAATATATAGAATGCTCTGCAGGACAGGGAGTCAGTGAGTGTTCTATATCTAATAGATAAGTTGTGCAGGACAGGGAGTTAGTGAGTGTTCTATATCTAATAGATAGTAAGCTCTGTAGGGCAGGGAGTCAGTGAGTGTTCTATATCTAATAGATAGTAAGTTCTGCAGGACAGGGAGTCAGTGAGTGTTCTATATCTAATAGATAGTAAGCTCTGTAGGGCAGGGAGTCAGTGAGTGTTCTATATCTAACAGATAGTAAGTTCTGCAGGACAGGGAGTCAGTGAGTGTTCTATATCTAATAGATAGTAAGTTCTGCAGGACAGAGAGTCAGTGAGTGTTCTATATCTAATAGATAATAAGTTCTGCAGGACAGGGAGTCAGTGAGTGTTCTATATCTAATAGATAATAAGTTCTGCAGGACAGGGAGTCAATGAGTGTTCTATATCTAATAGATAGTAAGTTCTGCAGGACAGGGAGTCAGTGAGTGTTCTATATCTAATAGATAGTAAGCTCTGCAGGGCATGGAGTCAGTGAGTGTTCTATATCTAATAGATAGTAAGTTCTGCAGGACAGGGAGTTAGTGAGTGTTCTATATCTAATAGATAGTAAGTTCTGCAGGACAGGGAGTCAGTGAGTGTTCTATATCTAATATATAGAATGCTCTGCAGGACAGGGAGTCAGTGAGTGTTCTATATCTAATAGATAGTAAGTTCTGCAGGACAGGAAGTCAGTGAGTGTTCTATATCTAATAGATAGTAAGCTCTGCAGGGCATGGAGTCAGTGAGTGTTCTATATCTAATAGATAGTAAGTTCTGCAGGACAGGGAGTCAGTGAGTGTTCTATATCTAATAGATAGTAAGTTCTGCAGGACAGAGAGTCAGTGAGTGTTCTATATCTAATAGATAGTAAGTTCTGCAGGACAGGGAGTCAGTGAGTGTTCTATATCTAATAGAGAGTAAGTTCTGCAGGACAGAGAGTCAGTGAGTGTTCTATATCTAATAGATAGTAAGTTCTGCAGGACAGGGAGTCAGTGAGTGTTCTATATCTAATAGATAGTAAGTTCTGCAGGACAGAGAGTCAGTGAGTGTTCTATATCTAATAGATAGTAAGCTCTGCAGGACAGGGAGTCAGTGAGTGTTCTATATCTAATAGATAGTAAGTTCTGCAGGACAGAGAGTCAGTGAGTGTTCTATATCTAATAGATAGTAAGCTCTGCAGGACAGGGAGTCAGTGAGTGTTCTATATCTAATAGATAGTAAGCTCTGTAGGGTAGGGAGTCAGTGAGTGTTCTATATCTAATAGATAGTAAGCTCTGTAGGGTAGGGAGTCAGTGAGTGTTCTATATCTAATAGATAGTAAGTTTTGCAGGACAGGGAGTCAGTGAGTGTTCTATATCTAATAGATAGTAAGTTTTGCAGGACAGGGAGTCAGTGAGTGTTCTATATCTAATAGATAGTAAGTTCTGTAGGGCAGGGAGTCAGTGAGTGTTCTATATCTAATAGATAGTAAGTTCTGCAGGACAGGGAGTCAGTGAGTGTTCTATATCTAATAGATAGTAAGTTCTGCAGGACAGGGAGTCAGTGAGTGTTCTATATCTAATAGATAGTAAGTTCTGCAGGACAGGGAGTCAGTGAGTGTTCTATATCTAATAGATAGTAAGTTCTGCAGGACAGGGAGTCAGTGAGTGTTCTATATCTAATAGATAGTAAGTTCTGCAGGACAGGGAGTCAGTGAGTGTTCTATATCTAATAGATAGTAAGCTCTGCAGGACAGGGAGTCAGTGAGTGTTCTATATCTAATAGATAGTAAGTTTTGCAGGACAGGGAGTCAGTGAGTGTTCTATATCTAATAGATAGTAAGTTCTGTAGGGCAGGGAGTCAGTGAGTGTTCTATATCTAATAGATAATAAGTTCTGTAGGACAGGGAGTCAGTGAGTGTTTTATAGCTAATAGATAGTAAGTTCTGCAGGACAGGGAGTTAGTGAGTGTTCTATATCTAATAGATAGTAAGTTCTGCAGGACAGGGAGTCAGTGAGTGTTCTATATCTAATAGATAGTAAGTTCTGCAGGACAGGGAGTTAGTGAGTGTTCTATATCTAATAGATAGTAAGTTCTGCAGGACAGGGAGTCAGTGAGTGTTCTATATCTAATAGATAGTAAGCTCTGCAGGACAGGGAGTTAGTGAGTGTTCTATATCTAATAGATAGTAAGTTCTGCAGGACAGGGAGTCAGTGAGTGTTCTATATCTAATATATAGTAAGCTCTGCAGGACAGGGAGTCAGTGAGTGTTCTATATCTAATAGATAGTAAGTTCTGCAGGACAGGGAGTCAGTGAGTGTTCTATATCTAATAGATAGTAAGTTCTGCAGGACAGGGAGTCAGTGAGTGTTCTATATCTAATAGATAGTAAGTTCTGCAGGACAGGGAGTCAGTGAGTGTTCTATATCTAATAGATAGTAAGTTCTGCAGGACAGGGAGTCAGTGAGTGTTCTATATCTAATAGATAGTAAGTTCTGCAGGACAGGGAGTCAGTGAGTGTTCTATATCTAATAGATAGTAAGCTCTGCAGGACAGGGAGTTCGTGAGTGTTCTATATCTAATAGATAGTAAGCTCTGTAGGGCAGGGAGTCAGTGAGTGTTCTATATCTAATAGATAGTAAGTTCTGCAGGACAGGGAGTCAGTGAGTGTTCTATATCTAATAGATAGTAAGCTCTGTAGGGCAGGGAGTCAGTGAGTGTTCTATATCTAATACATAGTAAGTTCTGCAGGACAGGGAGTCAGTGAGTGTTCTATATCTAATAGATAGTAAGTTCTGCAGGACAGGGAGTCAGTGAGTGTTCTATATCTAATAGATAGTAAGCTCTGCAGGACAGGGAGTCAGTGAGTGTTCTATATCTAATAGATAGTAATTTCTGCAGGACAGAGAGTCAGTGAGTGTTCTATATCTAATAGATAGTAAGTTCTGCAGGACAGGGAGTCAGTGAGTGTTCTATATCTAATAGATAGTAAGTTCTGCAGGACAGGGAGTCAGTGAGTGTTCTATATCTAATAGATAGTAAGCTCTGCAGGACAGGGAGTCAGTGAGTGTTCTATATCTAATAGATAGTAAGTTCTGCAGGACAGAGAGTCAGTGAGTGTTCTATATCTAATAGATAGTAAGTTCTGCAGGACAGGGAGTCAGTGAGTGTTCTATATCTAATAGATAGTAAGTTCTGCAGGACAGGGAGTCAGTGAGTGTTCTATATCTAATAGATAGTAAGTTCTGCAGGACAGAGAGTCAGTGAGTGTTCTATATCTAATAGATAGTAAGTTCTGCAGGACAGGGAGTCAGTGAGTGTTCTATATCTAATAGATAGTAAGTTCTGCAGGACAGGGAGTCAGTGAGTGTTCTATATCTAATAGATAGTAAGTTCTGCAGGACAGGGAGTCAGTGAGTGTTCTATATCTAATAGATAGTAAGCTCTGCAGGGCATGGAGTCAGTGAGTGTTCTATATCTAATAGATAGTAAGTTCTGCAGGACAGGGAGTCAGTGAGTGTTCTATATCTAATAGATAGTAAGTTCTGCAGGACAGAGAGTCAGTGAGTGTTCTATATCTAATAGATAGTAAGTTCTGCAGGACAGGGAGTCAGTGAGTGTTCTATATCTAATAGATAGTAAGTTCTGCAGGACAGGGTGTCAGTGAGTTCTCTATATCAAATAGATAGTAAGTTCTGCAGGACAGGGAGTCAGTGAGCGCTGTATAACTATTAGATAGTAAGCTCTGCAGGGCAGGGAGTCAGTGAGTGTTCTATATCTAATAGATAGTAGGTTCTGCAGGACAGGGAGTCAGTGAGTGTTCTATATCTAATAGATAGTAAGTTCTGCAGGACAGGGAGTCAGTTAGTGTTCTATATCTAATAGATAGTAAGCTCTGCAGGGCATGGAGTCAGTGAGTGTTCTATATCTAATAGATAGTAAGTTCTGCAGGACAGGGAGTCAGTGAGTGTTCTATATCTAATAGATAGTAAGTTCTGCAGGACAGAGAGTCAGTGAGTGTTCTATATCTAATAGATAGTAAGCTCTGCAGGACAGGGAGTCAGTGAGTGTTCTATATCTAATAGATAGTAAGCTCTGTAGGGCAGGGAGTCAGTGAGTGTTCTATATCTAATAGATAGTAAGCTCTGTAGGGCAGGGAGTCAGTGAGTGTTCTATATCTAATAGATAGTAAGCTCTGCAGGGCAGGGAGTCAGTGAGTGTTCTATATCTAATAGATAGTAAGTTCTGCAGGACAGGGAGTCAGTGAGTGTTCTATATCTAATAGATAGTAAGCTCTGTAGGGCAGGGAGTCAGTGAGTGTTCTATATCTAATAGATAGTAAGTTCTGCAGGACAGGGAGTCAGTGAGTGTTCTATATCTAATAGATAGTAAGTTCTGCAGGACAGGGAGTCAGTGAGTGTTCTATATCTAATAGATAGTAAGTTCTGCAGGACAGAGAGTCAGTGAGTGTTCTATATCTAATAGATAGTAAGTTCTGCAGGACAGAGAGTCAGTGAGTGTTCTATATCTAATAGATAGTAAGTTCTGGAGGACAGAGAGTCAGTGAGTGTTGTATATCTAATAGATAGTAAGTTCTGGAGGACAGAGAGTCAGTGAGTGTTCTATATCTAATAGATAGTAAGTTCTGGAGGACAGAGAGTCAGTGAGTGTTCTATATCTAATAGATAGTAAGTTCTGCAGGACAGGGAGTCAGTGAGTGTTCTATATCTAATAGATAGTAAGTTCTGCAGGACAGGGAGTCAGTGAGTGTTCTATATCTAATAGATAGTAAGTTCTGCAGGACAGGGAGTCAGTGAGTGTTCTATATCTAATAGATAGTAAGTTCTGCAGGACAGGGAGTCAGTGAGTGTTCTATATCTAATAGATAATAAGTTCTGCAGGACAGGGAGTCAGTGAGTGTTCTATATCTAATAGATAGTAAGTTCTGCAGGACAGGGAGTTAGTGAGTGTTCTATATCTAATAGATAGTAAGTTCTGCAGGACAGGGAGTCAGTGAGTGTTCTATACTAATTGATAGTAAGCTCTGTAGGGCAGGGAGTTAGTGAGTGTTCTATATCTAATAGATAATAAGTTCTGCAGGACAGGGAGTCAGTGAGTGTTCTATATCTAATAGATAGTAAGTTCTGCAGGACAGGGAGTCAGTGAGTTCTCTATATCTAATAGATAATAAGTTCTGCAGGACAGGGAGTCAGTGAGTGTTCTATATCTAATAGATAGTAAGTTCTGCAGGACAGAGAGTCAGTGAGTGTTCTATATCTAATAGATAGTAAGCTCTGCAGGACAGGGAGTCAGTGAGTGTTCTATATCTAATATATAGTAAGTTCTGCAGGACAGGGAGTCAGTGAGTGTTCTATATCTAATAGATAGTAAGCTCTGTAGGGCAGGGAGTCAGTGAGTGTTCTATATCTAATAGATAGTAAGCTCTGTAGGGCAGGGAGTCAGTGAGTGTTCTATATCTAATAGATAGTAAGTTCTGCAGGACAGGGAGTCAGTGAGTGTTCTATATCTAATATATAGTAAGTTCTGCAGGACAGGGAGTCAGTGAGTGTTCTATATCTAATAGATAGTAAGCTCTGTAGGGCAGGGAGTCAGTGAGTGTTCTATATCTAATAGATAGTAAGCTCTGTAGGGCAGGGAGTCAGTGAGTGTTCTATATCTAATATATAGTAAGTTCTGTAGGGCAGGGAGTCAGTGAGTGTTCTATATCTAATAGATAGTAAGCTCTGTAGGGCAGGGAGTCAGTGAGTGTTCTATATCTAATAGATAGTAAGTTCTGCAGGACAGGGAGTCAGTGAGTGTTTTATAGCTAATAGATAGTAAGTTTTGCAGGACAGGGAGTCGGTGAGTGTTCTATATCTAATAGATAGTAAGTTCTGCAGGGCATGGAGTCAGTGAGTGTTCTATATCTAATAGATAGTAAGTTCTGCAGGACAGGGAGTCAGTGAGTGTTCTATATCTAATAGATAGTACGTTCGGCAGGATAGAGAGTCAGTGAGTGTTCTATATCTAATAGATAGTAAGCTCTGCAGGACAGGGAGTCAGTGAGTGTTCTATATCTAATAGATAGTAAGTTCTGCAGGACAGGGAGTCAGTGAGTGTTCTATATCTAATAGATAGTAAGTTCTGCAGGACAGGGAGTTAGTGAGTGCTGTATAACTATTAGATAGTAAGCTCTGCAGGGCAGGGAGTCAGTGAGTGCTGTATAACTATTAGATAGTAAGTTCTGCAGGACAGGGAGTCAGTGAGCGCTGTATAACTATTAGATAGTAAGCTCTGCAGGGCAGGGAGTCAGTGAGTGCTGAATAGCTATTAGAAAGTAAGCTCTGCAGGGCAGGGAGTCAGTGAGTGCTGTATAACTATTAGATAGTAAGCTCTGCAGGGCAGGAAATCAGTGAGCTCTGTATAGCTATTAAATAGTAAGCTCTGTAGGGCAGGGAGTCAGTGAGTGTTCTATATCTAATAGATAGTAAGTTTTGCAGGACAGGGAGTCAGTGAGTGTTTTATAGCTAATAGATAGTAAGTTCTGCAGGACAGGGAGTCAGTGAGTGTTCTATATCTAACAGATAGTAAGTTCTGCAGGACAGGGAGTCAGTGAGTGTTCTATATCTAATAGATAGTAAGTTCTGCAGGACAGAGAGTCAGTGAGTGTTCTATATCTAATAGATAGTAAGTTCTGCAGGACAGGGAGTTAGTGAGTGTTCTATATCTAATAGATAAGTTCTGCAGGATAGAGAGTCAGTGAGTGTTCTATATCTAATAGATAGTAAGTTCTGCAGGACAGGGAGTCAGTGAGTGTTCTATATCTAATAGATAGTAAGTTCTGCAGGACAGGGAGTCAGTGAGTGTTCTATATCTAATAGATAGTAAGTTCTGCAGGACAGAGAGTCAGTGAGTGTTCTATATCTAATAGATAGTAAGTTCTGCAGGACAGGGAGTCAGTGAGTGTTCTATATCTAATAGATAGTAGGTTCTGAAGGACAGAGAGTCAGTGAGTGTTCTATATCTAATAGATAGTAAGTTCTGCAGGACAGGGAGTCAGTGAGTGTTCTATATCTAATAGATAGTAAGCTCTGCAGGACAGGGAGTCAGTGAGTGTTCTATATCTAATAGATAGTAAGTTCTGCAGGACAGGGAGTCAGTGAGTGTTCTATATCTAATAGATAGTAAGCTCTGCAGGGCAGGGAGTCAGTGAGTGTTCTATATCTAATAGATAGTAAGCTCTGCAGGGCATGGAGTCAGTGAGTGTTCTATATCTAATAGATAGTAAGTTCTGCAGGACAGAGAGTCAGTGAGTGTTCTATATCTAATAGATAGTAAGTTCTGCAGGACAGAGAGTCAGTGAGTGTTCTATATCTAATAGATAATAAGTTCTGCAGGACAGGGAGTCAGTGAGTGTTCTATATCTAATAGATAGTAAGTTCTGCAGGACAGGGAGTCAGTGAGTGTTCTATATCTAATAGATAGTAAGTTCTGCAGGACAGAGAGTCAGTGAGTGTTCTATATCTAATAGATAGTAAGTTCTGCAGGACAGGTAGTCAGTGAGTGTTCTATATCTAATAGATAGTAAGTTCTGCAGGACAGGGAGTCAGTGAGTGTTCTATATCTAATAGATAGTAAGTTCTGCAGGACAGGGAGTCAGTGAGTGTTCTATATCTAATAGATAGTAAGCTCTGTAGGGCAGGGAGTCAGTGAGTGTTCTATATCTAATAGATAGTAAGTTCTGCAGGACAGGGAGTTAGTGAGTGTTCTATATCTAATAGATAGTAAGTTCTGCAGGACAGGGAGTCAGTGAGTGTTCTATATCTAATAGATAGTAAGTTCTGCAGGACAGGGAGTCAGTGAGTGTTCTATATCTAATAGATAGTAGGTTCTGCAGGACAGGGAGTCAGTGAGTGTTCTATATCTAATAGATAGTAAGTTCTGCAGGACAGGGAGTCAGTGAGTGTTCTATATCTAATAGATAGTAAGTTCTGCAGGACAGGGAGTCAGTGAGTGTTCTATATCTAATAGATAGTAAGTTCTGCAGGACAGGGAGTCAGTGAGTGTTCTATATCTAATAGATAGTAAGCTCTGTAGGACAGGGAGTCAGTGAGTGTTCTATATCTAATAGATAGTAAGTTCTGCAGGACAGGGAGTCAGTGAGTGTTCTATATCTAATAGATAGTAAGTTCTGCAGGACAGGGAGTCAGTGAGTGTTCTATATCTAATAGATAGTAAGTTCTGCAGGACAGGGAGTCAGTGAGTGTTCTATATCTAATAGATAGTAAGTTCTGCAGGACAGGGAGTCAGTGAGTGTTCTATATCTAATAGATAGTAAGTTCTGCAGGACAGGGAGTCAGTGAGTGTTCTATATCTAATAGATAGTAAGTTCTGCAGGACAGGGAGTCAGTGAGTGTTCTATATCTAACAGATAGTAAGTTCTGCAGGACAGGGAGTCAGTGAGTGTTCTATATCTAATATATAGTAAGTTCTGCAGGACAGGGAGTCAGTGAGTGTTCTATATCTAATAGATAGTAAGCTCTGCAGGACAGGGAGTCGGTGAGTGTTCTATATCTAATAGATAGTAAGCTCTGTAGGGCAGGGAGTCAGTGAGTGTTCTATATCTAATAGATAGTAAGCTCTGTAGGGTAGGGAGTCAGTGAGTGTTCTATATCTAATAGATAGTAAGTTCTGCAGGACAGGGAGTCAGTGAGTGTTCTATATCTAACAGATAGTAAGTTCTGCAGGACAGGGAGTCGGTGAGTGTTCTATATCTAATAGATAGTAAGTTCTGCAGGACAGGGAGTCAGTGAGTGTTCTATATCTAACAGATAGTAAGTTCTGCAGGACAGGGAGTCGGTGAGTGTTCTATATCTAATAGATAGTAAGTTCTGCAGGACAGGGAGTCAGTGAGTGTTCTATATCTAATAGATAGTAAGCTCTGCAGGACAGGGAGTCAGTGAGTGTTCTATATCTAATAGATAGTAAGTTTTGCAGGACAGGGAGTCAGTGAGTGTTCTATATCTAATAGATAGTAAGTTCTGCAGGACAGGGAGTTCGTGAGTGTTCTATATCTAATAGATAGTAAGCTCTGTAGGGCAGGGAGTCAGTGAGTGTTCTATATCTAATAGATAGTAAGTTCTGCAGGACAGGGAGTCAGTGAGTGTTCTATATCTAATAGATAGTAAGTTCTGCAGGACAGAGAGTCAGTGAGTGTTCTATATCTAATAGATAGTAAGTTCTGCAGGACAGGGAGTCAGTGAGTGTTCTATATCTAATAGATAGTAAGTTCTGCAGGACAGGGAGTTAGTGAGTGTTCTATATCTAATAGATAGTAAGCTCTGTAGGGCAGGGAGTCAGTGAGTGTTCTATATCTAATAGATAGTAAGCTCTGTAGGGTAGGGAGTCAGTGAGTGTTCTATATCTAATAGATAGTAAGCTCTGTAGGGTAGGGAGTCAGTGAGTGTTCTATATCTAATAGATAGTAAGTTCTGCAGGACAGAGAGTCAGTGAGTGTTCTATATCTAATAGATAGTAAGTTCTGCAGGACAGGGAGTCAGTGAGTTCTCTATATCTAATAGATAGTAAGTTCTGCAGGACAGGGAGTCAGTGAGTGTTCTATATCTAATAGATAGTAAGTTCTGCAGGACAGAGAGTCAGTGAGTGTTCTATATCTAATAGATAGTAAGCTCTGCAGGACAGGGAGTTAGTGAGTGTTCTATATCTAATAGATAGTAAGTTCTGCAGGACAGGGAGTCAGTGAGTGTTCTATATCTAATAGATAGTAAGTTCTGGAGGACAGAGAGTCAGTGAGTGTTCTATATCTAATAGATAGTAAGTTCTGGAGGACAGAGAGTCAGTGAGTGTTCTATATCTAATAGATAGTAAGTTCTGTAGGGCAGGGAGTCAGTGAGTGTTCTATATCTAATAGATAGTAAGCTCTGCAGGACAGGGAGTTAGTGAGTGTTCTATATCTAATAGATAGTAAGTTCTGCAGGACAGGGAGTCAGTGAGTGTTCTATATCTAATAGATAGTAAGTTCTGCAGGACAGGGAGTCAGTGAGTGTTCTATATCTAATAGATAGTAAGTTCTGCAGGACAGGGAGTCAGTGAGTGTTCTATATCTAATAGATAGTAAGTTCTGCAGGACAGGGAGTTAGTGAGTGCTGTATAACTATTAGATAGTAAGCTCTGCAGGGCAGGGAGTCAGTGAGTGCTGTATAACTATTAGATAGTAAGTTCTGCAGGACAGGGAGTCAGTGAGTGCTGTATAACTATTAGATAGTAAGCTCTGCAGGGCAGGGAGTCAGTGAGTGCTGTATAACTATTAGATAGTAAGCTCTGCAGGACAGGGAGTCAGTGAGTGTTCTATATCTAATAGATAGTAAGTTCTGCAGGACAGGGAGTCAGTGAGTGTTCTATATCTAATAGATAGTAAGTTCTGCAGGACAGGGAGTTAGTGAGTGTTCTATAGCTAATAGATAGTAAGTTCTGCAGGACAGGGAGTTAGTGAGTGTTCTATATCTAATAGATAGTAAGTTCTGCAGGACAGGGAGTTAGTGAGTGTTCTATAGCTAATAGATAGTAAGTTCTGCAGGACAGGGAGTTAGTGAGTGTTCTATATCTAATAGATAGTAAGTTCTGCAGGACAGGGAGTTAGTGAGTGTTCTATAGCTAATAGATAGTAAGTTCTGCAGGACAGGGAGTTAGTGAGTGTTCTATATCTAATAGATAGTAAGTTCTGTAGGGCAGGGAGTCAGTGAGTGTTCTATATCTAATAGATAATAAGTTCTGTAGGACAGGGAGTCAGTGAGTGTTTTATAGCTAATAGATAGTAAGTTCTGCAGGACAGGGAGTTAGTGAGTGTTCTATATCTAATAGATAGTAAGTTCTGCAGGACAGGGAGTTAGTGAGTGTTCTATAGCTAATAGATAGTAAGTTCTGCAGGACAGGGAGTTAGTGAGTGTTCTATATCTAATAGATAGTAAGTTCTGTAGGGCAGGGAGTCAGTGAGTGTTCTATATCTAATAGATAATAAGTTCTGTAGGACAGGGAGTCAGTGAGTGTTTTATAGCTAATAGATAGTAAGTTCTGCAGGACAGGGAGTTAGTGAGTGTTCTGTTTCTAGTAGATTGTAAGTTCTGCAGGGCAAACTCAATATTTATTTAGTTGAGAACCGTGCCAGGGCGTTAGTTATAACTGTGAGTACCGTTGTTAACATAAACAATTATTTCCCGCAGTTACGTCTGAGTGAAACGCAATATAATCACACTAGGGACAGTCCCCTCTCTGTCGCTGAGTGACACTCAGGGACGCTTTGTCCTCCTGGATCAGAGAGTGACAGATGAGGGAAGACTTAATGGCCTTGTATTTGCTGAGAGTAAACAGCTCAGTTTGTTTTTTAAATCCCTTTCCACCTCCTTTCTGCACCCTTTAACCCTTTCACTGCTGCACTGCTTTCCAGTTCCTCTAAAGACCCTTTAACAGAGAAAGGTACAAACTACTGATCTGAATTCCCCTTTAAATATTTTGTATTAATTCCCTTCCCCAATCGGTCCCACAACTATTAGTAAAATCACAGTACAAAGTAAAGGAACATAAAGGTACAGAAGCACAGTTCAAATTCACTGAGATTTGTTTGTGATATTCAGAAATGCTTTATAAATGTTCTTCCAGCACGTGACCCGCTGAGTATCTGACGATACGAATTCTATGCATTTATGTGATACTCGTGCTTTCTGCTAGTGCTATATCCCTGCCAGCACGTGCCCGCTGAGTATCTGACGATAAGAATTCTATACATTTATGTGATACTCGTGCTTTCTGCTAGTGCTATATCCCTGCCAGCACGTGACCTGCTGAGTATCTGACTGTAAGAATTCTATACATTTATGTGATACTCGTGCTTTCTGCTAGTGCTATATCCCTGCCAGCACATGACCCGCTGAGTATCTGACGATACGAATTCTATGCATTTATGTGATACTCGTGCTTTCTGCTAGTGCTATATCCCTGCCAGCACGTGACCCGCTGAGTATCTGACGATAAGAATTCTATACATTTATGTGATACTCGTGCTTTCTCCTAGTGCTATATCCCTGCCAGCACGTGACCCGCTGAGTATCTGACGATAAGAATTCTATACATTTATGTGATACTCGTGCTTTCTGCTAGTGCTATATCCCTGCCAGCACGTGACCTGCTGAGTATCTGACGATAAGAATTCTATACATTTATGTGATACTCGTGCTTTCTGCTAGTGCTATATCCCTGCCAGCACGTGACCCGCTGAGTATCTGACGATAAGAATTCTATACATTTATGTGATACTCGTGCTTTCTGCTAGTGCTATATCCCTGCCAGCACGTGACCCGCTGAGTATCTGACGATAAGAGTTCTATACATTTATGTGATACTCGTGCTTTCTCTTAGTGCTATATCCCTGCCAGCAGGTGACCCGCTGAGTATCTGACTGTAAGAATTCTATGCATTTATGGGATGCTCGTGCTTTCTCCTAGTGCTATATCCCTGCCAGCACGTGACCTGCTGAGTATCTGACTGTAAGAATTCTATGCATTTATGGGATGCTCGTGCTTTCTCCTAGTGCTATATCCCTGCCAGCACGTGACCCGCTGAGTATCTGTCGATAAGAATTCTATACATTTATGTGATACTCGTGCATTCTCCTAGTGCTATATCCTTGCCAGCACGTGACCTGCTGAGTATCTGACTGTAAGAATTCTATACATTTATGTGAAACTCGTGCATTCTCCTAGTGCTATATCCCTGCCAGCACGTGACCCGCTGAGTATCTGACTGTAAGAATTCTATAAATTTATGTGATACTCGTGCTTTCTCCTAGTGCTATATCCCTGCCAGCACGTGACCCACTGAGTATCTGACGATAAGAATTCTGTACATTTATATGATACTCGTGCTTTCTCCTAGTGCTATATCCCTGCCAGCACGTGACCCGCTGAGTATCTGACGATAAGAATTCTATACATTTATGTGATACTCGTGCTTTCTCCTAGTGCTATATCCCTGCCAGCACGTGACCCGCTGAGTATCTGACGATAAGAATTCTATACATTTATGTGATACTCGTGCTTTCTGCTAGTGCTATATCCCTGCCAGCACGTGACCTGCTGAGTATCTGACGATAAGAATTCTATACATTTATGTGATACTCGTGCTTTCTGCTAGTGCTATATCCCTGCCAGCACGTGACCCGCTGAGTATCTGACGATAAGAATTCTATACATTTATGTGATACTCGTGCTTTCTGCTAGTGCTATATCCCTGCCAGCACGTGACCCGCTGAGTATCTGACGATAAGAATTCTATACATTTATGTGATACTCGTGCTTTCTGCTAGTGCTATATCCCTGCCAGCATGTGACCCGCTGAGTATCTGACGATAAGAGTTCTATACATTTATGTGATACTCGTGCTTTCTCTTAGTGCTATATCCCTGCCAGCAGGTGACCCGCTGAGTATCTGACTGTAAGAATTCTATGCATTTATGGGATGCTCGTGCTTTCTCCTAGTGCTATATCCCTGCCAGCACGTGACCTGCTGAGTATCTGACTGTAAGAATTCTATGCATTTATGGGATGCTCGTGCTTTCTCCTAGTGCTATATCCCTGCCAGCACGTGACCCGCTGAGTATCTGTCGATAAGAATTCTATACATTTATGTGATACTCGTGCATTCTCCTAGTGCTATATCCCTGCCAGCACGTGACCTGCTGAGTATCTGACTGTAAGAATTCTATACATTTATGTGAAACTCGTGCATTCTCCTAGTGCTATATCCCTGCCAGCACGTGACCCGCTGAGTATCTGACTGTAAGAATTCTATAAATTTATGTGATACTCGTGCTTTCTCCTAGTGCTATATCCCTGCCAGCACGTGACCCACTGAGTATCTGACGATAAGAATTCTGTACATTTATATGATACTCGTGCTTTCTCCTAGTGCTATATCCCTGCCAGCACGTGACCCGCTGAGTATCTGACGATAAGAATTCTATACATTTATGTGATACTCGTGCTTTCTCCTAGTGCTATATCCCTGCCAGCACGTGACCCGCTGAGTATCTGACGATAAGAATTCTATGCATTTATGTGATACTCGTGCATTCTGCTAGTGCTATATCCCTGCCAGCACGTGACCCGCTGAGTATCTGACGATACAAATTCTATGCATTTATGTGATACTCGTGCATTCTGCTAGTGCTATATCCCTGCCAGCACGTGACCCGCTGAGTATCTGATGATAACAATTGTATGCATTTATGTGATACTCGTGCATTCTGCTAGTGCTATATCCCTGCCAGCACGTGACCCGCTGAGTATCTGACAATAAGAATTTGATGCATTTATGTGATACTCGTGCATTCTGCTAGTGCTATATCCCAGCCAGCACGTGACCCCTGAGTATCTGATGAATAGAATTATATACATTTATGTGATACTTGTGCTTTCTCCTAGTGCTATATCCCTGCCAGCACGTGACCCGCTGAGTATCTGACGGTAAGAATTCTATACATTTATGTGATACTCGTGCTTTCTCCTAGTGCTATATCCCTGCCAGCACGTGACCTGCTGAGTATCTGACGATAAGAATTCTATACATTTATGTGATACTCGTGCTTTCTCCTAGTGCTATATCCCTGCCAGCACGTGACCCGCTGAGTATCTGACGATAAGAATTCTATACATTTATGTGATACTCGTGCATTCTCCTAGTGCTATATCCCTGCCAGCACGTGACCCGCTGAGTATCTGACGATAAGAATTCTATACATTTATGTGATACTCGTGCATTCTCCTAGTGCTATATCCCTGCCAGCACGTGACCTGCTGAGTATCTGACGATAAGAATTCTATACATTTATGTGATACTTGTGCATTCTCCTAGTGCTATATCCCTGCCAGCACGTGACCCGCTGAGTATCTGACGGTAAGAATTCTATACATTTATGTGATACTCGCGCTTTCTCCTAGTGCTATATATCTGCCAGCACGTGACCCGCTGAGTATCTGACGGTAAGAATTCTATACATTTATGTGATACTCGCGCTTTCTCCTAGTGCTATATATCTGCCAGCACGTGACCCGCTGAGTATCTGACGATAAGAATTCTATACATTTATGTGATACTCGTGATTTCTCCTAGTGCTATATCCCTGCCAGCACGTGACCCACTGAGTATCTGACGGTAAGAATTCTATACATTTATGTGATACTCGTGCTTTCTCCTAGTGCTATATATCTGCCAGCACGTGACCCGCTGAGTATCTGACGATAAGAATTCTATACATTTATGTGATACTCGTGCTTTCTGCTAGTGCTATATCCCTGCCAGCACGTGACCCGCTGAGTATCTGACGATAAGAGTTCTATACATTTATGTGATACTCGTGCTTTCTGCTAGTGCTATATCCCTGCCAGCACGTGACCCGCTGAGTATCTGACGATAAGAATTCTATACATTTATGTGATACTCGTGCTTTCTCCTAGTGCTATATCCCTGCCAGCACGTGACCCGCTGAGTATCTGACGATAAGAATTCTATACATTTATGTGATACTCGTGCTTTCTCCTAGTGCTATATCCCTGCCAGCACGTGACCCGCTGAGTATCTGACGGTAAGAATTCTATACATTTATGTGATACTCGTGCTTTCTCCTAGTGCTATATATCTGCCAGCACGTGACCCGCTGAGTATCTGACGGTAAGAATTCTATACATTTATGTGATGCTCGTGCTTTCTCCTAGTGCTATATATCTGCCAGCACGTGACCCGCTGAGTATCTGACGGTAAGAATTCTATACATTTATGTGATACTCGTGCTTTCTCCTAGTGCTATATATCTGCCAGCACGTGACCTGCTGAGTATCTGACGATAAGAATTCTATACATTTATGTGAAACTCGTGCTTTCTCCTAGTGCTATATCCCTGCCAGCACGTGACCTGCTGAGTATCTGACGATAAGAATTCTATACATTTATGTGATACTCGTGCTTTCTGCTAGTGCTATATCCCTGACAGCACGTGACTCGCTGAGTATCTAAGGATAAGAATTCTATACATTTATGTGATACTCGTGCTTTCTGCTAGTGCTATATCCCTGACAGCACGTGACTCGCTGAGTATCTGACGATAAGAATTCTATTCATTTATGTGAAACTCGTGCTTTCTTCTAGTGCTATATCCCTGACAGCACGTGACCCGCTGAGTATCTGACGATAAGAATTCTATACATTTATGTGATACTCGTGCTTTCTGCTAGTGCTATATCCCTGCCAGCACGTGACCCCTGAGTATCTGACTGTAAGAATTCTATACATTTATGTGATACTCGTGCTTTCTGCTAGTGCTATATCCCTGACAGCACGTGACCCGCTGAGTATCTGACGATAAAAATTCTAAACATTTATGTGATACTCGTGCTTTCTCCTAGTGCTATATCCCTGCCAGCACGTGACTCGCTGAGTATCTGACGATAAGAATTCTATACATTTATGTGAAACTCGTGCTTTCTGCTAGTGCTATATCCCTGCCAGCATGTGACCCGCTGAGTATCTGACGATAAGAATTCTATACATTTATGTGATACTCGTGCTTTCTGCTAGTGCTATATCCCTGCCAGCATGTGACCCGCTGAGTATCTGACGATAAGAATTCTATACATTTATGTGATACTCGTGCTTTCTGCTAGTGCTATATCCCTGCCAGCACGTGACTCGCTGAGTATCTGACGATAAGAATTCTATACATTTATGTGATACTCGTGCTTTCTGCTAGTGCTATATCCCTGACAGCACGTGACCCGCTGAGTATCTGACGATAAAAATTCTAAACATTTATGTGATACTCGTGCTTTCTCCTAGTGCTATATCCCTGCCAGCACGTGACTCGCTGAGTATCTGACTGTAAGAATTCTATACATTTATGTGATACTCGTGCTTTCTGCTAGTGCTATATCCCTGCCAGCACGTGACCCGCTGAGTATCTGACTGTAAGAATTCTATACATTTATGTGATACTCGTGCTTTCTCCTAGTGCTATATCCCTGCCAGCACGTGACCCGCTGAGTATCTGATGATTAGAATTATATACATTTATGTGATACTCGTGCTTTCTCCTAGTGCTATATCCCTGCCAGCACGTGACTCGCTGAGTATCTGACTGTAAGAATTCTATACATTTATGTGATACTCGTGCTTTCTGCTAGTGCTATATCCCTGCCAGCACGTGACCCGCTGAGTATCTGACTGTAAGAATTCTATACATTTATGTGATACTCGTGCTTTCTCCTAGTGCTATATCCCTGCCAGCACGTGACCCGCTGAGTATCTGATGATTAGAATTATATACATTTATGTGATACTCGTGCTTTCTCCTAGTGCTATATATCTGCCAGCACGTGACACACTGAGTATCTGATGATTAGAATTATATACATTTATGTGATGCTCGTGCTTTCTCCTAGTGCTATATATCTGCCAGCACGTGACGCACTGAGTATCTGATGATTAGAATTATATACATTTATGTGATGCTCGTGCTTTCTCCTAGTGCTATATCCCTGCCAGCACGTGACTCGCTGAGTATCTGACGATAAGAATTCTATGGGCTAGATTTGTTAAGCTGCGAATGCAGCAGTTTCGCCGGAAACAAAAGTTATGACCGCTGCTACTTAACTCATCCTCCACCTCTGAGACGTTGGACAGCAAACATCCCAGTCAGATATGATCGGGTTGATTGACACCTGATTGGCCGCGAATGTGCAGGGGGGCGGCATTGCACAAGAACTTCACTAGAACTGCTTGTGCAATGATAAATACCGACAGTGTATGCTGTCTGCATTTAGCGATGTCGGGCGGACGCCGATCATGTCCGTCCTACATTTAATAAATCTACCCCTATGCATTTATGTAATAGGGGTAATAGGTGTGTGTGTATATGTGTATATATAGATGTGTAGATAGAGATATAGATATATAGATATATAGATGTGTAGATAGAGATATAGATATATAGATATATAGATAGATATATAGATATATAGATATATAGATAGAGATATAGATATATAGATATATAGATAGAGATATAGAGATATAGATAGAGATATAGATATATAGATATATAGATTTGTAGATAGAGATATAGATATATAGATAGAGATATAGAGATATAGATATATAGATGTGTAGATAGAGATATAGATATATAGATAGAGATATAGAGATATAGATATATAGATATGTAGATAGAGATAGAGATATATAGATATATAGATAGAGATATAGAGATATAGATATATAGATGAGTAGATAGAGATATAGATATATAGATAGAGATATAGAGATATAGATATATAGATATGTAGATAGAGATAGAGATATATAGATATATAGATAGAGATATAGAGATATAGATATATAGATGTGTAGATAGAGATATAGATATATAGATAGAGATATAGAGATATAGATATATAGATGTGTAGATAGAGATATAGATATATAGATATATAGATAGAGATATAGAGATATAGATATATAGATGTGTAGATAGAGATATAGATATATAGATATATAGATAGAGATATAGATATATAGATATATAGATAGAGATATAGAGATATAGATATATAGATATATAGATTTGTAGATAGAGATATAGATATATAGATATATAGATAGAGATATAGATATATAGATATATAGATGTGTAGATAGAGATATAGATATATAGATGTGTAGATAGAGATATAGATATATAGATAGAGATATAGATATATAGATATATAGATAGAGATATAGATATATAGATAGAGATATAGAGATATAGATATATAGATGTGTAGATAGAGATATATAGATATATTGATAGAGAAATAGAGATATAGATATATAGATATATAGATAGAGATATAGATATATAGATGTGTAGATAGAAATATAGATATATAGATAGAGATATATAGATATAGATATATAGATGTGTAGATAGAGATATAGATATATAGATATATATATATATATATATAGATGTGTAGATAGAGATATAGATATATAGATAGAGATATAGAGATATAGATATATAGATGTGTAGATAGAGATATAGATATATAGATATATAGATAGAGATATAGAGATATAGATGTGTAGATAGAGATATAGATATATTGATATATAGATAGAGATATAGAGATATAGATATATAGATGTGTAGATAGAGATATAGATATATAGATATATAGAGATATAGATATATAGATGTGTAGATAGAGATATAGATATATAGAGATATAGATATATAGATGTGTAGATAGAGATATAGATATATAGATAGAGATATAGATATATAGATGTGTAGATAGAGATATATATATATATATATAGATAGAGATATAGAGATATAGATATATAGATATGTAGATAGAGATATAGAGATATAGATATAGAGATATAGAGATATAGATATATAGATGTGTAGATAGAGATATAGATATATAGATAGAGATATAGAGATATAGATATATAGATGTGTAGATAGAGATATAGATATATAGATATATAGATAGAGATATAGAGATATAGATATATAGATGTGTAGATAGAGATAGAGATATATAGATATATAGATAGAGATATAGATATATAGATGTGTAGATAGAGATATAGATATATAGATAGAGATATAGAGATATAGATATATAGATATATAGATGTGTAGATAGAGATATAGATATATAGATAGAGATATAGAGATATAGATATATAGATGTGTAGATAGATATATAGATATATAGATAGAGATATAGAGATATAGATATATAGATGTGTAGATAGAGATAGAGATATATAGATATATAGATAGAGATATAGAGATATAGATATATAGATGTGTAGATAGAGATATAGATATATAGATAGAGATATAGAGATATAGATATATAGATATGTAGATAGAGATAGAGATATATAGATATATAGATAGAGATATAGAGATATAGATATATAGATGTGTAGATAGAGATATAGATATATAGATAGAGATATAGAGATATAGATATATAGATGTGTAGATAGAGATATAGATATATAGATAGAGATATAGAGATATAGATATATAGATGTGTAGATAGAGATATAGATATATAGATAGAGATATAGAGATATAGATATATAGATATGTAGATAGAGATAGAGATATATAGATATATAGATATATAGATAGAGATATAGAGATATAGATATATAGATGTGTAGATAGAGATAGAGATATATAGATATATAGATAGAGATATAGAGATATAGATATATAGATGTGTAGATAGAGATATAGATATATAGATAGAGATATAGAGATATAGATATATAGATGTGTAGATAGATATAGATATATAGATAGAGATATAGAGATATAGATATATAGATGTGTAGATAGAGATATAGATATATAGATATATAGATAGAGATATAGAGATATAGATATATAGATGTGTAGATAGAGATATAGATATATAGATATATAGATAGAGATATAGAGATATAGATATATAGATGTGTAGATAGAGATAGAGATATATAGATATATAGATAGAGATATAGAGATATAGATATATAGATGTGTAGATAGAGATATAGATATATAGATGTGTAGATAGAGATATAGATATATAGATAGAGATATAGAGATATAGATATATAGATGTGTAGATAGAGATATAGATATATAGATATATAGATAGAGATATAGAGATATAGATGTGTAGATAGAGATATAGATATATATATATATATATAGATAGAGATATAGAGATATAGATATATAGATGTGTAGATAGAGATATAGATATAGATATATAGATATATAGATAGAGATATAGAGATATAGATATATAGATATATAGATAGAGATATAGAGATATAGATATATAGATATATAGATAGAGATATAGAGATATAGATATATAGATGTGTAGATAGAGATATAGATATATAGATATATAGATAGAGATATAGAGATATAGATATATAGATATATAGATAGAGATATAGAGATATAGATATATAGATATATAGATAGAGATATAGAGATATAGATATATAGATATATAGATAGAGATATAGAGATATAGATATATAGATGTGTAGATAGAGATATAGATATATAGATAGAGATATAGAGATATAGATATATAGATGTGTAGATAGAGATATAGATATATAGATGTGTAGATAGAGATATAGATATATAGATATATAGATAGAGATATAGAGATATAGATATATAGATATATAGATAGAGATATAGAGATATAGATATATAGATGTGTAGATAGAGATATAGATAGAGATATATAGATATATAGATAGAGATATAGATATATAGATGTGTAGATAGAGATATAGATATATAGATGTGTAGATAGAGATAGAGATATATAGATATATAGATAGAGATATAGATATATAGATGTGTAGATAGAGATATAGATATATAGATATATAGAGATATAGATATATAGATGTGTAGATAGAGATATAGATATATAGATATATAGAGATATAGATATATAGATGTGTAGATAGAGATATAGATATATAGATAGTACTATATATATATATATATGAAGGTATGAGGTTTGGAGCCAATAAAATAAATAGATTGTAAATAGGGAGGTTTGGAGCCAATAAAATAAATAGATTGTAAATAGGGAGGTTTGGAGCCAATAAAATAAATAGATTGTAAATAGGGAGGTTTGGAGCCAATAAAATAAATAGATTGTAAATAGGGAGGTTTGGAGCCAATAAAATAAATAAAATGAATAGCTCCTTACTAACTAGCGCACTCCTACAAAGTACTAATACACAGCTCTATAAAACTTATGTGTAAAGATAACGGTACAGTGTAATGAACAATAATATTATGTACAAAAAAGAATAGGGATTTATCAACCAAAAACTTTCTTCAAACTTGCACAAGACAAAAATATATCACTCTTCTTAATCATACAAAATCTCCCGTATCCAGAGTTCCTATTTGATTCCGATGTCAAAGGAGTTGACGTCACTTCTCTAGCCGGGACTGGTGGTTGTTTTGAGCTCTTTTGAATAGGAAGCTCGTTGTATCTTTGAGGATTACACTTGAATGTGCGACAAATAACAGCTCCTGAAGGATTTCAGTGAATATATCCAGTGGACCTTCATTCACACTCCCGTGAGGACGCTGATTCGGGTATATCCCGCTTGCTTGCTTGTGCTCACATACCTTATATGTTTGTGGTCATATCCTGTGAGTAGCTCTACACAAGGGATTGGGGCTACAGCTTTTATATGTTTAGTTTGTAATAAACACACTTAGAGTTTTTTGTGTGCTCTCTTTCCTTGTTTTTATAGAATTACTATATATATATATTACTGTCTTAGGCCATCATTAGATTTGTTGTTTAAGCAAAGTTTTATTATCATATATAATTATTTTTCCATCTTAATGGGAGGAGAGTCCACGGCTTCATTCATTACTGTTGGGAAATAAGAACCTGGCCACCAGGAGGAGGCAAAGACACCCCAGCCAAAGGCTAAAATATCTCCCCCACTCCCCTCATCCCCCAGTCATTCTTTTCCTTTCGTCACAGGAGGTTGGCAGAGAAGTGTTAGAAGATTTTGGAGTAGTCTCTTATGGAGGGTCGTACTCTTCGACATGGGACTGGAGTTTTAAGTAGTCTTCTCAGCCTCTCAGTGAGAGAATGGGTGAAAGTTAGAGTCCGGAGATGCAGGGAGAGTCTTTCTGCGAAACCATCCCGCCTCAGTTTAACAGCTCCATAAGCAATCAGTGTTGACGAGTTTCGCTGCCTGCTTTCTGCTCTCAAGTCCATGTCAGGAGCGATGCTACTACCCTGTCACACTTGAATGGCCGTGTCCCTGTTCCACGGCATAGATTCTGGTAAGATCATTTAATTTATACTTATTTGATAACGCAAGAAGACACGGTCACAGTGTGTCTCCATTTATCTGTATAGAATCAATGTTTAATATCCCTGGAGAGGGAGTTATATGAACATGGGGGGGGGGGTTTATGCATAATATTCTTTATTGTGTTTGATGCTGCGACATGTGTGAGATGAGGCTCTGGCAATGTGCGAACAGTCAGGTTTTCTTGAGAAATTTTTGCGCGGCCTCTTTTTGGCACATTTTTCTCTATAGTGCACGGGCGGTCCTGCATGGCACTCCTTGTGATCAGGTGTGGCCTCTTTAACTTCCTCTTTCTTGATCGGCGGTTGCAGGAGACAAAACGGTTTCTCTGTGGTCCGGGTCATAGGAGGTGGTGATTGCCCCGGCCATTTGGGTAAAAAGGTGCCATTTAATTCTATCTAGTCCGTAATAAAGGCGCAAGCTATGGAGGACTCTGATATATTAGAGGGTACTCCCTCCTTAACCAGATCTAATACCTGTGTTTATTGTGAGGAGGTTCCGGTAGATCCGCCTACTCAACTATGTTCCACATGCTTTGATAAAATTGCAATATCTAAAGAATAAGATATTTAGTACAACCGAGCCGTCCACCTCTGAGGGTTCTCCGTCCCGCGAAGTGCCTTGCCTACATTCATCTTTGATTACACATGCAGCTCCCTAGGGCTCTACTAATCCTTCCGCGGGAGGGGCCCTTTGGCCTCCAGATTTTGCTGATCAGTTGCAAACGGCGGTCACTGTGGCCTTCAATGCCTTACCACGGCCTGCTAAGTGCAAGAGAAAGGTGAAACATAGCTATCCGTCCCAGGGGATTTCTGACAGATTATCCGCTGATGAAGACGACTCCAACTCCTCAGAGGACACTCTCTCTGGGTCGGAATCGGCAAAATCTAGACCTCCGGCTGCGAAGGAGCCAGACTTTAAGTATAAAATGGAGCATTTGCGCTTCTTGCTGAAAGAGGTGCTTGCTACGTTGGAGGTTCCGGGACCGAAACTTCTGGAGGATCCTTCGATCCCTAAGCTAGGTAGGGTCTACAAGGACAGGATGGTGCCTCCGGCCTTCCCGGTTCCTGTTAAGATGGCTAATATAATTAAGAACGAATGGAAGAAACTTGGTACATCCTTTTCTCCCTCTACTTCTTTTAAAAAACTGTTCCCCGTTCCAGACTCTCCACATGAACTGTGGGGGGGCATTCCTAAGGTGGATGGAGCTATCTCCACACTTGCTAAGCGTACAACTATCCCACTCGAGGATAGTTCGTCGTTCAAAGAGCCCATGGATAAAAAATTAGAATCCATGTTGAGAAAGATGTTTCAGCTAACGGGGTTTGTATTTCAACCAGCAGTGGCGGTCACCGCGGTGGCTGGAGCTGCTACCTACTGGTGTGACGCTCTGTCAGCTATGGTCCAGGTGGAGACTCCCCTTGAGGTGATACAGAAACAAATTAAGGCCTTAAGGGTGGCTAATTCGTTTATCTGTGATGAAAATATGCAGATTATTCGCCTGATTGCCAAGACATCAGTTTTCTCTGTTCTAGCCCGTAGGGCTTTGTGGTTAAAGTCGTGGTCTCCTGACATGACTATACACAAACAACAGGATAATCCAAACATTCACTTAATGAACTCTGTGTGCAATCAATGTGTTAGGATACAGTCTTATTCAATAATAGTGAGATAGGAGTAGTGTGTGTGACTAGTTAACCAACTATAGTCTTGCAAACATGTTTTTTCTATGTATGCTATGTATAACTGGTATAGCTATAAAGGGTTAAGTTTGATTACTCAGGTGTGCCTTTTTTACCCTAACCGAGAGCTGTGAAAGGGTTTTTAAGCTGCAATTGTATATGCACTTTTAATGGCTATGAGTATGGTGTTCAACCAAACCTGTTTGTGAGGCACAGAGATATGCTTATCCCATGAATTTTAATATGCAACAATAAAAGCTAAATTTTATATAAATTCTGCAAGTGGACTCCTGGCATTTCTTTCTTTATTCTATTCTGCCTGCATGACTTCCAAGTATAGATTACTTTCCCTCCAGGGAATTTTTTTTTTGGTCCAGGCCTGGACTGTATTATATCCATGGTCACGGGAGGCAAGGGTGCTTTCCTACCGCAGGATAAGAAGAATAAGACTAAGGGGTCTACTTTTCGTCCATTTCGTTCGGACAAGTCCCAACGCCAGCAACCTGCTGTGAAACCCGAGCAGTCCAAAGGATCTTGGAAACCTGCTCAATCTTGGAACAAAGCCAAGCAGAGCAAGAAGCCTGCCAAGACAAAATCGGCATGAAGGGGCGACCCCCGATCAGTCTCTGGATCGCGTAGGGGGCAGACTATCACTTTTTGTGGAGGCTTGGATGAGAGACATTCACGATCCTTGGGTTCTGGAGGTCATTGCCCAGGGATACAGGATAGGGTTCAAGACTCATCCGCCCAGGGGCAGATTCTTTCGGTCAAACCTATCTTTAAGTCTAGAGAAGAGAGACGCCTTTCTAGAGTGCGTGAGAGATCTCTCCTTTCTTGGAGTAATCGTACCAGTACCCCTAGCGGAAAGAGGTCTGGGGTATTATTCAAACCTTTTCGTGGTGCCAAAGGAGGGCACGTTTTGCCCTATTCTAGATCTAAAGTGCCTAAACAAATTTCTGTTGGTCCCATCATTCAAGATGGAGACGATCAGGTTCATTCTGCCCCTAGTTCAAGAGGGACAGTTTATGACTACAATAGATTTGAAGGATACTTACCTTCACGTGCCAATCCACAAGGATCACTTCAGATTCCTAAGATTTGCGTTTCTAGACTAACACTTCTAGTTTGTAGCCCTACCGTTCAGTCTGGTGACTGCCCCAAGAGTCTTCAAGAAGGTTCTGGGTGCGCTGCTCACGGTAGCAAGAGCCAGAGGTATTGCAGTGGCACCTTATCTGGACGACATCCTGGTCCATGCTTTGTCATGCAGTCTAGCAGAGGACCATTCGAGGACTCTTCTTCTCCTTCTTTGATCCCATGGATGGAAGATAAATGAGGGAAAGAGTTCCCTGGTTCCCAGCAACAGAGTGGAATTTCTGGGCACATTCATAGATTCCATATCCATGAAGATATTCCTTACAGATCAGAGACGTTGCAAGATTGCGTCCAGCTGTCTTGCCCTTCAGACCTCCTTCAGGCCATCTGTGGCCCGGTGTATGGAGGTGATTGGGCTCATGGTAGCCAGCATAGATGTCATTCCATTCACCATTTTCCATCTCAGACCTCTTCAGTTGTGCATGTTAAGACAAAGGAACGGTCATCACTCAGATCTATCCCAACAGATCTCCTTGGACAACCAAACGAGGGAATCTCTCTCTTGGAGGATCTTCCCGGACCAACTGTCCCAGGGGACACCCTTCTTGAGACCATCCTGGGAGATTGTGACCACGGACGCAAGTCTGTCAGGATGGGGAGCTGTTTGGGGTGCCAGGAAGGTACAGGGCAGGTGGACTCAAGAGGAGTCGCTTCTCCCGATTAATATTCTGGAACTTCGAGCGATCTTCAATGCTCTGAGGGCTTGGCCCCTCCTTGGGCCATCCTGATTCATCAGATTCCAATCGGACAACATTACCTCTGTGGCTTAGATCAACAAGAAGTACCTACAATCCAATGGGCATTAACAGGAAGTACCTATTAGTCTGTTAGCATTAACAGGAAGTACCTACCAGCCATTGGGCATTAATAGGAAGTACCTATAAGTCTGTGATCATTAACAGGAATAACCTACCAGCCAATGGGCATTAACAGGAAGTACCTACCAGCCTATGGGCATTAACAGGAAGTACTTATCAGTCTGTAATCATTAACAGGAAGTACCTTTCAGCCAATGTCTATTAACAGGAAGTACACAACATTGGTGCTCAAATTTAATGGGCCTTAAACACTGAATAAATAATATATATAGTGCTGCATTCAAAGCAAATGATGTGGAAATGCATTCTGTAAAATGATATTAGATTCTTCTATCAAATAACGTACTTATAAATGTTGTCCATAATGTCCCTTTAATTCCTCTTTTATAAAACAGGCCCATATGTAGACAGAACCCGTTCCGCCATTATTGGTGATACAGTAGCGGACATAAATAGGTCTCGTATCGTCAGATTGAGACCTTGTGTAAACACACTTGTATCAGAAGAGCCTCTCGCTGAGATAACACACACAGATTAGGTGAGATTCCTGTATGGCCGCTGCTCTCACACAGCAAATCATGTACAGGGATCTGTCACCTTTTATTTATAATAAAAATGCTTGTGAGTAAAAATGATTTCTCTTTTTATTTGAGGAAACCTCCATAAATCATTCCCAGTTTTGGCTCATGAAACGTTGTATTATTTTTATTTAATAAGCACGTGTGTCATTTTATTTTTTCCCGCAACTGCTGCAAGAGAAAAACCTGCTATGGAACGTTATAGAGGCCAAGCTCGTAATACCGGGATCGATATTTTAGAAGTCTTAAAGGGACATGAAACCCAAAATAAATCTTCCGTGATTGAGACAAAGAATACAATTTTAAACAAAACTTTATTATATCTTCATTAAAACACTGTAATCCACTTAACAAGAATCACTATAGTCCTCCGTGACAAGATAGAGGCTGGCGCGTTTCGGCTCTTGCCGTAGCTACACCTCTTTAAAAACATAATCTTATTGTGATTGGCTAAAACCACATTGACATCAGAGGTTTCATTTAAGCATACAGGGCTAGATTACAAGTGGAGAGCTAAATTATTGTGTGCCCACGATAGGGCAAATGTACCCTTTTGCAGGCGCATGATAATTAACCAGCCATTACAAGTACCTGGTTATTGCTACTACAAACTCGCATGAGCAGTAAGGTCTCTGGTTAATTTTATAAATGTGCCCCGTATCCTCCCAAAATACAATGTAGTGTATTTTATTAAAAAGCAAATGCACTCAGCTAGCTCCCAGTATTGCTGTGCTGCACTAGAGCTTTAATGGCTGTATATATAAGTTTATGGCTATGAAACACACAAATAAAATGGCCAGTGGCACAGGGCAGCTGTACGTAAGGTTGCCACCAGATGTCCCCAAATCACACATTTATATTTCTGTTTTTTCTTAAGGGCCACAAGTGCCGGTGAAGAGGGACACACATGGCACATGATCGCTGTTATACATCTGGCACACCAAGAGATGTAGCACCCCAAAACCTCAAAGGTGCCCTGGAATTGTAGGGTAGTGCCCACTTCTCTGTGCACAACAAGGGACATGACACCCAAAAGTGTCTCCTTTGTTAAACATCTCGATAAGCCAATGGCAAGAGGGATATATGTGCAGCCACCAATCAACAGCTCCCAGTAGTGCATACCTAGGTATGTTTTTCAACAAAGGGTACCAAGAGAACTAAGTTGTTTGAAATTGCTGCTCTATCTTAATCATGAATTAAACATTTGGGGTGTCACATCCTTTTAAAGTAAGGAGAAGGAAGATTTTATAAAACTTGTCTAATCCCAGTATCCGCTGTACCCCAGATGTTTAGTGTGGGACAAGATGTTATGTAGCATTACAGTGACTCAGACAGACAGGCAGGGACAGAGAGCTTTTAGGGGATATAGTGTCCCCTATTGGCACCTGTGTACCCCAGATGTTTAGTGTGGGACAAGATGTTATGTAGCATTACAGTGACTCACACAGACAGGCAGGGACAGAGAGCTTTTAGGGGATATAGTGTCCCCTATTGGCACCTGTGTACCCCAGATGTTTAGTGTGGGACAAGATGTTATGTAGCATTACAGTGACTCACACAGACAGGCAGGGACAGAGAGCTTTTAGGGGATATAGTGTCCCCTATTGGCACCTGTGTACCCCAGATGTTTAGTGTGGGACAAGATGTTATGTAGCATTACAGTGACTCACACAGACAGGCAGGGACAGAGAGCTTTTAGGGGATATAGTGTCCCCTATTGGCACCTGTGTACCCCAGATGTTTAGTGTGGGACAAGATGTTATGTAGCATTACAGTGACTCACACAGACAGGCAGGGACAGAGAGTGAGAGCTTTTAGGGGATATAGTGTCCCCTATTGGCACCTGTGTACCCCAGATGTTTAGTGTGGGACAAGATGTTATGTAGCATTACAGTGACTCACACAGACAGGCAGGGACAGAGAGCTTTTAGGGGATATAGTGTCCCCTATTGGCACCTGTGTACCCCAGATGTTTAGTGTGGGACAAGATGTTATGTAGCATTACAGTGACTCACACAGACAGGCAGGGACAGAGAGCTTTTAGGGGATATAGTGTCCCATATTGGCACCTGTGTACCCCAGATGTTTAGTGTGGGACAAGATGTTATGTAGCATTACAGTGACTCACACAGACAGGCAGGGACAGAGAGTGAGAGCTTTTAGGGGATATAGTGTCCCCTATTGGCACCTGTGTACCGCCTGTAGCCGCAGTATTTTCGGCGCCCGCCCCCCCATTCCTATTATTGTCGTCAGGCTCCGTGCCCAGCGAGACTAGCGCTGATATGTCTCCCCGTGTGTATATATATGTATATATACGCTGATAAATGAGCAGAACAGCTTCTGTTTATTCTCAGTTCCTCGGGCTGTTGGAGCTTTGGCAATGAGACGCGCTGAGGATATTAACTCCTTCCTGGGGTGGGGTGGGGGGGATCGCCTGCACTTTAAACACCTTTTCTAAACTGGCAACTTTTGTGTTGTTTAATGAATTACAAACACTGGGTAAACAGGCCGTTTGGTTCACATTAAAGGGACAGTAAATACTTTTAGGTGATGATATTGATGTTTATTGATAGTAAAGAAACTTTGCAATATATTTGTATTACTTAAAGGGATATGAAACCCAAACATTTCTCTTGTGATTCAGACTAGGGGGTATATTTATCATAGTGCGAGCAGACATGATACAATGTAGCGTATCATGTCCGCTGCACAATGCCCACAGCATACGCTCTCTGCATTTATCATTGCACCATCAGTTCTTGTGAACTGCTGGTGCAATGCCGCCCCCTGCAGATTCGCGGCCAATCAGCTACTAGCAGGGGGTGTCAATCAACTCGATCGTATTCAATCGTCTGTGGCCTCAGAGCAGGCGGACAGTTATGGAGCAGCGGTCTTTAGAACTTAAAGGGCCAGTAAACCTAGAAAATAATGTTATATAATTCTGCACATAGTGCTAGCTTTATGCGGTTACATTTTTATTATAAAAGAGGGGTTTTCAGGCCCTCTGTGCTCTACTGATCGGCTCTGGTTTTTTCACTGAGCGCATCTGACAGCCCGGGCCGATAGCGCCATTACACTCAGTGCAGCTCGCTGCCGCTGTCAGACAGAGTAGGAAGGAGCTGCACTGAGTGTAATGGCACGATCGGCCCGGGCTGTGACTAGACAGCTGCCAGATGCGCTCAGGGGGAAAACCAGAGCCGCTCAGTAGAGCACAGAGGGCCTGATAACCCCTCTTTTATAATAAAAATGTAACCGCATAAAGCTAGCACTATGTGCAGAATTATATAACATTTTACTGGCCCTTTAAGGCTCGCGCGGAAACGGGCATCAAGCTCCATACGCAGCTGATAAATCAGCCCCAGAGAATACAATTTACTTTTATTATCCAATTCCTAGGTAGGTGCACTACATGCAGGATCTAGTGCTCCTGCAAACTGCTGCCATCTAGTGCTCCTGCAAACTGCTGCCATCTAGTGCTCCTGCAAACTGCTGCCCTATAGTGCTCCTGCAAACTGCTGCCCTATAGTGCTCCTGCAAACTGCTGCCCTATAGTGCTCCTGCAAACTGCTGCCCTATAGTGCTCCTGCAAACTGCTGCCATCTAGTGCTCCTGCAAACTGCTGCCCTATAGTGCTCCTGCAAACTGCTGCCATCTAGTGCTCCTGCAAACTGCTGCCATCTAGTGCTCCTGCAAACTGCTGCCCTATAGTGCTCCTGCAAACTGCTGCCATCTAGTGCTCCTGCAAACTGCTGCCCTATAGTGCTCCTGCAAACTGCTGCCATCAAGTGCTCCTGCAAACTGCTGCCCTATAGTGCTCCTGCAAACTGCTGCCCTATAGTGCTCCTGCAAACTGCTGCCATCTAGTGCTCCTGCAAACTGCTGCCATCTAGTGCTCCTGCAAACTGCTGCCCTATAGTGCTCCTGCAAACTGCTGCCATATAGTGCTCCTGCAAACTGCTGCCCTATAGTGCTCCTGCAAACTGCTGCCATCTAGTGCTCCTGCAAACTGCTGCCATCTAGTGCTCCTGCAAACTGCTGCCCTATAGTGCTCCTGCAAACTGCTGCCATATAGTGCTCCTGCAAACTGCTGCCCTATAGTGCTCCTGCAAACTGCTGCCATATAGTGCTCCTGCAAACTGCTGCCCTATAGTGCTCCTGCAAACTGCTGCCATCTAGTGCTCCTGCAAACTGCTGCCATCTAGTGCTCCTGCAAACTGCTGCCCTATAGTGCTCCTGCAAACTGCTGCCCTATAGTGCTCCTGCAAACTGCTGCCATCTAGTGCTCCTGCAAACTGCTGCCCTATAGTGCTCCTGCAAACTGCTGCCATCTAGTGCTCCTGCAAACTGCTGCCCTATAGTGCTCCTGCAAACTGTTGCCCTATAGTGCTCCTGCAAACTGCTGCCATCTAGTGCTCCTGCAAACTGCTGCCCTATAGTGCTCCTGCAAACTGCTGCCCTATAGTGCTCCTGCAAACTGCTGCCCTATAGTGCTCCTGCAAACTGCTGCCATCTAGTGCTCCTGCAAACTGCTGCCCTATAGTGCTCCTGCAAACTGCTGCCATCTAGTGCTCCTGCAAACTGCTGCCCTATAGTGCTCCTGCAAACTGCTGCCCTATAGTGCTCCTGCAAACTGCTGCCATCTAGTGCTCCTGCAAACTGCTGCCCTATAGTGCTCCTGCAAACTGCTGCCCTATAGTGCTCCTGCAAACTGCTGCCATCTAGTGCTCCTGCAAACTGCTGCCCTATAGTGCTCCTGCAAACTGTTGCCCTATAGTGCTCCTGCAAACTGCTGCCATCTAGTGCTCCTGCAAACTGCTGCCCTATAGTGCTCCTGCAAACTGCTGCCCTATAGTGCTCCTGCAAACTGCTGCCCTATAGTGCTCCTGCAAACTGCTGCCATCTAGTGCTCCTGCAAACTGCTGCCCTATAGTGCTCCTGCAAACTGCTGCCATCTAGTGCTCCTGCAAACTGCTGCCCTATAGTGCTCCTGCAAACTGCTGCCCTATAGTGCTCCTGCAAACTGCTGCCATCTAGTGCTCCTGCAAACTGCTGCCCTATAGTGCTCCTGCAAACTGCTGCCATCTAGTGCTCCTGCAAACTGCTGCCCTATAGTGCTCCTGCAAACTGCTGCCCTATAGTGCTCCTGCAAACTGCTGCCATCTAGTGCTCCTGCAAACTGCTGCCATCTAGTGCTCCTGCAAACTGCTGCCATCTAGTGCTCCTGCAAACTGCTGCCCTATAGTGCTCCTGCAAACTGCTGCCCTATAGTGCTCCTGCAAACTGCTGCCATCTAGTGCTCCTGCAAACTGCTGCCCTATAGTGCTCCTGCAAACTGCTGCCCTATAGTGCTCCTGCAAACTGCTGCCATCTAGTGCTCCTGCAAACTGCTGCCCTATAGTGCTCCTGCAAACTGCTGCCATCTAGTGCTCCTGCAAACTGCTGCCATCTAGTGCTCCTGCAAACTGCTGCCCTATAGTGCTCCTGCAAACTGCTGCCATCTAGTGCTCCTGCAAACTGCTGCCCTATAGTGCTCCTGCAAACTGCTGCCATCTAGTGCTCCTGCAAACTGCTGCCCTATAGTGCTCCTGTAAACTGCTGCCATCTAGTGCTCCTGCAAACTGCTGCCATCTAGTGCTCCTGCAAACTGCTGCCCTATAGTGCTCCTGCAAACTGCTGCCATCTAGTGCTCCTGCCAACTGCTGCCCTATAGTGCTCCTGCAAACTGCTGCCATCAAGTGCTCCTGCAAACTGCTGCCATCTAGTGCTCCTGCAAACTGCTGTCCTATAGTGCTCCTGCAAACTGCTGCCATCTAGTGCTCCTGCAAACTGCTGCCCTATAGTGCTCCTGCAAACTGCTGCCATCTAGTGCTCCTGCAAACTGCTGCCCTATAGTGCTTCTGCAAACTGCTGCCATCAAGTGCTCCTGCAAACTGCTGCCATCTAGTGCTCCTGCAAACTGCTGCCCTATAGTGCTCCTGCAAACTGCTGCCCTATAGTGCTCCTGCAAACTGCAGCCCTATAGTGCTCCTGCAAACTGCTGCCCTATAGTGCTCCTGCAAACTGCTGCCCTATAGTGCTCCTGCAAACTGCTGCCATATAGTGCTCCTGCAAACTGCTGCCCTATAGTGCTCCTGCAAACTGCTGCCCTATAGTGCTCCTGCAAACTGCTGCCATATAGTGCTCCTGCAAACTGCTGCCCTATAGTGCTCCTGCAAACTGCTGCCCTATAGTGCTCCTGCAAACTGCTGCCATCAAGTGCTCCTGCAAACTGCTGCCATCTAGTGCTCCTGCAAACTGCTGCCATCTAGTGCTCCTGCAAACTGCTGCCATCTAGTGCTCCTGCAAACTGCTGCCATATAGTGCTCCTGCAAACTGCTGCCACCTAGTGCTCCTGCAAACTGCTGCCACCTAGTGCTCCTGCAAACTGCTGCCATCTAGTGCTCCTGCAAACTTCTGCCATATAGTGCTCCTGCAAACTGCTGCCCTATAGTGCTCCTGCAAACTGCTGCCATCTAGTGCTCCTGCAAACTGCTGCCATCTAGTGCTCCTGCAAACTGCTGCCATATAGTGCTCCTGCAAACTGCTGCCATCTAGTGCTCCTGCAAACTGCTGCCATCTAGTGCTCCTGCAAACTGCTGCCATCTAGTGCTCCTGCAAACTGCTGCCATATAGTGCTCCTGCAAACTGCTGCCCTATAGTGCTCCTGCAAACTGCTGCCCTATAGTGCTCCTGCAAACTGCTGCCCTATAGTGCTCCTTCAAACTGCTGCCATCAAGTGCTCCTGCAAACTGCTGCCCTATAGTACTCCTGCAAACTGCTGCCATCTAGTGCTCCTGCAAACTGCTGCCCTATAGTGCTCCTGCAAACTGTTGCCCTATAGTGCTCCTGCAAACTGCTGCCCTATAGTGCTCCTGCAAACTGCTGCCATCTAGTGCTCCTGCAAACTGCTGCCCTATAGTGCTCCTGCAAACTGCTGCCATCTAGTGCTCCTGCAAACTGCTGCCATCTAGTGCTCCTGCAAACTGCTGCCCTATAGTGCTCCTGCAAACTGCTGCCCTATAGTGCTCCTGCAAACTGCTGCCATCTAGTGCTCCTGCAAACTGCTGCCATCTAGTGCTCCTGCAAACTGCTGCCATATAGTGCTCCTGCAAACTGCTGCCCTATAGTGCTCCTGCAAACTGCTGCCCTATAGTGCTCCTGCAAACTGCTGCCCTATAGTGCTCCTGCAAACTGCTGCCCTATAGTGCTCCTGCAAACTGCTGCCCTATAGTGCTCCTGCAAACTGCTGCCCTATAGTGCTCCTGCAAACTGCTGCCATCTAGTGCTCCTGCAAACTGCTGCCATCTAGTGCTCCTGCAAACTGCTGCCATATAGTGCTCCTGCAAACTGCTGCCCTATAGTGCTCCTGCAAACTGCTGCCCTATAGTGCTCCTGCAAACTGCTGCCCTATAGTGCTCCTGCAAACTGCTGCCCTATAGTGCTCCTGCAAACTGCTGCCATCTAGTGCTCCTGCAAACTGCTGCCCTATAGTGCTCCTGCAAACTGCTGCCCTATAGTGCTCCTGCAAACTGCTGCCCTATAGTGCTCCTGCAAACTGCTGCCATCTAGTGCTCCTGCAAACTGCTGCCATCTAGTGCTCCTGCAAACTGCTGCCATATAGTGCTCCTGCAAACTGCTGCCCTATAGTGCTCCTGCAAACTGCTGCCCTATAGTGCTCCTGCAAACTGCTGCCCTATAGTGCTCCTGCAAACTGCTGCCCTATAGTGCTCCTGCAAACTGCTGGCCATCTAGTGCTCCTGCAAACTGCTGCCATCTAGTGCTCCTGCAAACTGCTGCCCTATAGTGCTCCTGCAAACTGCTGCCCTATAGTGCTCCTGCAAACTGCTGCCTATAGTGCTCCTGCAAACTGCTGCCCTATAGTGCTCTGCAAACTGCTGCCCTCTAGTGCTCCTGCAAACGGCTGCCATCTAGTGCTCCTGCAAACTGCTGCCATATAGTGCTCCTGCAAACGCTGCCCTATAGTGCTCCTGCAAACTGCTGCCCTATAGTGCTCCTGCAAACTGCTGCCCTATAGTGCTCCTGCAAACTGCTGCCCTATAGTGCCCTGCAAACTGCTGCCTATAGTGCTCCTGCAAACTGCTGCCCTATAGTTTGCTCCTGGCAAACTGCTGCTCTAGTGCTCCTGCAAAACTGCTGCCATCTAGTGCTCCTGCAAACTGCTGCCCTATAGTGCTCCCTGCAAAACTGCTGCCCTATAGTGCTCCTGCAAACTGCTGCCATCTAGTGCTCCTGCAAACTGCTGCCCTATAGTGCTCCTGCAAACTGCTGCCCTATAGTGCTCCTGCAAACTGCTGCCATCTAGTGCTCCTGCAAACTGCTGCCATCTAGTGCTCCTGCAAACTGCTGCCATCTAGTGCTCCTGCAAACTGCTGCCATCTAGTGCTCCTGCAAACTGCTGCCCTATAGTGCTCCTGCAAACTGCTGCCCTATAGTGCTCCTGCAAACTGCTGCCATATAGTGCTCCTGCAAACTGCTGCCATCTAGTGCTCCTGCAAACTGCTGCCCTATAGTGCTCCTGCAAACTGCTGCCCTATAGTGCTCCTGCAAACTGCTGCCCTATAGTGCTCCTGCAAACTGCTGCCCTATAGTGCTCCTGCAAACTGCTGCCCTATAGTGCTCCTGCAAACTGCTGCCATCTAGTGCTCCTGCAAACTGCTGCCCTATAGTGCTCCTGCAAACTGCTGCCCTATAGTGCCCTCTGCAAACTGCTTGCCCTAGAGTGCTCCTGCAAACTGCTGCCCTATAGTGCTCCTGCAAACTGCTGCCAGTATAGTGCTCCTGCAAACTTGCTGGCCCTATAGTGCGCCTGCAAACTGCTGCCATCTAGTGCTCCTGCAAACTGCTGCCCTATAGTGCTCTGCAAACTGCTGCCCTATAGTGCTCCTGCAAACTGGCTGCCCTATAGTGCTCCTCGCAAACTGCTGCCTATAGTGCTCCTGCAAACTGCTGCAATCTAGTGCTCCTGCAAACTGCTGCCATATAGTGCTCCTGCAAACTGCTGCCCTATAGTGCTCCTGCAAACTGCTGCCATCTAGTGCTCCTGCAAACTGCTGCCATATAGTGCTCCTGCAAACTGCTGCCTATAGTGCTCCTGCAAACTGCTGCCATCTAGTGCTCCTGCAAACTGCTGCCCTATAGTGCTCCTGCAAACTGCTGCCATATAGTGCTCCTGCAAACTGCTGCCATCTAGTGCTCCTCAAACTGCTGCCCTATAGGTGCTCCTGCAAACTGCTGCCCTATAGTGCTCCTGCAAACTGCTGCCCTATAGTGCTCCTGCAAACTGCTGCCTATAGTGCTCCTGCAAACTGCTGCCATCTAGTGCTCCTGCAAACTGCTGCCATCTAGTGCTCCTGCAAACTGCTGCCCTATAGTGCTCCTGCAAACTGCTGCCATATAGTGCTCCTGCAAACTGCTGCCATCTAGTGCTCCTGCAAACTGCTGCCATATAGTGCTCCTGCAAACTGCTTGCATCTAGTGCTCCTGCAAACTGCTGCCATATAGTGCTCCTGCAAACTGCTGCCCTATAGTGCTCCTGCAAACTGCTGCCATCTAGTGCTCCTGCAAACTGCTGCCCTATAGTGCTCCTGCAAACTGCTGCCATCTAGTGCTCCTGCAAACTGCTGCCATCTAGTGCTCCTGCAAACTGCTGCCATATAGTGCTCCTGCAAACTGCTGCCCTATAGTGCTCCTGCAAACTGCTGCCCTATAGTGCTCCTGCAAACTGCTGCCCTATAGTGCTCCTGCAAACTGCTGCCATCTAGTGCTCCTGCAAACTGCTGCCATATAGTGCTCCTGCAAACTGCTGCCATCTAGTGCTCCTGCAAACTGCTGCCCTATAGTGCTCCTGCAAACTGCTGCCATCTAGTGCTCCTGCAAACTGCTGCCCTATAGTGCTCCTGCAAACTGCTGCCCTATAGTGCTCCTGCAAACTGCTGCCATCTAGTGCTCCTGCAAACTGCTGCCCTATAGTGCTCCTGCAAACTGCTGCCATATAGTGCTCCTGCAAACTGCTGCCATATAGTGCTCCTGCAAACTGCTGCCCTATAGTGCTCCTGCAAACTGCTGCCATATAGTGCTCCTGCAAACTGCTGCCATATAGTGCTCCTGCAAACTGCTGCCCTATAGTGCTCCTGCAAACTGCTGCCCTATAGTGCTCCTGCAAACTGCTGCCCTATAGTGCTCCTGCAAACTGCTGCCATCTAGTGCTCCTGCAAACTGCTGCCCTATAGTGCTCCTGCAAACTGCTGCCATCTAGTGCTCCTGCAAACTGCTGCCCTATAGTGCTCCTGCAAACTGCTGCCATCTAGTGCTCCTGCAAACTGCTGCCATATAGTGCTCCTGCAAACTGCTGCCATATAGTGCTCCTGCAAACTGCTGCCATATAGTGCTCCTGCAAACTGCTGCCCTATAGTGCTCCTGCAAACTGCTGCCCTATAGTGCTCCTGCAAACTGCTGCCATCTAGTGCTCCTGCAAACTGCTGCCACTATAGTGCTCCTGCAAACTGCTGCCCTATAGTGCTCCTGCAAACTGCTGCCCTATAGTGCTCCTGCAAACTGCTGCCCTATAGTGCTCCTGCAAACTGCTGCCCTATAGTGCTCCTGCAAACTGCTGCCATCTAGTGCTCCTGCAAACTGCTGCCATATAGTGCTCCCTGCAAACTGCTGCCCTATAGTGCTCCTGCAAACTGCTGCCCATCTAGTGCTCCTGCAAACTGCTGCCATCTAGTGCTCTGCCAAACTGCTGCCATTTGTGCTCCTGCAAACTGCTGCCTATAGTGCTCCTGCAAACTGCTGCCATCTAGTGCTCCTGCAAACTGCTGCCCTATAGTGCTCCTGCAAACTGCTGCCCTATAGTGCTCCTGCAAACTGCTGCATCTAGTGCTCCTGCATACTGCTGCCCTATAGTGCTCCTGCAAACTGCTGCCCTATAGTGCTCCTGCAAACTGCTGCCCTATAGTGCTCCTGCAAACTGCTGCCCTATAGTGCTCCTGCAAACTGCTGCCATCTAGTGCTCCTGCAAACTGCTGCCATCTAGTGCTCCTGCAAACTGCTGCCCTATAGTGCTCCTGCAAACTGCTGCCATCTAGTGCCTCCTGCAAACTGCAGGCCATCTAGTGCTCCCTGCAAACTGCTGCCCTATAGTGCTTCCTGCAAACTGCTTCCATCTAGTGCTCCTGCAAAACTGCTGCCTATAGTGCTCCTGCAAACTGCTGCCATCTAGTGCTCCTGCAAACTGCCTGCCATATAGTGCTCCTGCAAACTGCTTCACTAAGTGCCTCCTGCAAACTGGCTGCCCTATAGTGCTCCTGCAAACTGCTGCGCCTATAGTGTCTGCAAACTGCTGCCTAAAAGCTCCTGCAATGCTGCCATCTAGTGGCTCTGCAAACTGTGCCCTCTAGTGCTCCTGCAAACTGCTGCCCTATCTAGTGCTCCTGCAAACTGCCTGGCCTGATAGTGCCTCCTGCAACACTGCTGTCATCTAGTGCTCCTGCAAACTGCTGCCCATATAGTGCTCCCTGGCCAAACTGCCTGCACTATAGTGCTCCTGCAAACTGCCTGCCCATCTAGTGCTCCTGCCAAACCTGCTGCCACTCTAGGTGCAACTGCCTAAGGCACTGCAAACTGCTATGCCATCTAGTGCCCTCCTGGCCAAACTGCTGCCCTCTAGTGCTCCTGCAAATGCTGCCCAATAGTGCTCCTCCAAACTGCTGCCCATACAAGTGCTCCTGCAAAACTGCTGCCCTATAGTGACTCCTGCAAACTGCTAGCCATTAGTGCTCCTGCAAACTGCATGCCCATCAAGTGCTCCTGCCAAACTGCTGCCCTATAGTGCTCCCTGCAACTGCCTGCCATCTAGTGCTCCTGCAAACTGCTGCCCTTATAGTGCTCCTGCAAACTGCTGCCCTATACGTGCTCCTGCAAACTGCTTGCCCATATAGTGCTCCTGCCAAACTGCTGCCATATAGTGCTCCTCGCAAACTGCTGCATAGTGCTCCTGCAAACTGCTGCCTATAGGCTCCTGCAAACTGCTGCCATCTAGTGCTCCTGCAAACTGCTGCCATATAGTGCCCTCCTGCAAAACTGCTGCCCTATAGTGCTCCTGCAAACTGCTGCCCTATAGTGCTCCCTGCAAACTGCTGCCCTATAGTGCTCCTGCAAACTGCTGCCCAATAGTGCTCCCTGCAAACTGCTGCCATCTAGTGCTCCCTGCAAACTGCTGCCATCTAGTGCTCCTGCAAACTGCTGCCCTATAGTGCTCCTGCAACTGCTGCCCTTATGTGCTCTGCAAACTGCTTGCCCTATAGTGCTCCTGCAAACTGCTGCCCTATAGTGCTCCTGCAAACTGCTGCCATCTAGTGCTCCTGCAAACTGCTGCCATCTAGTGCTCCTGCAAACTGCTGCCATATAGTGCTCCTGCAAACTGCTGCCCTATAGTGCTCCTGCAAACTGCTGCCATCTAGTGCTCCTGCAAACTGCTGCCCTATAGTGCTCCTGCAAACTGCTGCCATATAGTGCTCCTGCAAACTGCTGCCATATAGTGCTCCTGCAAACTGCTGCCCTATAGTGCTCCTGCAAACTGCTGCCATATAGTGCTCCTGCAAACTGCTGCCATATAGTGCTCCTGCAAACTGCTGCCCTATAGTGCTCCTGCAAACTGCTGCCCTATAGTGCTCCTGCAAACTGCTGCCCTATAGTGCTCCTGCAAACTGCTGCCTATAGTGCTCCTGCAAACTGCTGCCATATAGTGCTCCTGCAAACTGCTGCCATCTAGTGCTCCTGCAAACTGCTGCCCTCTAGTGCTCCTGCAAACTGCTGCCATCTAGTGCTCCTGCAAACTGCTGCCATCTAGTGCTCCTGCAAACTGCTGCCCTATAGTGCTCCTGCAAACTGCTGCCCTATAGTGCTCCTGCAAACTGCTGCCATATAGTGCTCCTGCAAACTGCTGCCATCTAGTGCTCCTGCAAACTGCTGCCCTATAGTGCTCCTGCAAACTGCTGCCATATAGTGCTCCTGCAAACTGCTGCCCTATAGTGCTCCTGCAAACTGCTGCCCTATAGTGCTCCTGCAAACTGCTGCCCTATAGTGCTCCTGCAAACTGCTGCCATCTAGTTGCTCCTGCAAACTGCTGCCCTATAGTGCTCCTGCAAACTGCTGCCCTATAGTGCTCCTGCAAACTGCTGCCGCTATAGTGCTCCTGCAAACTGCTGCCATCTAGTGCTCCTGCAAACTGCTGCCATATAGTGCTCCTGCAAACTGCTGCCCTATAGTGCTCCTGCAAACTGCTGCCCTATAGTGCTCCTGCAAACTGCTGCCCTATAGTGCTCCTGCAAACTGCTGCCCTATAGTGCTCCTGCAAACTGCTGCCATATAGTGCTCCTGCAAACTGCTGCCCTATAGTGCTCCTGCAAACTGCTGCAATCTAGTGCTCCTGCAAACTGCTGCCCTATAGTTGCTCCTGCAAACTGCTGCCCTATAGTGCTCCTGCAAACTGCTGCCATCTAGTGCTCCTGCAAACTGCTGCCATATAGTGCTCCTGCAAACTGCTGCCCTATAGTGCTCCTGCAAACTGCTGCCATCTAGTGCTCCTGCAAACTGCTGCCCTATAGTGCTCCTGCAAACTGCTGCCATATAGTGCTCCTGCAAACTGCTGCCATCTAGTGCTCCTGCAAACTGCTGCCATATAGTGCTCCTGCAAACTGCTGCCCTATAGTGCTCCTGCAAACTGCTGCCCTATAGTGCTCCTGCAAACTGCTGCCATCTAGTGCTCCTGCAAACTGCTGCCATCTAGTGCTCCTGCAAACTGCTGCCATCTAGTGCTCCTGCAAACTGCTGCCCTATAGTGCTCCTGCAAACTGCTGCCATATAGTGCTCCTGCAAAACTGCTGCCATCTAGTGCTCCTGCAAACTGCTGCCCTATAGTGCTCCTGCAAACTGCTGCCATCTAGTGCTCCTGCAACTGCTGCCCTATAGTGCTCCTGCAAACTGCTGCCCTATAGTGCTCCTGCAAACTGCTGCCATATAGTGCTCCTGCAAACTGCTGCCCTATAGTGCTCCTGCAAACTGCTGCCATCTAGTGCTCCTGCAAACTGCTGCCATATAGTGCTCCTGCAAACTGCTGCCATCTAGTGCTCCTGCAAACTGCTGCCCTATAGTGCTCCTGCAAACTGCTGCCCTATTAGTGCTCCTGCAAACTGCTGCCATATAGTGCTCCTGCAAACTGCTGCCATCTAGTGCTCCTGCAAACTGCTGCCATATAGTGCTCCTGCAAACTGCTGCCCATAGTGCTCCTGCAAACTGCTGCCCTATAGTGCTCCTGCAAACTGCTGCCATATAGTGCTCCTGCAAACTGCTGCCCTATAGTGCTCCTGCAAACTGCTGCCCTATAGTGCTCCTGCAAACTGCTGCCATCAAGTGCTCCTGCAAACTGCTGCCCTATAGTGCTCCTGCAAACTGCTGCCATATAGTGCTCCTGCAAACTGCTGCCATATAGTGCTCCTGCAAACTGCTGCCCTATAGTGCTCCTGCAAACTGCTGCCATATAGTGCTCCTGCAAACTGCTGCCATATAGTGCTCCTGCAAACTGCTGCCCTATAGTGCTCCTGCAAACTGTTGCCCTATAGTGCTCCTGCAAACTGCTGCCCTATAGTGCTCCTGCAAACTGCTGCCATCTAGTGCTCCTGCAAACTGCTGCCCTATAGTGCTCCTGCAAACTGCTGCAATCTAGTGCTCCTGCAAACTGCTGCCCTATAGTGCTCCTGCAAACTGCTGCCATCTAGTGCTCCTGCAAACTGCTGCCATCTAGTGCTCCTGCAACCTGCTGCCATATAGTGCTCCTGCAAACTGCTGCCATATAGTGCTCCTGCAAACTGCTGCCCTATAGTGCTCCTGCAAACTGCTGCCATATAGTGCTCCTGCAAACTGCTGCCATCTAGTGCTCCTGCAAACTGCTGCCATCTAGTGCTCCTGCAAACTGCTGCCCTATAGTGCTCCTGCAAACTGCTGCCTATAGTGCTCCTGCAAACTGCTGCCATCTAGTGCTCCTGCAAACTGCTGCCATATAGTGCTCCCTGCAAACTGCTGCCCTATAGTGCTCCCTGCAAACCTGAGGCCCTATAGTGTCTCTGCAAACTGCTGCCATCTAGTGCACCTGCAACCTGCTGCCATCTAGTGCTCCTGCAAACTGTGCCTATAGTGCTCATGCAAACTGCTGCCCATCTAGATGCTCCGTCAAATGGCCAAAACTGTCCTGCAACTGCTGCATAGTGCTTCCTGCAAACTGCTGCACCTCTAGTGCTCCTGCCAAACTGCTGCCCTATAGTGCTCCTGCAACTGCACTGCCCTCTCGTGCTCCTGCAAACTGCTGCATCTAACTGCTAGTCTGCAAAGCCTAGTGTCCAGTAATAGTGCTCCTGCAAACTGCTGCCATCTAGTGCTCCTGCAAACTGCTGCCATATAGTGCTCCTGCAAACTGCTGCCCTATAGTGCTCCTGCAAACTGCTGCCATCTAGTGCTCTGCAAACTGCTTGCATATAGTGTCTGCAACTGCTGCTATAGTGCTCCTGCAAACTGCTGCCCTATAGTGCTCCTGCAAACTGCTGCCATCTAGTGCTCCTGCAAACTGCTGCCCTATAGTGCTCCTGCAAACTGCTGCCCTATAGTGCTCCTGCAAACTGCTGCCTACTAGTGCTCCTGCAAACTGCTGCCCTATAGTGCTCCTGCAAACTGCTGCCTATAGTGCTCCTGCAAACTGCTGCCTATAGTGCTCCTGCAAACTGCTGCCCTTAGTGCTCCTGCCAAACTGCTGCCATCTAGTGCTCCTGCAAACTGCTGCCCCTATAGTGCTCCTGCAAACTGCTGCACTATAGTGCTCCCTGCAAACTGCTGCCATCTAGTGCTCCTGCAACCTGCTGCCCTTATAGTGCTCCTGCAAACTGCTGCCCTATAAGTGCTCCTGCAAACTGCTGCCATCTAGTGCTCCTGCAAACTGCTGCCATATAGTGCTCCTGCAAACTGCTGCCATCTAGTGCTCCTGCAAACTGCTGCCCTATAGTGCTCCTGCAAACTGCTGCCCTATAGTGCTCCTGCAAACTGCTGCCATCAAGTGCTCCTGCAAACTGCTGCCCTATAGTGCTCCTGCAAACTGCTGCCCTATAGTGCTCCTGCAAACTGCTGCCATATAGTGCTCCTGCAAACTGCTGCCATCTAGTGCTCCTGCAAACTGCTGCCATATAGTGCTCCTGCAAACTGCTGCCATCTAGTGCTCCTGCAAACTGCTGCCATCTAGTGCTCCTGCAAACTGCTGCCATAAAGTGCTCCTGCAAACTGCTGCCATCTAGTGCTCCTGCAAACTGCTGCCCTATAGTGCTCCTGCAAACTGCTGCCCTATAGTGCTCCTTGCAACTGCTGCCTATAGTGCTCCTGCAAACTGCTGCCCTATAGTGCTCCTGCAAACTGCTGCCCTATAGTGCTCCTGCAAACTGCTGCCCTATAGTGCTCCTGCAAACTGCTGCCCTATAGTGCTCCTGCAAACTGCTGCCTATAGTGCTCCTGCAAACTGCTGCCCTATAGTGCTCCTGCAAACTGCTGCCATCTATAGTGCTCCTGCAAACTGCTGCCCTATAGTGCTCCTGCAAACTGCTGCCATCTAGTGCTCCTGCAAACTGCTGCCATCTAGTGCTCCTGCAAACTGCTGCCCTATAGTGCTCCTGCAAACTGCTGCCCTATAGTGCTCCTGCAAACTGCTGCCCTATAGTGCTCCTGCAAACTGCTGCCATCTATAGTGCTTGCAAACTGCTGCCCTATAGTGCTCCTGCAAACTGCTGCCCTATAGTGCTCCTGCAAACTGCTGCCCTATAGTGCTCCTGCAAACTGCTGCCCTATAGTGCTCCTGCAAACTGCTGCCATCTAGTGCTCCTGCAAACTGCTGCCCTATAGTGCTCCTGCAAAACTGCTGCCCTATAGTGCCTCCTGCCAAACTGCTGCCCTATAGTGCTCCCTGCAAACTGCTGCCATCTAGTGCATCCCTGCAAACTGCATGCCATATAGTGCTCCTGCAAACTGCTGCCCTATAGTGCTCCTGCCAAAACTGCTGCCCTATAGTGCTCCTGCAAACTGCTGCCCTATAGTGCTCCTGCAAACTGCTGCCCTATAGTGCTCTACAATGTGCTATAGTGCTCCTGCAACTGCTGCCCAATAGTGCTCCTGCAAACTGCTGCCATCTAGTGCTCTGCAAACTGCTGCCACCTATAGTGCTCCTGCAAACTGCTGCACTATAGTGCTCCTGCAAACTGCTGCCCTATAGTGCTCCTGCCAAACTGCTGCCCCTATAGTGCTCCCTGCAGAACTGCTGCCCAATATGTGCTCCTGCAAACTGCTGCCCTATAGTGCTCCTGCAAACTGCTGCCCTATAGTGCTCCTGCAAACTGCTGCCCTCTAGTGCTCCTGCAAACTGCTGCCCTATAGTGCTCCTGCAAACTGCTGCCCTATAGTGCTCCTGCAAACTGCTGCCCTATAGTGCTCCTGCAAACTGCTGCCATATAGTGCTCCTGCAAACTGCTGCCATCTAGTGCTCCTGCAAACTGCTGCCATCTAGTGCTCCTGCAAACTGCTGCCATCTAGTGCTCCTGCAAACTGCTGCCATATAGTGCTCCTGCAAACTGCTGCCTCTAGTGCTCCTGCAAACTGCTGCCATCTAGTGCTCCTGCAAACTGCTGCCATATAGTGCTCCTGCAAACTGCTGCCATCTAGTGCTCCTGCAAACTGCTGCCCTATAGTGCTCCTGCAAACTGCTGCCCATCTAGTGCTCCTGCAAACTGCTGCCATCTAGTGCTCCTGCAAACTGCTGCCCTATAGTGCTCCTGCAAACTGCTGCCCTATAGTGCTCCTGCAAACTGCTGCCATATAGTGCTCCTGCAAACTGCTGCCATATAGTGCTCCTGCAAACTGCTGCCATCTAGTGCTCCTGCAAACTGCTGCCATCTAGTTGCTCCTGCAAACTGCTGCCATCGTAGTGCTCCTGCAAACTGCTGCCATATAGTGCTCCTGCAAACTGCTGCCATATAGTGCTCCTGCAAACTGCTGCCCTATAGTGCTCCTGCAAACTGCTGCCATCTAGTGCTCCTGCAAACTGCTGCCCATATAGTGCTCCTGCAAACTGCTTGCCCTATAGTGCTCCTGCAAACTGCTGCCATCTAGTGCTCCTGCAAACTGCTGCCATATAGTGCTCACTGCAAACTGCTGCCATATAGTGCTCCTGCAAACCTGCTGCCCTATAGTGCTCCTGCAAACTGCTGCCATCTAGTGCTCCCGCAAACTGCTGCCATCTAGTGCTCCTGCACATCTGATGCCCTATAGTTGCTCCTGCAAAAACTGCTGCCCTATAGTGCTCCTGCAAACTGATGCCATCTAGTGCTCCCTGCAAACTGCTGCCCTATAGTGCTCCTGCAAACTGCTGCACTATAGTGCTCCTGCAAACTGCTGCCCTATAGTGCTCCTGCAAACTGCTGCCCTATAGTGCTCCTGCAAACTGCTGCCCTATAGTGCTCCTGCAAACTGCTGCCCTATAGTGCTCCTGCAAACTGCTGCCCTATAGTGCTCCTGCAAACTGCTGCCATATAGTGCTCCTGCAAACTGCTGCCATCTAGTGCTCCTGCAAACTGCTGCCATCTAGTGCTCCTGCAAACTGCTGCCATCTAGTGCTCCTGCAAACTGCTGCCCTATAGTGCTCCTGCAAACTGCTGCCCTATAGTGCTCCTGCAAACTGCTGCCATCTAGTGCTCCTGCAAACTGCTGCCCTATAGTGCTCCTGCAAACTGCTGCCCTCTAGTGCTCCTGCAAACTGCTGCCCTCTAGTGCTCCTGCAAACTGCTGCCCTATAGTGCTCCTGCAAACTGCTGCCATCTAGTGCTCCTGCAAACTGCTGCCCTATAGTGCTCCTGCAAACTGCTGCCATCTAGTGCTCCTGCAAACTGCTGCCCTATAGTGCTCCTGCAAACTGCTGCCCATCAAGTGCTCTGCAAACTGCTGCCCTCTAGTGCTCCTGCAATGCTGCCCTATAGTGCTCCTGCAAACTGCTGCCATCTAGTGCTCCTGCAAACTGCTGCCCTCTAGTGCTCCTGCAAACTGCTGCCCTATAGTGCTCCTGCAAACTGCTGCCATCTAGTGCCTCCTGCAAACTGCTGCCCTATAGTGCTCCTGCCAACTGCTGCCCTAAGTGCTCCTGCAAACTGCTGCCATCTAGTGCTCCTGCAAATGCTGCCCCTTTAGTGCTCCTGCAAACTGCTGCCCCTATAGTGCTCCTGCAAACTGCTGCATCTAGTGCTCCTGCAAACCTGCTGCCCTATAGTGCTCCTGCAAACTGCTGCCATATAGTGCTCCTGCAAACTGCTGCCTATAGTGCCTCCTGCAAACTGCTGCCATCTAGTGCTCCTGCAAACTGCTGCCCTATAGTGCTCCTGAAACTGCTGCCATCTAGTGCTCCTGCAAACCTGCTGCCCTATAGTGCTCCTGCAAACTGCTGCCCTATAGTGCTCCTGCAAACTGCTGCCATCTAGTGCTCCTGCAAACTGCTGCCATATAGTGCTCCTGCAAACTGCTGCCCTATAGTGCTCCTGCAAACTGCTGCCATCTAGTGCTCCTGCAAACTGCTGCCATCTAGTGCTCCTGCAAACTGCTGCCATATAGTGCTCCTGCAAACTGCTGCCCTATAGTGCTCCTGCAAACTGCTGCCCTATAGTGCTCCTGCAAACTGCTGCCTATAGTGCTCCTGCAAACTGCTGCCCTATAGTGCTCCTGCAAACTGCTGCCATCTAGTGCTCCTGCAAACTGCTGCCCTATAGTGCTCCTGCAAACTGCTGCCCTATAGTGCTCCTGCAAACTGCTGCCCTATAGTGCTCCTGCAAACTGCTGCCATCTAGTGCTCCTGCAAACTGCTGCCATCTAGTGCTCCTGCAAACTGCTGCCATATAGTGCTCCTGCAAACTGCTGCCCTATAGTGCTCCTGCAAACTGCTGCCCTATAGTGCTCCTGCAAACTGCTGCCATATAGTGCTCCTGCAAACTGCTGCCCTATAGTGCTCCTGCAAAACTGCTGCCATCTAGTGCTCCTGCAAACTGCTGCCATCTAGTGCTCCTGCAAACTGCTGCCCTATAGTGCTCCTGCAAACTGCTGCCCTATAGTGCTCCTGCAAACTGCTGCCCTATAGTGCTCCTGCAAACTGCTGCCCTATAGTGCTCCTGCAAACTGCTGCCATCTAGTGCTCCTGCAAACTGCTGCCATCTAGTGCTCCTGCAAACTGCTGCCATATAGTGCTCCTGCAAACTGCTGCCCTATAGTGCTCCTGCAAACTGCTGCCCTATAGTGCTCCTGCAAACTGCTGCCCTATAGTGCTCCTGCAAACTGCTGCCCTATAGTGCTCCTGCAAACTGCTGCCCTATAGTGCTCCTGCAAACTGCTGCCCTATAGTGCTCCTGCAAACTGCTGCCATCTAGTGCTCCTGCAAACTGCTGCCATCTAGTGCTCCTGCAAACTGCTGCCCTATAGTGCTCCTGCAAACTGCTGCCCTATAGTGCTCCTGCAAACTGCTGCCATCTAGTGCTCCTGCAAACTGCTGCCCCTATAGTGCTCCTGCCAAACTGCTGCCCCTATAGTGCTCCTGCAAACTGCTGCCATCTAGTGCTCCTGCAAACTGCTGCCATCTAGTGCTCCTGCAAACTGCTGCCATCTAGTGCTCCTGCAAACTGCTGCCATCTAGTGCTCCTGCAAACTGCTGCCCTATAGTGCTCCTGCAAACTGCTGCCATATAGTGCTCCTGCAAACTGCTGCCATATAGTGCTCCTGCAAACTGCTGCCATCTAGTGCTCCTGCAAACTGCTGCCCTATAGTGCTCCTGCAAACTGCTGCCCTATAGTGCTCCTGCAAACTGCTGCCCTATAGTGCTCCTGCAAACTGCTGCCCTATAGTGCTCCTGCAAACTGCTGCCCTATAGTGCTCCTGCAAACTGCTGCCATCTAGTGCTCCTGCAAACTGCTGCCCTATAGTGCTCCTGCAAACTGTTGCCCTATAGTGCTCCTGCAAACTGCTGCCCTATAGTGCTCCTGCACACTGCTGCCATCTAGTGCTCCTGCAAACTGCTGCCATATAGTGCTCCTGCAAACTGCTGCCCTATAGTGCTCCTGCAAACTGCTGCCATCTAGTGCTCCTGCAAACTGCTGCCCTATAGTGCTCCTGCAAACTGCTGCCCTATAGTGCTCCTGCAAACTGCTGCCATCTAGTGCTCCTGCAAACTGCTGCCCTATAGTGCTCCTGCAAACTGCTGCAATCTAGTGCTCCTGCAAACTGCTGCCATATAGTGCTCCTGCAAACTGCTGCCCTATAGTGCTCCTGCAAACTGCTGCCATCTAGTGCTCCTGCAAACTGCTGCCATATAGTGCTCCTGCAAACTGCTGCCCTATAGTGCTCCTGCAAACTGCTGCCATCTAGTGCTCCTGCAAACTGCTGCCCTATAGTGCTCCTGCAAACTGCTGCCATATAGTGCTCCTGCAAACTGCTGCCATCTAGTGCTCCTGCAAACTGCTGCCATATAGTGCTCCTGCAAACTGCTGCCCTATAGTGCTCCTGCAAACTGCTGCCCTATAGTGCTCCTGCAAACTGCTGCCATCTAGTGCTCCTGCAAACTGCTGCCATCTAGTGCTCCTGCAAACTGCTGCCATCTAGTGCTCCTGCAAACTGCTGCCCTATAGTGCTCCTGCAAACTGCTGCCATATAGTGCTCCTGCAAACTGCTGCCATCTAGTGCTCCTGCAAACTGCTGCCATATAGTGCTCCTGCAAACTGCTTCCATCTAGTGCTCCTGCAAACTGCTGCCCTATAGTGCTCCTGCAAACTGCTGCCCTATAGTGCTCCTGCAAACTGCTGCCATCTAGTGCTCCTGCAAACTGCTGCCCTATAGTGCTCCTGCAAACTGCTGCCATCTAGTGCTCCTGCAAACTGCTGCCATCTAGTGCTCCTGCAAACTGCTGCCATATAGTGCTCCTGCAAACTGCTGCCCTATAGTGCTCCTGCAAACTGCTGCCCTATAGTGCTCCTGCAAACTGCTGCCATCTAGTGCTCCTGCAAACTGCTGCCATCTAGTGCTCCTGCAAACTGCTGCCATATAGTGCTCCTGCAAACTGCTGCCATCTAGTGCTCCTGCAAACTGCTGCCCTATAGTGCTCCTGCAAACTGCTGCCATCAAGTGCTCCTGCAAACTGCTGCCCTATAGTGCTCCTGCAAACTGCTGCCCTATAGTGCTCCTGCAAACTGCTGCCATCAAGTGCTCCTGCAAACTGCTGCCCTATAGTGCTCCTGCAAACTGCTGCCATATAGTGCTCCTGCAAACTGCTGCCATATAGTGCTCCTGCAAACTGCTGCCCTATAGTGCTCCTGCAAACTGCTGCCATATAGTGCTCCTGCAAACTGCTGCCATATAGTGCTCCTGCAAACTGCTGCCCTATAGTGCTCCTGCAAACTGTTGCCCTATAGTGCTCCTGCAAACTGCTGCCCTATAGTGCTCCTGCAAACTGCTGCCATCTAGTGCTCCTGCAAACTGCTGCCCTATAGTGCTCCTGCAAACTGCTGCAATCTAGTGCTCCTGCAAACTGCTGCCCTATAGTGCTCCTGCAAACTGCTGCCATCTAGTGCTCCTGCAAACTGCTGCCATCTAGTGCTCCTGCAAACTGCTGCCATATAGTGCTCCTGCAAACTGCTGCCATATAGTGCTCCTGCAAACTGCTGCCCTCTAGTGCTCCTGCAAACTGCTGCCCTATAGTGCTCCTGCAAACTGCTGCCATCTAGTGCTCCTGCAAACTGCTGCCATCTATAGTGCTCCTGCAAACTGCTGCCCTATAGTGCTCCTGCAAACTGCTGCCCTATAGTGCTCCTGCAAACTGCTGCCCTATAGTGCTCCTGCAAACTGCTGCCATATAGTGCTCCTGCAAACTGCTGCCCTATAGTGCTCCTGCAAACTGCTGCCCTATAGTGCTCCTGCAAACTGCTGCCATCTAGTGCTCCTGCAAACTGCTGCCATCTAGTGCTCCTGCAAACTGCTGCCCTATAGTGCTCCTGCAAACTGCTGCCCTATAGTGCTCCTGCAAACTGCTGCCATATAGTGCTCCTGCAAACTGCTGCCCTATAGTGCTCCTGCAAACTGCTGCCCTATAGTGCTCCTGCAAACTGCTGCCCTATAGTGCTCCTGCAAACTGCTGCCATCTAGTGCTCCTGCAAACTGCTGCCCTATAGTGCTCCTGCAAACTGCTGCCATCTAGTGCTCCTGCAAACTGCTGCCCTATAGTGCTCCTGCAAACTGCTGCCATATAGTGCTCCTGCAAACTGCTGCCATCTAGTGCTCCTGCAAACTGCTGCCATCTAGTGCTCCTGCAAACTGCTGCCATATAGTGCTCCTGCAAACTGCTGCCCTATAGTGCTCCTGCAAACTGCTGCCATCTAGTGCTCCTGCAAACTGCTGCCCTATAGTGCTCCTGCAAACTGCTGCCCTATAGTGCTCCTGCAAACTGCTGCCCTATAGTGCTCCTGCAAACTGCTGCCCTATAGTGCTCCTGCAAACTGCTGCCTATAGTGCTCCTGCAAACTGCTGCCATATAGTGCTCCTGCAAACTGCTGCCCTATAGTGCTCCTGCAAACTGCTGCCATCTAGTGCTCCTGCAAACTGCTGCCCTATAGTGCTCCTGCAAACTGCTGCCCTATAGTGCTCCTGCAAACTGCTGCCATCTAGTGCTCCTGCAAACTGCTGCCCTATAGTGCTCCTGCAAACTGCTGCCATATAGTGCTCCTGCAAACTGCTGCCATATAGTGCTCCTGCAAACTGCTGCCCTATAGTGCTCCTGCAAACTGCTGCCATCTAGTGCTCCTGCAAACTGCTGCCATATAGTGCTCCTGCAAACTGCTGCCCTATAGTGCTCCTGCAAACTGCTGCCATCTAGTGCTCCTGCAAACTGCTGCCCTATAGTGCTCCTGCAAACTGCTGCCCTATAGTGCTCCTGCAAACTGCTGCCATCTAGTGCTCCTGCAAACTGCTGCCATCTAGTGCTCCTGCAAACTGCTGCCATCTAGTGCTCCTGCAAACTGCTGCCCTATAGTGCTCCTGCAAACTGCTGCCCTATAGTGCTCCTGCAAACTGCTGCCATATAGTGCTCCTGCAAACTGCTGCCATATAGTGCTCCTGCAAACTGCTGCCATCTAGTGCTCCTGCAAACTGCTGCCCTATAGTGCTCCTGCAAACTGCTGCCCTATAGTGCTCCTGCAAACTGCTGCCATATAGTGCTCCTGCAAACTGCTGCCCTATAGTGCTCCTGCAAACTGCTGCCCTATAGTGCTCCTGCAAACTGCTGCCCTATAGTGCTCCTGCAAACTGCTGCCATATAGTGCTCCTGCAAACTGCTGCCCTATAGTGCTCCTGCAAACTGCTGCCATATAGTGCTCCTGCAAACTGCTGCCATATAGTGCTCCTGCAAACTGCTGCCATCTAGTGCTCCTGCAAACTGCTGCCTATAGTGCTCCTGCAAACTGCTGCCATATAGTGCTCCTGCAAACTGCTGCCCTATAGTGCTCCTGCAAACTGCTGCCCTCTAGTGCTCCTGCAAACTGCTGCCCTATAGTGCTCCTGCAAACTGCTGCCCTATAGTGCTCCTGCAAACTGCTGCCATCTAGTGCTCCTGCAAACTGCTGCCATCTAGTGCTCCTGCAAACTGCTGCCCTATAGTGCTCCTGCAAACTGCTGCCCTATAGTGCTCCTGCAAACTGCTGCCCTATAGTGCTCCTGCAAACTGCTGCCATCTATAGTGCTCCTGCAAACTGCTGCCCTATAGTGCTCCTGCAAACTGCTGCCCTATAGTGCTCCTGCAAACTGCTGCCCTATAGTGCTCCTGCAAACTGCTGCCCTATAGTGCTCCTGCAAACTGCTGCCATCTAGTGCTCCTGCAAACTGCTGCCCTATAGTGCTCCTGCAAACTGCTGCCCTATAGTGCTCCTGCAAACTGCTGCCCTATAGTGCTCCTGCAAACTGCTGCCATCTAGTGCTCCTGCAAACTGCTGCCCTATAGTGCTCCTGCAAACTGCTGCCCTATAGTGCTCCTGCAAACTGCTGCCCTATAGTGCTCCTGCAAACTGCTGCCCTATAGTGCTCCTGCAAACTGCTGCCCTATAGTGCTCCTGCAAACTGCTGCCCTATAGTGCTCCTGCAAACTGCTGCCATCTAGTGCTCCTGCAAACTGCTGCCATCTAGTGCTCCTGCAAACTGCTGCCCTATAGTGCTCCTGCAAACTGCTGCCCTATAGTGCTCCTGCAAACTGCTGCCCTATAGTGCTCCTGCAAACTGCTGCCCTATAGTGCTCCTGCAAACTGCTGCCTATAGTGCTCCTGCAAACTGCTGCCCTATAGTGCTCCTGCAAACTGCTGCCCTATAGTGCTCCTGCAAACTGCTGCCCTATAGTGCTCCTGCAAACTGCTGCCCTATAGTGCTCCTGCAAACTGCTGCCCTATAGTGCTCCTGCAAACTGCTGCCCTATAGTGCTCCTGCAAACTGCTGCCATCTAGTGCTCCTGCAAACTGCTGCCATCTAGTGCTCCTGCAAACTGCTGCCATCTAGTGCTCCTGCAAACTGCTGCCATCTAGTGCTCCTGCAAACTGCTGCCATATAGTGCTCCTGCAAACTGCTGCCCTATAGTGCTCCTGCAAACTGCTGCCATCTAGTGCTCCTGCAAACTGCTGCCCTATAGTGCTCCTGCAAACTGCTGCCATCTAGTGCTCCTGCAAACTGCTGCCCTATAGTGCTCCTGCAAACTGCTGCCATCTAGTGCTCCTGCAAACTGCTGCCATCTAGTGCTCCTGCAAACTGCTGCCCTATAGTGCTCCTGCAAACTGCTGCCCTATAGTGCTCCTGCAAACTGCTGCCATATAGTGCTCCTGCAAACTGCTGCCATATAGTGCTCCTGCAAACTGCTGCCATCTAGTGCTCCTGCAAACTGCTGCCATCTAGTGCTCCTGCAAACTGCTGCCATCTAGTGCTCCTGCAAACTGCTGCCATATAGTGCACCTGCAAACTGCTGTCCTATAGTGCTCCTGCAAACTGCTGCCCTATAGTGCTCCTGCAAACTGCTGCCATCTAGTGCTCCTGCAAACTGCTGCCATATAGTGCTCCTGCAAACTGCTGCCCTATAGTGCTCCTGCAAACTGCTACCATCTAGTGCTCCTGCAAACTGCTGCCATATAGTGCTCCTGCAAACTGCTGCCCTATAGTGCTCCTGCAAACTGCTGCCCTATAGTGCTCCTGCAAACTGCTGCCATCTAGTGCTCCTGCAAACTGCTGCCCTATAGTGCTCCTGCAAACTGTTGCCCTATAGTGCTCCTGCAAACTGCTGCCCTATAGTGCTCCTGCAAACTGCTGCCATCTAGTGCTCCTGCAAACTGCTGCCCTATAGTGCTCCTGCAAACTGCTGCCCTATAGTGCTCCTGCAAACTGCTGCCCTATAGTGCTCCTGCAAACTGTTGCCCTATAGTGCTCCTGCAAACTGCTGCCCTATAGTGCTCCTGCAAACTGCTGCCCTATAGTGCTCCTGCAAACTGCTGCCATCTAGTGCTCCTGCAAACTGCTGCCCTATAGTGCTCCTGCAAACTGCTGCCATCTAGTGCTCCTGCAAACTGCTGCCATCTAGTGCTCCTGCAAACTGCTGCCATATAGTGCTCCTGCAAACTGCTGCCATATAGTGCTCCTGCAACCTGCTGCCCTATAGTGCTCCTGCAAACTGCTGCCATCTAGTGCTCCTGCAAACTGCTGCCCTATAGTGCTCCTGCAAACTGCTGCCATATAGTGCTCCTGCAAACTGCTGCCATCTAGTGCTCCTGCAAACTGCTGCCCTATAGTGCTCCTGCAAACTGCTGCCATCTAGTGCTCCTGCAAACTGCTGCCATCTAGTGCTCCTGCAAACTGCTGCCATCTAGTGCTCCTGCAAACTGCTGCCATATAGTGCTCCTGCAAACTGCTGCCATATAGTGCTCCTGCAACCTGCTGCCCTATAGTGCTCCTGCAAACTGCTGCCATCTAGTGCTCCTGCAAACTGCTGCCCTATAGTGCTCCTGCAAACTGCTGCCATATAGTGCTCCTGCAAACTGCTGCCATCTAGTGCTCCTGCAACCTGCTGCCATATAGTGCTCCTGCAAACTGCTGCCCTATAGTGCTCCTGCAAACTGCTGCCATCTAGTGCTCCTGCAAACTGCTGCCATCTAGTGCTCCTGCAAACTGCTGCCATCTAGTGCTCCTGCAACCTGCTGCCATATAGTGCTCCTGCAAACTGCTGCCCTATAGTGCTCCTGCAAACTGCTGCCATCTAGTGCTCCTGCAAACTGCTGCCCTATAGTGCTCCTGCAAACTGCTGCCATCTAGTGCTCCTGCAAACTGCTGCCATATAGTGCTCCTGCAAACTGCTGCCATCTAGTGCTCCTGCAACCTGCTGCCATATAGTGCTCCTGCAAACTGCTGCCCTATAGTGCTCCTGCAAACTGCTGCCATCTAGTGCTCCTGCAAACTGCTGCCATATAGTGCTCCTGCAAACTGCTGCCCTATAGTGCTCCGGAAATGGGCCGGCTCCTAAGCTTACATCCCTGATTTTCAACAAAAGATACCAAGAGAACAATGGAAAACTGAAAAAAAATGGCATATTGGGGTTTTGTGTCCCAGCTATAGGTCAGCAGTGATAACAAGCCCTGATTGGCTCCTGCAAGTGGTAGGTGGAGCAGTTGAAACCAATTGCAACAAAGGATGCTAATGCTGCCCTATAGATAAGATACTGCAGTAACAAGCCCTGATTGGCTCCTGCAAGTGATAGGTGGAGCTGTTGAAACCAATTGCAGCAAAGGATGCTAATGCTGCCCTATAGATAAGATACTGCAGTAACAAGCCCTGATTGGCTCCTGCAAGTGATAGGTGGAGCTGTTGAAACCAATTGCAGCAAAGGATGCTAATGCTGCCCTATAGATAAGATACTGCAGTAACAAGCCCTGATTGGCTCCTGCAAGTGATAGGTGGAGCTGTTGAAACCAATTGCAGCAAAGGATGCTAATGCAACCTCCCTCACTATATTAAAGGGACATGAAACACATTTTTTTTTCTTCTTTGATGATTCTGACACAGTTTTAAACAACTTTCCAATTTACTTCTATTATCTCATTTCTTTTGTTCTCTTATCCTTTGTTGAAAAATATACCTAGGTAGGCTCAGGAGCTGTTGAATGGTGGATGCACATATATGCCTCATGGTATTGGCTGACCCTTGTGCATTGCTATTTCTTCAACAAAGGATATCAAGAGTACACAGCAAATTTGACAATAGAAGTAAATTGTAAAAATTGCTTAAAACTGTGTGTTCTATCTGAATCACCAAAATAAAATTGTTGTGTTTCATGTCCCTTGAAGTGTCACCCAGCCTCGATTGCTCATTTTTAGCGTAGTTTGCTGCTTAGCACCACTAACAAGATCGTGGAAAAAAATGGTTTTGCCCTTTCAATATTCACCTGTGATCGACTCAGCTGCAATAGCAATGTAACTCATTCACATCTTTGTCAGACCCCTATGCTTAGTCAATATGTTTTTTTTCTTGGTTTTAAACAAAACATATACTGTATATAATAATGAATTATTTAATGTTTAGTATATATGTGTTTAATATATTATTAATTCATATGTATATATGTTCCATATAACTCTTACTTATTCATATGAATACAGTAAATATGTGTTCTATGTGTTTAATATATTATAAATTCATATGTATATATGTTCCATATAACTTACTTATTCATATGAGTACAGTAAATATGTGTTTTATGTGTTTAATATATTATAAATTCATATGTATATGTTCCATATAACTCTTACTTATTCATATGAGTACATTAAATATGTGTTTTATGTGTTTAATATATTATAAATTCATATATATATGTTCCATATAACTCTTACTTATTCATATTAGTACAGTAAATATGTGTTTAATATATTATACATTCATATGTATATGTTCCATATAACTCTTACTTATTCATATGAGTACAGTAAATATGTGTTTAATATATTATACATTCATATGTATATGTTCCATATAACTCTTACTTATTCATATGAGTACAGTAAATATGTGTTTTATGTGTTTAATATATTATAAATTCATATGTATATATGTTCCATATAACTTACTTATTCATATGAGTACAGTAAATATGTGTTTTATGTGTTTAATATATTATAAATTCATATGTATATGTTCCATATAACTCTTACTTATTCATATGAGTACATTAAATATGTGTTTTATGTGTTTAATATATTATAAATTCATATATATATGTTCCATATAACTCTTACTTATTCATATTAGTACAGTAAATATGTGTTTAATATATTATACATTCATATGTATATGTTCCATATAACTCTTACTTATTCATATGAGTACAGTAAATATGTGTTTAATATATTATACATTCATATGTATATGTTCCATATAACTCTTACTTATTCATATGAGTACAGTAAATATGTGTTTTATGTGTTTAATATATTATAAATTCATATGTATATATGTTCCATATAACTTACTTATTCATATGAGTACAGTAAATATGTGTTTTATGTGTTTAATATATTATAAATTCATATGTATATGTTCCATATAACTCTTACTTATTCATATGAGTACAGTAAATATGTGTTTTATGTGTTTAATATATTATAAATTCATATGTATATGTTCCATATAACTCTTACTTATTCATATGAGTACAGTAAATATGTGTTTAATATATTATAAATTCATATGTATATGTTCCATATAACTCTTACTTATTCATATGAGTACAGTAAATATGTGTTTTATATATTATACATTCATATGTATATGTTCCATATAACTCTTACTTATTCATGAGTACAGTAAATATGTGTTTAATATATTATACATTCATATGTATATGTTCCATATAACTCTTACTTATTCATATGAGTACAGTAAATATGTGTTTAATATATTATAAATTCATATGTATATGTTCCATATAACTTACTTATTCATATGAGTACAGTAAATATGTGTTTAATATATTATACATTCATATGTATATGTTCCATATAACTCTTACTTATTCATATGAGTACAGTAAATATGTGTTTAATATATTATAAATTCATATGTATATGTTCCATATAACTTACTTATTCATATGAGTACAGTAAATATGTGTTTAATATATTATACATTCATATGTATATGTTCCATATAACTCTTACTTATTCATATGAGTACAGTAAATATGTGTTTAATATATTATACATTCATATGTATATGTTCCATATAACTCTTACTTATTCATATGAGTACAGTAAATATGTGTTTTATGTGTTTAATATATTATAAATTCATATGTATATATGTTCCATATAACTTACTTATTCATATGAGTACAGTAAATATGTGTTTTATGTGTTTAATATATTATAAATTCATATGTATATGTTCCATATAACTCTTACTTATTCATATGAGTACATTAAATATGTGTTTTATGTGTTTAATATATTATAAATTCATATATATATGTTCCATATAACTCTTACTTATTCATATTAGTACAGTAAATATGTGTTTAATATATTATACATTCATATGTATATGTTCCATATAACTCTTACTTATTCATATGAGTACAGTAAATATGTGTTTAATATATTATACATTCATATGTATATGTTCCATATAACTCTTACTTATTCATATGAGTACAGTAAATATGTGTTTAATATATTATAAATTCATATGTATATGTTCCATATAACTTACTTATTCATATGAGTACAGTAAATATGTGTTTAATATATTATACATTCATATGTATATGTTCCATATAACTCTTACTTATTCATATGAGTACAGTAAATATGTGTTTAATATATTATACATTCATATGTATATGTTCCATATAACTCTTACTTATTCATATGAGTACAGTAAATATGTGTTTAATATATTATAAATTCATATGTATATGTTCCATATAACTCTTACTTATTCATATGAGTACAGTAAATATGTGTTTTATGTGTTTAAATGCTTCACATTTTGAACTATCAGTCATAAAGGGCAACTAAAGTTGAGTTTAAGGGGCATATCTATCAAGCTCCGTACAGAGCTTGAAGCCCCGTGTTTCTGGCGAGTCTTCAGTTATGAAACAGCGGTCCATAACCTGTCCGCCAACTCTGAGGAGGTGGACGGACATCGCCGCAATTCAACCCGATGGAGTGCGATTGTGTTGATTGACACCCCCTGCTGGCAGCCAATTGGCCGCGAATCTTCAGGGTGCGGCGTTGCACCAGCAGCTTACAACAGCTGCTGGTGCAATGCTGAATACGGAGAGCGACAGACCTTTATTAAATAGGCCCCTTAGTGATCATTTATTTAAAATTCACCCTTTCTATGCCGTGGCAGCTCGGTAAAGTCAGAGCCTTCGGCTGCCCATGGCTCAGCGCTCTTCTTTAATGAGGTGATGTTTCCACCTCTAAACCAATAGCCGTGCTAGACATATGGCACTGTTCTGTATCCTAGCACGCTATTGGTTTAGAGGTGGAAACATCACCTTATTGGTAAAAGAGCGCTGTGCTGTGGTTGGCCAGAGGCTCTGACTTTAGCTAACTGCCGCAGCACAGACAGGGTGAGTTTAGCACCTTTGTTTAATAAATGATAAATGAAACTCAACATTATTTTTAGTGATGGTAAATTTGTTAAACACTTGGATTTACCATCACTTTAAGCTTGGAAAGGCTGTCAATGAGGGAGCTTTAGTAAATCAGTTACATAGAATATCATAGGAACTGGTGAAGCTGGAGGGAGCTTTAGTGAGTCAGTTACATAGAGTATCATAGGAACTGGTGAAGCTGGAGAAGCTGGAGGGAGCTTTAGTGAATCAGTTACATAGAGTATCATAGGAACTGATGAAGCTGGAGACGCTGGAGGGAGCTTTAGTGAATCAGTTACATAGAATAACATAGGAACTGGTGAAGCTGGAGAGGCTGGAGGGAGCTTTAGTGAATCAGTTACATACAATAACATAGGAACTGGTGAAGCTGGAGGGAGCTTTAGTGAATCAGTTACATAGAATAACATAGGAACTGGTGAAGCTGGTGAGGATGGAGGGAGCTTTAGTGAATCAGTTACACAGAATAACATAGGAACTGGTGAAGCTGGAGAGGCTGGAGGAAGCTTTAGTGAATCAGTTACATAGAATAACATAGGAACTAGTGAAGCTGGAGAAGCTGGAGGGAGCTTTAGTGAATCAGTTACATAGAATATCATAGGAACTAGTGAAGCTGGAGAGGCTGGAGGGAGCTTTAGTGAATCAGTTACATAGAATAACATAGGAACTAGTGAAGCTGGAGAGGCTGGAGGGAGCTTTAGTGAATCAGTTACATAGAATAACATAGGAACTAGTGAAGCTGGAGAAGCTGGAGGGAGCTTTAGTGAATCAGTTACATAGAATAACATAGGAACTAGTGAAGCTGGAGAGGCTGGAGGGAGCTTTAGTGAATCAGTTACATAGAATAACATAGGCACCCAAATCATACTCATGCATAGACTATTGGTTTATTAACCATAGTAATATGCCATTAGTTACAGACGCTGATATTTCTCCAATAACATGGTCTGACCACTCCTCAATATCGTTGACTCTGACCTGGCCCTCGGTGCCAATACACCCGTTTCACTGGAGACTGGATGAGGCTATGCTACATGACCCACTAGTCGTACAACAAACCCAGCGAGCTTTGACAGAGTACTTTCAGCTAAACTGCAACTCCCCGACGTACACTCCAATGACTTGGTTCACACATAAGGCTGTTCTCAGGGGGTCGTTGCTGAAACAGAAAGCTATTAAAAAGCGTTCTTCGCTAGCACAATACAAAACACTACTACAGAAAGTACAAACTGACGAAAATTCATATAAAAGTAATCCCCAGAGACAGGATCTTTTGCAGGCGCTAGCCACATCACGATCCCAGCTAAAAAACTACTTACATAAGGAGGCATGCGTAAAGGCTTTATATCTTAGGAAGATATACTTCTATGGAGGTAACAAATCTGGTACCCTTCTCGCTAGGGCCTTAAAGCGCAAATCATTACACAACTACATTCTCAATATAACAGCAGACGACGGCACGGAAACGTCGGACTCAAATCTGATAGCTAAATCATCACTGACCTACTATGGGAATATTAACAATCTCCCCTGTAATGAGCGGGTAACGCAAGCAGAATCTTTAGACACTTATATTCAAAGTGCAGATTTGAGTAAGATTCAAAGAGAGGACAAAGAGAGCTTAGACGAACCGATCAAACTACATGAAATACTGAAAGTTATTAATGACCTTCCATCACATAAAAGTCCTGGACCAGACGGGTTTTCAAACAAATATTACAAAACATATAAGGATATCTTAGCGCCACATCTATTAGAGTTATATAGGTATATAGATAAGGAAGGACATCTCCCCCCGGAATACTTAGAAGCCCAGATTTCAATTATTCCCAAACCAGGTAAACCCCCCACGCATCCTGGTAATTACAGGCCCATCTCTTTACTGAACACGGATTTAAAAATCTTTACAAAAATACTGGCTATAGGTTGAACCGAATACTCCCACAGATTATCCACTCTGATCAGGCTGGCTTTGTGCCTGGTCGAGAGGCCAGGGATAACACCATCAGATCACTTCAATTAATAGATCACGCTAAACATACAAACACGGATATGGTGGTTATTTCCATAGACGCTGAGAAAGCGTTTGATCGCCTAAACTGGGATTTTTTATTTGCTACACTTAGGGAGGTGGGTCTGGGGGAGGGTATGCTTCATAGAATTCAGAGCCTTTATCATGCACCATCAGCAAGGGTTAGAGTAAATAATATGATGTCCGATCCCTTCATTATCCACAATGGCACAAGGCAGGGTTGTCCGCTTTCCCCTATCTTATTCATAATCAGCATGGAAGTCTTAGCACAAAAAATAAGAAATAATCCGCTGGTTTTCGGCATTAAAGTAGGCCCTTTAGATTGTAAACTCTCGCTATACGCAGACGATGTCCTGTTCACGTTATCATCACCCCAGACATCTGTCCCTGAGGTCCTGAAAGTTCTCAAACAATTTGGTGACTTTTCCAATTTCAGGATTAATGAACAAAAGTCAGAAATCTTAAATATCTCCTTCCCACCTCAAGAATTTCAGACCCTGTTACAGTCCTGCACTCTTAAACACCAACCACAAGCGATCAAATATTTGGGGATGTATCTTGCTCCAAACATGAAAGCCCTCCTGGAGCTTAACTTCACTAATCTACTTAATACTATATCGACAGATTTAAAGACTTGGAAGGACCGTCCCTTTTCATGGTGGGGTAGACTCCAAATTTTGAAAATGAATATACTCCCTAGATTGCTGTACGCGATTCAAGCTGTCCCTATCACCCTACCACAGGGCCTCCTTACTCAGATACAACACGTTTTAGATTCCTTCGTTTGGGGTAGCATAAAACCCAGAGTTAAGAAGGCAACTATGTACAGGTCAGCCAGAGAGGGAGGGTTGGGTCTGCCTAAGATAGAAACCTATTATCAGGCCACGGGCTTACAGAGAATCATAGAGTGGCACAGAAATAGGGACTCTAAGGCTTGGATTCCAATAGATTCACATATACTTCACTCCCCCTCTCCGGGAGCTTTATGTTGGATAGCAGGGAAGAATCGACCCCCATGGTTGAAGGCATACCCGCTTTTACACCATGTGTTTGAATTATGGGACACTTTGATAAAGAGATTCCCAGGAATATCAACACTCAGATCACCCATGTCCCCAATTTCCCCGAATGCTGAGCTATTAGGGGGGGTAATGTTTGACAGGAATAACCTGAATAATTGGGAGATGGGTTACACGGTTCCCCTATTTAATTTACTCAGGGCAAACTCAAAAACAGGTTAGACCTTACAGACATCCTAGGTGGAGTTTTTGTTAGGTGGCTAAAATATAACCAAGTTCACCATTTTCTCCATACCCACCCTCTCAAACAGTCACTTACAAGAAATCTCACACCCTTCGAACAGACATGCACTATGACAAGTTCAGCACATCACACCTTATCATGGGCTAAGAGACTCATAGTTAATGCACAGAGCTCGAAACGTCCTGATTATATAGAAAGCTGGCATAGGGAATTGAATAAGAATATCACAGAAGCAGAGTGGGTAAAAAATTTTAATAATACAAGAAAATCTTCATCCTCAGCTAGATTTTTAGAGACAAATTACAAACTCCTGACTAAGTGGTACTTGACACCTACCAGACTTAAATGCATTTTCCCTGCCTCGTCGGACCTTTGTTGGAGGGGTTGTGGGGAAAGGGGGACGATGACACACATATGGTGGGCATGTCCTAAATTGTCAACTTTTTGGGAGGGCATAAAGAATATCCTACAAGTCATAATGGGGCGGGGGGATTCCTATCGGCTAGACCCGACAACGGCCCTACTGAACCTGTTACCTAAATGTAAATGTAAATTAAGAACACGACTAATTCAGTTGGCATTGAATTCTGCTAGGTCCTTGGTCGCTAGGCTCTAGAAATCTCAAATCTGCCCGACCCTAAAGGACTGGCACTCTCACATGACAGATACCTTGAGAATGGAAGAATACGGATTCTTTAAATCGAATAGGTTAGAATTCTTCCATGATTTAAAATTCATCTGGGATGAAATCCAAAATGATCTGAGGATAGAAGGGGGGAGCTTTACACAAGTTACAGGAGTGACCTAGGAGGAATGACAGGCCTAGTGTTATCTTAGAGAGGTGTGGCTGACGTGGTCCCACCCCTGCCTGATACTCTAATAATGACCTCTTTAGCTTAGCACTTCTCTCAAAGGTTGAAAGTTAAATACAAAGTCGAGGGACACCACTAGATGTGTATAATATATACAAAGTGATCTTAAATTAAGAAATTTCGGCATAGTTTTGTTGTTGTTTGAGTTATGTTTTGTACATTGGTGTCATTGTCAATCACCATGCATTTATATGGAGTGGGGCTACTGTTTTCAAATGGACTTATCACGGACAGTCTAGCTCTACTATTTCATTTTACTATATGGGAGTTCGTTCTCCTTTCTTTTGGAGACTGATGGTTTCTCCCTCTTTTGTTTCTGTTTAAACTTTTGTATCAACAGTGACATCCTTTTGTACCATGCTGCTAAATAATGATAATAAAAATGAATAAATAAAAAAAAAAAGAATAACATAGGCACTGGTGAAGCAGGAGAGGCTGGATAGAGCTTTAGTGAATCAGTTACATAGAATAACATAGGAACTGGTGAAGCTGGTGAGGTTGGAAGGAGCTTTAGTGAATCAGTTACACAGAATAACATAGGAACTGGTGAAGCTGGAGAGCCTGGAAGGAACTTTAGTGAATCAGTTACATAGAATAACATAGGAACTGGAGAGGCTGGAGGGAGCTTTAGTGAATCAGTTACATAGAATAGCATAGGAACAGGTGAAGCTGGAGAGGCTGGAGAGAGCTTTAGTGAATCAGTTACATAGAATAACATAGGAACTGGTGAAGCTGGAGAGGCTGGAGAGAGCTTTAGTGAATCAGTTACAAAGAATAACATAGGAACTGGTGAAGCTGGAGAGGCTGGAGGGAGCTTTAGTGAATCAGTTACATAGAATAACATAGGAACTGGTGAAGCTGGAGAGGCTGGAGAGAGCTTTAGTGAATCAGTTACATAGAATAACATAGGAACTGGTGAAGCTGGAGAGGCTGGAGGGAGCTTTAGTGAATCAGTTACATAGAATAACTTAGGAACTGGTGAGGCTGGAGAGGCCGTAGAGAGCTTTAGTGAATCAGTTACATAGAATAACATAGGAACTGGTGAAGCTGGAGAGGCTGGAGGGAGCTTTAGTGAATCAGTTACATAGAATAACATAGGAACTGGTGAGGCTGGGGAGGCTGGAGAGAGCTTTAGTGAATCAGTTACATAGAATAACATAGGAACTGGAGAGGCTGGAGGGAGCTTTAGTGAATCAGTTACATAGAATAACATAGGAACTGGTGAAGCTGGAGAGGCTGGAGGGAGCTTTAGTGAATCAGTTACATAGAATAACATAGGAACTGGTGAAGCTGGAGAGGCTCTAGGGAGCTTTAGTGAATCAGTTACATAGAATAACATAGGAACTGGTGAGGCTGCAGAGGCTGGAGAAAGCTTTAGTGAATCAGTTACATAGAATAACATAGGAACTGGTGAAGCTGGAGAGGCTGGAAGGAGCTTTAGTGAATCAGTTACATAGAATAACATAGGAACTGGTGAAGCTGGAGAGGCTGGACAGAGCTTTAGTGAATTAGTTACATAGAATAGCATAGGAACAGGTGAAGCTGGAGAGGCTGGACAGAGCTTTAGTGAATTAGTTACATAGAATAACATAGGAACTGGTGAAGCTGGAGAGGCTGGAGGGAGCTTTAGTGAATCAGTTACATAGAATAGCATAGGAACTGGTGAAGCTGGAGAGGCTGGAGGGAGCTTTAGTGAATCAGTTACATAGAATAACATAGGAACTGGTGAAGCTGGAGAGGCTGGAGAGAGCTTTAGTGAATCAGTTACATAGAATAACATAGGAACTGGTGAAGCTGGAGAGGCTGGAGGGAGCTTTAGTGAATCAGTTAGATAGAATAACATAGGAACTGGTGAGGCTGGAGAGGCTGGAGGGAGCTTTAGTGAATCAGGTACATAGAATAACATAGGAACTGGTGAAGCTGGAGAGGCTGGAGAGAGCTTTAGTGAATCAGTTACATAGAATAACATAGGAACTGGTGAAGCTGGAGAGGCTGGAGAGAGCTTTAGTGAATCAGTTACATAGAATAACATAGGAACTGATGAATCTAGAGAGGCTGGAGGGAGCTTTAGTGAATCAGTTACATAGAATAACATAGGAACTGGTGAAGCTGGAGAGGCTGGAGGGAGCTTTAGTGAATCAGTTACATAGAATAACTTAGGAACTGGTGAGGCTGGAGAGGCCGTAGAGAGCTTTAGTGAATCAGTTACATAGAATAACATAGGAACTGGTGAAGCTGGAGAGGCTGGAGGGAGCTTTAGTGAATCAGTTACATAGAATAACATAGGAACTGGGGAGGCTGGAGAGAGCTTTAGTGAATCAGTTACATAGAATAACATAGGAACTGGAGAGGCTGGAGGGAGCTTTAGTGAATCAGTTACATAGAATAACATAGGAACTGGTGAAGCTGGAGAGGCTGGAGGGAGCTTTAGTGAATCAGTTACATAGAATAACATAGGAACTGGTGAAGCTGGAGAGGCTCTAGGGAGCTTTAGTGAATCAGTTACATAGAATAACATAGGAACTGGTGAGGCTGGAGAAAGCTTTAGTGAATCAGTTACATAGAATAACATAGGAACTGGTGAAGCTGGAGAGGCTGGAAGGAGCTTTAGTGAATCAGTTACATAGAATAACATAGGAACTGGTGAAGCTGGAGAGGCTGGACAGAGCTTTAGTGAATTAGTTAAGTAGAATAGCATAGGAACAGGTGAAGCTGGAGAGGCTGGACAGAGCTTTAGTGAATTAGTTACATAGAATAACATAGGAACTGGTGAAGCTGGAGAGGCTGGAGGGAGCTTTAGTGAATCAGTTACATAGAATAGCATAGGAACTGGTGAAGCTGGAGAGGCTGGAGGGAGCTTTAGTGAATCAGTTACATAGAATAACATAGGAACTGGTGAAGCTGGAGAGGCTGGAGAGAGCTTTAGTGAATCAGTTACATAGAATAACATAGGAACTGGTGAAGCTGGAGAGGCTGGAGGGAGCTTTAGTGAATCAGTTAGATAGAATAACATAGGAACTGGTGAGGCTGGAGAGGCTGGAGGGAGCTTTAGTGAATCAGGTACATAGAATAACATAGGAACTGGTGAAGCTGGAGAGGCTGGAGAGAGCTTTAGTGAATCAGTTACATAGAATAACATAGGAACTGGTGAAGCTGGAGAGGCTGGAGAGAGCTTTAGTGAATCAGTTACATAGAATAACATAGGAACTGATGAATCTAGAGAGGCTGGAGGGAGCTTTAGTGAATCAGTTACATAGAATAACATAGGAACTGGTGAAGCTGGAGAGGCTGGAGGGAGCTTTAGTTAATCAGTTACATAGAATAACATAGGAACTGGTGAAGCTGGAGAGGCTGGAGGGAGCTTTAGTGAATCAGTTACATAGAATAACATAGGAACTGGTGAAGCTGGAGAGGCTGGAGGGAGCTTTAGTGAATCAGTTACATAGAATAACATAGGAACTGGTGAAGCTGGAGAGGCTAGAGGGAGCTTTAGTGAATCAGTTACATAGAATAACATAGGAACTGGTGAAGCTGGAGGGAGCTTTAGTGAATCAGTTACATAGAATAACATAGGAACTGGTGAGGCTGGAGAGGCTGGAGGGAGCTTTAGTGAATCAGTTACATAGAATAACATAGGAACTGGTGAAGCAGGAGAGGCTCTAGGGAGCTTTAGTGAATCAGTTACATAGAATAACATAGGAACTGGTGAAGCTGGAGAGGCTGGAGGGAGCTTTAGTGAATCAGTTACATAGAATAACATAGGAACTGGTGAAGCTGGAGAGGCTGGAGGGAGCTTTAGTGAATCAGTTACATAGAATAACATAGGCACTGGTGAAGCAGGAGAGGCTGGAGGGAGCTTTAGTGAATCAGTTACATAGAATAACATAGGAACTGTGGAGGCTGGAGGGAGCTTTAGTGAATCAGTTACATAGAATAACATAGGAACTGCTGAAGCAGGAGAGGCTGGAGGGAGCTTTAGTGAATCAGTTACATAGAATAACATAGGAACTGGTGAAGCTGGACAGGCTGGAGGGAGTTTTAGTGAATCAGTTACATAGAATAACATAGGAACTGGTGAAGCTGGAGAGGCTGGAAGGAGCTTTAGTGAATCAGTTGCATAGAATAACATAGGAACTGGTAAAGCTGGAGAGGCTGGAGGGAGCTTTAGTGAATCAGTTGCATAGAATAACATAGGAACTGGTAAAGCTGGAGAGGCTGGAGTGAGCTTTAGTGAATCAGTTGCATAGAATAACATAGGAACTGGTAAAGCTGGAGAGGCTGGAGGGAGCTTTAGTGAATCAGTTACATAGAATAACATAGGAACTGGAGAGGCTGGAGGGAGCTTTAGTGAATCAGTTACATAGAATAACATAGGAACTGGGGAGGCTGGAGGGAACTTTAGTGAATCAATTACATAGAATAACATAGGAGCTGGTGAAGCTGGAGAGGCTTGAGGGAGATTTAGTGAATCAGGTACATAGAATAACATAGGAACTGGTGAAGCTGGATAGGCTGGAGGGAGCTTTAGTGAATCAGTTACATAGAATAACATAGGAACTGGTGAATTTGGAGAGGCTGGAGGGAGCTTTAGTTAATCAGTTACATAGAATAACATAGGAACTGGTGAAGCTGGAGAGGCTGGAGGGAGCTTTAGTGAATCAGTTACATAGAATAACATAGGAACTGGTGAAGCTGGAGAGGCTGGAGGGAGCTTTAGTGAATCAGTTACATAGAATAACATAGGAACTGGTGAAGCTGGAGAGGCTGGAGGGAGCTTTAGTGAATCAGTTACATAGAGTAACATAGGAACTGGTGAAGCTGGAGAGGCTGGAGGGAGCTTTAGTGAATCAGTTACATAGAGTAACATAGTAACTGGTGAAGCAGGAGAGGTTGGAGGGAACTTTAGTGAATCAGTTACATAGAATAACATAGGATCTAGTGAAGCTGGAGGGAGCTTTAGTGAATCAGTTACATAGAATAACATAGGAACTGGTGAAGCTGGAGAGGCTGGAGGGAACTTTAGTGAATCAGTTACATAGAATAACATAGGAACTGGTGAAGCTGGAGGGAGCTTTAGTGAATCAGTAACCTAGAATAACATAGGAACTGGTGAAGCTGGAGAGGCTGGAGGGAGCTTTAGTGAATCAGTTACATAGAATAACATAGGAACTGGTGAAGCTGGAGAGGCTGGAGGGAGCTTTAGTGAATCAGTTACATAGAATAACATAGGAACTGGTGAAGCTGGAGAGCCTGGAGGGAGCTTTAGTGAATCAGTTACATAGAATAACATAGGAACTGGTGAAGCTGGTGAGGTTGGAAGGAGCTTTAGTGAATCAGTTACACAGAATAACATTGGAACTGGTGAAGCTGGAGAGCCTGGAAGGAACTTTAGTGAATCAGTTACATAGAATAACATAGGAACTGGAGAGGCTGGAGGGAGCTTTAGTGAATCAGTTACATAGAATAGCATAGGAACAGGAGAAGCTGGAGAGGCTGGAGAGAGCTTTAGTGAATCAGTTACATAGAATAACATAGGAACTGGTGAAGCTGGAGAGGCTGGAGAGAGCTTTAGTGAATCAGTTACATAGAATAACATAGGAACTGGTGAAGCTGGAGAGGCTGGAGGGAGCTTTAGTGAATCAGTTACATAGAATAACATAGGAACTGGTGAAGCTGGAGAGGCTGGAGGGAGCTTTAGTGAATCAGTTACGTAGAATAACATAGGAACTGGTGAATTTGGAGAGGCTTGAGGGAGCTTTAGTTAATCAGTTACATAGAATAACATAGGAACTGGTGAATCAGGAGAGGTTGGAGGGAGCTTTAGTGAATCAGTTACATAGAGTAACATAGGAACTGGTGAAGCTGGAGAGGCTGGAGGGAGCTTTAGTGAATCAGTTACATAGAGTAACATAGTAACTGGTGAAGCAGGAGAGGTTGGAGGGAACTTTAGTGAATCAGTTACATAGAATAACATAGGATCTAGTGAAGCTGGAGGGAGCTTTAGTGAATCAGTTACATAGAATAACATAGGAACTGGTGAAGCTGGAGAGGCTGGAGGGAACTTTAGTGAATCAGTTACATAGAATAACATAGGAACTGGTGAAGCTGGAGGGAGCTTTAGTGAATCAGTTACCTAGAATAACATAGGAACTGGTGAAGCTGGAGAGGCTGGAGGGAGCTTTAGTGAATCAGTTACATAGAATAACATAGGAACTGGTGAAGCTGGAGAGGCTGGAGGGAGCTTTAGTGAATCAGTTACATAGAATAACATAGGAACTGGTGAAGCTGGAGAGCCTGGAGGGAGCTTTAGTGAATCAGTTACATAGAATAACATAGGAACTGGTGAAGCTGGTGAGGTTGGAAGGAGCTTTAGTGAATCAGTTACACAGAATAACATTGGAACTGGTGAAGCTGGAGAGCCTGGAAGGAACTTTAGTGAATCAGTTACATAGAATAACATAGGAACTGGAGAGGCTGGAGGGAGCTTTAGTGAATCAGTTACATAGAATAGCATAGGAACAGGTGAAGCTGGAGAGGCTGGAGAGAGCTTTAGTGAATCAGTTACATAGAATAACATAGGAACTGGTGAAGCTGGAGAGGCTGGAGAGAGCTTTAGTGAATCAGTTACATAGAATAACATAGGAACTGGTGAAGCTGGAGAGGCTGGAGGGAGCTTTAGTGAATCAGTTACATAGAATAACATAGGAACTGGTGAAGCTGGAGAGGCTGGAGGGAGCTTTAGTGAATCAGTTAGATAGAATAACATAGGAACTGGTGAAGCTGGAGAGGCTGGAGAGAGCTTTAGTGAATCAGTTACATAGAATAACATAGGAACTGGTGAAGCTGGAGAGGCTGGAGAGAGCTTTAGTGAATCAGTTACATAGAATAACATAGGAACTAGTGAAGCTGGAGAGGCTGGAGGGAGCTTTAGTGAATAAGTTACATAGAATAACATAGGAACTGGTGAAGCTGGAGAGGCTGGAGGGAGCTTTAATGAATCAGTTACATAGAATAACATAGGAACTGATGAATATAGAGAGGCTGGAGGGAGCTTTAGTGAATCAGTTACATAGAATAACATAGCAACTGGTGAAGCTGGAGAGGCTGGAGGGAGCTTTAGTGAATCAGTTACATAGAATAACATAGGAACTGGTGAAGCTGGAGAGGCTGGAGGGAGCTTTAGTGAATCAGTTACATAGAATAACATAGGAACTGGTGAAGCTGGAGAGGCTGGAGGGAGCTTTAGTGAATCAGTTACATAGAATAACATAGGCACTGGTGAAGCAGGAGAGGCTGGAGGGAGCTTTAGTGAATCAGTTACATAGAATAGCATAGGAACAGGTGATGCTGGAGAGGCTGGAGAGAGCTTTAGTGAATCAGTTACATAGAATAACATAGGAACTGGTGAGGCTGGAGAGGCTGGAGGGAGCTTTAGTGAATCAGTTACATAGAATAACATAGGAACTGGTGAAGCTGGAGAGGCTGGAGGGAGCTTTAGTGAATCAGTTACATAGAATAACATAGGAACTGGTGAAGCTGGAGAGGCTGGAGAGAGCTTTAGTGAATCAGTTACATAGAATAACATAGGAACTGGTGAGGCTGGGGAGGCTGGAGGGAGCTTTAGTGAATCAGTTACATAGAATAACATAGGAACTGGTGAAGCTGGAGAGGCTGGAGAGAGCTTTAGTGAATCAGTTACATAGAATAACATAGGAACTGATGAATCTAGAGAGGCTGGAGGGAGCTTTAGTGAATCAGTTACATAGAATAACATAGCAACTGGTGAAGCTGGAGAGGCTGGAGGGAGCTTTAGTGAATCAGTTACATAGAATAACATAGGAACTGGTGAAGCTGGAGAGGCTGGAGAGAGCTTTAGTGAATCAGTTACATAGAATAACATAGGAACTGATGAATCTAGAGAGGCTGGAGGGAGCTTTAGTGAATCAGTTACATAGAATAACATAGGCACTGGTGAAGCAGGAGAGGCTGGAGGGAGCTTTAGTGAATCAGTTACATAGAATAACATAGGAACTGCGGAGGCTGGAGGGAGCTTTAGTGAATCAGTTACATAGAATAACATAGGAACTGCTGAAGCAGGAGAGGCTGGAGGGAGCTTTAGTGAATCAGTTACATAGAATAACATAGGAACTGGTGACGCGGGACAGGCTGGAGGGAGCTTTAGTGAATCAGTTACGTAGAATAACATAGGAACTGGTGAAGCTGGAGAGGCTGGAGGGAGCTTTAGTGAATCAGTTACATAGAATAACATAGGAACTGGTGAAGCTGGAGAGGCTGGAGGGAGCTTTAGTGAATCAGTTACATAGAATAACATAGGAACTGGTGAAGCTGGAGAGGCTGGAGGGAGCTTTAGTGAATCAGTTACATAGAATAACATAGGAACTGGTGAAGCTGGAGAGGCTGGAGGGAGCTTTAGTGAATCAGTTACATAGAATAACATAGGAACTGGTGAAGCTGGAGAGGCTGGAGGGAGCTTTAGTGAATTAGTTACATAGAATAACATAGGAACTGGTGAAGCTGGAGAGGCTGGAGGGAGCTTTAGTGAATCAGTTACATAGAATAACATAGGAACTGGTGAAGCTGGAGAGGCTGGAGGGAGCTTAAGTGAATCAGTTACATAGAATTACATAGGAACTGGTGAAGCTGGAGGGAGCTTTAGTGAATCAGTGACATAGAATAACATAGGAACTGATGAAGCTGGAGAGGCAGGAAGGAGCTTTAGTGAATCAGTTACATAGAATAATATAGGAACTGATGAAGCTGGAGAGGCAGGAAGGAGCTTTAATGAATCAGTTACATAGAATAACATAGGAAGTGGTGAAGCTGGAGAGGCTGGAGGGAGCTTTAGTGAATCAGTTACATAGAATAACATAGGAACTGGTGAAGCTGGAGAGGCTGGAGGGAGCTTTAGTGAATCAGTTACATAGAATAACATAGGGTCTGGTGAAGCTGGAGAGGCTGGAGGGAGCTTTAGTGAATCAGTTACATAGAATAACATAGGAACTGGTGAAGCTGGACAGGCTGGAGGGAGCTTTAGTGAATCAGTTACGTAGAATAACATAGGAACTGGTGAAGCTGGAGAGGCTGGAGGGAGCTTTAGTGAATCAGTTACGTAGAATAACATAGGAACTGGTGAAGCTGGAGAGGCTGGAGAGAGCTTTAGTGAATCAGTTACATAGAATAACATAGGAACTGGTGAAGCTGGACAGGCTGGAGGGAGCTTTAGTGAATCAGTTAGATAGAATAACTTAGGAACTGGTGAGGCTGGAGAGGCTGGAGGGAGCTTTAGTGAATCAGGTACATAGAATAACATAGGAACTGGTGAAGCTGGAGAGGCTGGAGAGAGCTTTAGTGAATCAGTTACATAGAATAACATAGGAACTGGTGAAGCTGGAGAGGCTGGAGAGAGCTTTAGTGAATCAGTTACATAGAATAACATAGGAACTGATGAATCTAGAGAGGCTGGAGGGAGCTTTAGTGAATCAGTTACATAGAATAACATAGCAACTGGTGAAGCTGGAGAGGCTGGAGGGAGCTTTAGTGAATCAGTTACATAGAATAACATAGGAACTGGTGAAGCTGGAGAGGCTGGAGGGAGCTTTAGTGAATCAGTTACATAGAATAACATAGGAACTGGTGAAGCTGGAGAGGCTGGAGGGAGGTTTAGTGAATCAGTTACATAGAATAACATAGGAACTGGTGAAGCTGGAGAGGCTGGAGGGAGCTTTAGTGAATCATTTACATAGAATACCATAGGAACTGGTGAAGCTGGAGAGGCTAGAGGGAGCTTTAGTGAATCAGTTACATATAATAACATAGGATCTGGTGAGGCTGGAGGGAGCTTTAGTGAATCAGTTACATAGAATAACAGGAACTGGTGAAGCTGGAGAGGCTCTAGGGAGCTTTAGTGAATCAGTTACATAGAATAACATAGGAACTGGTGAAGCTGGAGAGGCTGGAGGGAGCTTTAGTGAATCAGTTACATAGAATAACATAGGAACTGGTGAAGCTGGAGAGGCTGGAGGGAGCTTTAGTGAATCAGTTACATAGAATAACATAGGAACTGGTGAAGCTGGAGAGGCTGGAGGGAGCTTTAGTGAATCAGTTACAGAGAATAACATAGGAACTGGTGAAGCTGGAGAGGCTGGAGGGAGCTTTAGTGAATCAGTTACATAGAATAACATAGGAACTGCTGAAGCAGGAGAGGCTGGAGGGAGCTTTAGTGAATCAGTTACATAGAATAACATAGGAACTGGTGAAGCTGGACAGGCTGGAGGGAGCTTTAGTGAATCAGTTACGTAGAATAACATAGGAAATGGTGAAGCTGGACAGGCTGGAGGGAGCTTTAGTGAATCAGTTACGTAGAATAACATAGGAACTGGTGAAGCTGGAGAGGCTGGAGGGAGCTTTAGTGAATCAGTTACATAGAATAACATAGGGACTGGTAAAGCTGGAGAGGCTGGAGGGAGCTTTAGTGAATCAGTTACATTGAATAACATAGGAACTGGTGAGGCTGGAGGGAGGTTTAGTGAATCAGTTACATAGAATAACATAGGGACTGGTAAAGCTGGAGAGGCTGGAGGGAGCTTTAGGGAATCAGTTACATAGAATAGCATAGGAACTGATGAATCTAGAGAGGCTGGAGGGAGCTTTAGTGAATCAGTTACATAGAATAACATAGGAACTGGTGAAGCTGGAGAGGCTGGAGGGAGCTTTAGTGAATCAGTTACATAGAATAACATAGGAACTGGTGAAGCTGGAGAGGCTGGAGGGAGCTTTAGTGAATCAGTTACATAGAATAACATAGGAACTGGTGAAGCTGGAGAGGCTGGAGGGAGCTTTAGTGAATCAGTTACATAGAATAACATAGGAACTGGTGAAGCTGGAGAGGCTGGAGGGAGCTTTAGTGAATTAGTTACATAGAATAACATAGGAACTGGTGAAGCTGGAGAGGCTGGAGGGAGCTTTAGTGAATCAGTTACATAGAATAACATAGGAACTGGTGAAGCTGGAGAGGCTGGAGGGAGCTTAAGTGAATCAGTTACATAGAATTACATAGGAACTGGTGAAGCTGGAGGGAGCTTTAGTGAATCAGTGACATAGAATAACATAGGAACTGATGAAGCTGGAGAGGCAGGAAGGAGCTTTAGTGAATCAGTTACATAGAATAATATAGGAACTGATGAAGCTGGAGAGGCAGGAAGGAGCTTTAATGAATCAGTTACATAGAATAACATAGGAAGTGGTGAAGCTGGAGAGGCTGGAGGGAGCTTTAGTGAATCAGTTACATAGAATAACATAGGAACTGGTGAAGCTGGAGAGGCTGGAGGGAGCTTTAGTGAATCAGTTACATAGAATAACATAGGGTCTGGTGAAGCTGGAGAGGCTGGAGGGAGCTTTAGTGAATCAGTTACATAGAATAACATAGGAACTGGTGAAGCTGGAGAGGCTGGAGGGAGCTTTAGTGAATCAGTTACATAGAATAACATAGGAACTGGTGAAGCAGGAGAGGCTGGAGGGAGCTTTAGTGAATCAGTTACGTAGAATAACATAGGAACTGGTGAAGCTGGAGAGGCTGGAGAGAGCTTTAGTGAATCAGTTACATAGAATAACATAGGAACTGGTGAAGCTGGACAGGCTGGAGGGAGCTTTAGTGAATCAGTTAGATAGAATAACTTAGGAACTGGTGAGGCTGGAGAGGCTGGAGGGAGCTTTAGTGAATCAGGTACATAGAATAACATAGGAACTGGTGAAGCTGGAGAGGCTGGAGAGAGCTTTAGTGAATCAGTTACATAGAATAACATAGGAACTGGTGAAGCTGGAGAGGCTGGAGAGAGCTTTAGTGAATCAGTTACATAGAATAACATAGGAACTGATGAATCTAGAGAGGCTGGAGGGAGCTTTAGTGAATCAGTTACATAGAATAGCATAGCAACTGGTGAAGCTGGAGAGGCTGGAGGGAGCTTTAGTGAATCAGTTACATAAAATAACATAGGAACTGGTGAAGCTGGAGAGGCTGGAGGGAGCTTTAGTGAATCAGTTACATAGAATAACATAGGAACTGGTGAAGCTGGAGAGGCTGGAGGGAGGTTTAGTGAATCAGTTACATAGAATAACATAGGAACTGGTGAAGCTGGAGAGGCTGGAGGGAGCTTTAGTGAATCATTTACATAGAATACCATAGGAACTGGTGAAGCTGGAGAGGCTAGAGGGAGCTTTAGTGAATCAGTTACATATAATAACATAGGAACTGGTGAGGCTGGAGGGAGCTTTAGTGAATCAGTTACATAGAATAACAGGAACTGGTGAAGCTGGAGAAGCTCTAGGGAGCTTTAGTGAATCAGTTACATAGAATAACATAGGAACTGGTGAAGCTGGAGAGGCTGGAGGGAGCTTTAGTGAATCAGTTACATAGAATAACATAGGAACTGGTGAAGCTGGAGAGGCTGGAGGGAGCTTTAGTGAATCAGTTACATAGAATAACATAGGAACTGGTGAAGCTGGAGAGGCTGGAGGGAGCTTTAGTGAATCAGTTACAGAGAATAACATAGGAACTGGTGAAGCTGGAGAGGCTGGAGGGAGCTTTAGTGAATCAGTTACATAGAATAACATAGGAACTGCTGAAGCAGGAGAGGCTGGAGGGAGCTTTAGTGAATCAGTTACATAGAATAACATAGGAACTGGTGAAGCTGGACAGGCTGGAGGGAGCTTTAGTGAATCAGTTACATAGAATAACATAGGAACTGGTGAAGCTGGAGAGGCTGGAGGGAGCTTTAGTGAATCAGTTACATAGAAAAACATAGGGACTGGTAAAGCTGTAGAGGCTGGAGGGAGCTTTAGTGAATCAGTTACATTGAATAACATAGGAACTGGTGAGGCTGAGGGGAGCTTTAGTGAATCAGTTACATAGAATAACATAGGGACTGGTAAAGCTGGAGAGGCTGGAGGGAGCTTTAGTGAATCAGTTACATAGAATAACATAGGAACTGCTGAAGCAGGAGAGGCTGGAGGGAGCTTTAGTGAATCAGTTACATAGAATAACATAGGAACTGGTGAAGCTGGACAGGCTGGAGGGAGCTTTAGTGAATCAGTTACGTAGAATAACATAGGAACTGGTGAAGCTGGAGAGGCTGGAGGGAGCTTTAGTGAATCAGTTACATAGAATAACATAGGGACTGGTAAAGCTGGAGAGGCTGGAGGGAGCTTTAGTGAATCAGTTACATTGAATAACATAGGAACTGGTGAGGCTGGAGGGAGCTTTAGTGAATCAGTTACATAGAATAACATAGGGACTGGTAAAGCTGGAGTGGCTGGAGGGAGCTTTAGTGAATCAGTTACATATAATAGCATAGGAACTGATGAATCTAGAGAGGCTGGAGGGAGCTTTAGTGAATCAGTTACATAGAATAACATAGGAACTGGAGAGGCTGGAGGGAGCTTTAGTGAATCAGTTACATAGAATAACATAGAAACTGGTGAAGCTGGAGAGGCTGGAGGGAGCTTTAGTGAATCAGTTACATAGAATAACATAGGAACTGGTGAAGCTGGAGAGGCTGGAGGGAGCTTTAGTGAATCAGTTACATAGAATAACATAGGAACTGGTGAAGCTGGAGAGGCTGGAGGGAGGTTTAGTGAATCAGTTACATAGAATAACATAGGAGCTGGTGAAGCTGGAGAGGCTGGAGGGAGCTTTAGTGAATCATTTACATAGAATAACATAGGAACTGGTGAAGCTGGAGAGGCTAGAGGGAGCTTTAGTGAATCAGTTACATATAATAACATAGGAACTGGTGAAGCTGGAGAGGCTGGAGGGAGCTTTAGTGAATCAGTTACATAGAATAACATAGGAACTGGTGAAGCTGGAGAGGCTGGAGGGAGCTTTAGTGAATCAGTTACATAGAATAACATAGGAGCTGGTGAAGCTGGAGAGGCTGGAGGGAGCTTTATTGAATCAGTTACATAGAATAACAGGAACTGGTGAAGCTGGAGAGGCTCTAGGGAGCTTTAGTGAATCAGTTACATAGAATAACATAGGAACTGGTGAAGCTGGAGAGGCTGGAGGGAGCTTTAGTGAATCAGTTACATAGAATAACATAGGAACTGGTGAAGCTGGAGAGGCTGGAGGGAGCTTTAGTGAATCAGTTACATAGAATAACATAGGAACTGGTGAAGCTGGAGAGGCTGGAGGGAGCTTTATTGAATCAGTTACATAGAATAACATAGGCACTGGTGAAGCAGGAGAGGCTGGAGGGAGCTTTAGTGAATCAGTTACATAGAATAACATAGGAACTGCGGAGGCTGGAGGGAGCTTTAGTGAATCAGTTACATAGAATAACATAGGAACTGGTGAAGCTGGAGAGGCTGGAGGGAGCTTTAGTGAATCAGTTACATAGAATAACATAGGAACTGGTGAAGCTGGAGAGGCTGGAGGGAGCTTTAGTGAATCAGTTAGATAGAATAACATAGGAACTGGTGAAGCTGTACAGGCTGGATGGAGCTTTAGTGAATCAGTTACGTAGAATAACATAGGAACTGGTGAAGCTGGAGAGGCTGGAGGGAGCTTTAGTGAATCAGTTACATAGAATAACATAGGAACTGGTGAAGCTGGAGAGGCTGGAGGGAGCTTTAGTGAATCAGTTACATAGAATAACATAGGGACTGGTAAAGCTGGAGAGGCTGGAGGGAGCTTTAGTGAATCAGTTACATTGAATAACATAGGAACTGGTGAGGCTGGAGGGAGCTTTAGTGAATCAGTTACATAGAATAACATAGGGACTGGTAAAGCTGGAGAGGCTGGAGGGAGCTTTAGTGAATCAGTTACATAGAATAACATAGGAACTGGTGAGGCTGGAGAGGCTGGAGGGAGCTTTAGTGAATCAGTTACATAGAATAGCATAGGAACAGGTGAAGCTGGAGAGGCTGGAGGGAGCTTTAGTGAATCAGTTACATAGAATAACATAGGAACTGCTGAAGCAGGAGAGGCTGGAGGGAGCTTTAGTGAATCAGTTACATAGAATAACATAGGAACTGGTGAAGTTGGAGAGGCTGGAGGGAGCTTTAGTGAATCAGTTACATAGAATAGCATAGGAACTGGTGAAGCTGGAGAGGCTGGAGGGAGCTTTAGTGAATCAGTTACATAGAATAACATAGGAACTGGTGAAGCTGGAGAGGCTGGAGGGAGCTTTAGTGAATTAGTTACATAGAATAACATAGGAACTGGTGAAGCTGGAGAGGCTGGAGGGAGCTTTAGTGAATCAGTTATATAGAATAACATAGGAACTGGTGAAGCAGGAGAGGCTCTAGGGAGCTTTAGTGAATCAGTTACGTAGAATAACATAGGAACTGGTGAAGCTGGAGAGGCTGGAGGGAGCTTTAGTGAATCAGTTACATAGAATAACATAGGAACTGGTAAAGCTGGAGAGGCTGGAGGGAGCTTTAGTGAATCAGTTACATTGAATAACATAGGAACTGGTGAGGCTGGAGGGAGCTTTAGTGAATCAGTTACATAGAATAACATAGGGACTGGTAAAGCTGGAGAGGCTGGAGGGAGCTTTAGTGAATCAGTTACATAGAATAACATAGGAACTGGTGAAGCTGGAGAGGCTGGAGGGAGCTTTAGTGAATCAGTTACATAGAATAACATAGGAACTGGTGAAGCTGGAGAGGCTGGAGGGAGCTTTAGTGAATCATTTACATAGAATAACATAGGAACTGGTGAAGCTGGAGAGGCTAGAGGGAGCTTTAGTGAATCAGTTACATATAATAATATAGGAACTGGTGAGGCTGGAGGGAGCTTTAGTGAATCAGTTACATAGAATAACATAGGAACTGGTGAAGCTGGAGAGGCTGGAGGGAGCTTTAGTGAATCAGTTACATAGAATAACATAGGAACTGGTGAAGCTGGACAGGCTGGAGGGAGCTTTAGTGAATCAGTTACGTAGAATAACATAGGAACTGGTGAAGCTGGAGAGGCTGGAGGGAGCTTTAGTGAATCAGTTACATAGAATAACATAGGGACTGGTAAAGCTGGAGAGGCTGGAGGGAGCTTTAGTGAATCAGTTACATTGAATAACATAGGAACTGGTGAGGCTGGAGGGAGCTTTAGTGAATCAGTTACATAGAATAACATAGGGACTGGTAAAGCTGGAGAGGCTGGAGGGAGCTTTAGTGAATCAGTTACATAGAATAACATAGGAACTGGTGAGGCTGGAGAGGCTGGAGGGAGCTTTAGTGAATCAGTTACATAGAATAGCATAGGAACAGGTGAAGCTGGAGAGGCTGGAGGGAGCTTTAGTGAATCAGTTACATAGAATAACATAGGAACTGCTGAAGCAGGAGAGGCTGGAGGGAGCTTTAGTGAATCAGTTACATAGAATAACATAGGAACTGGTGAAGTTGGAGAGGCTGGAGGGAGCTTTAGTGAATCAGTTATATAGAATAACATAGGAACTGGTGAAGCAGGAGAGGCTCTAGGGAGCTTTAGTGAATCAGTTACGTAGAATAACATAGGAACTGGTGAAGCTGGAGAGGCTGGAGGGAGCTTTAGTGAATCAGTTACATAGAATAACATAGGGACTGGTAAAGCTGGAGAGGCTGGAGGGAGCTTTAGTGAATCAGTTACATTGAATAACATAGGAACTGGTGAGGCTGGAGGGAGCTTTAGTGAATCAGTTACATAGAATAACATAGGGACTGGTAAAGCTGGAGAGGCTGGAGGGAGCTTTAGTGAATCAGTTACATAGAATAACATAGGAACTGGTGAAGCTGGAGAGGCTGGAGGGAGCTTTAGTGAATCAGTTACATAGAATAACATAGGAACTGGTGAAGCTGGAGAGGCTGGAGGGAGCTTTAGTGAATCATTTACATAGAATAACATAGGAACTGGTGAAGCTGGAGAGGCTTGAGGGAGCTTTAGTGAATCAGTTACATATAATAACATAGGAACTGGTGAGGCTGGAGGGAGCTTTAGTGAATCAGTTACATAGAATAACATAGGAACTGGTGAAGCTGGAGAGCCTGGAGGGAGCTTTAATGAATCAGTTACATAGAATAACATAGGGACTGGTGAAGCTGGAGAGGCTGGAGGGAGCTTTAGTGAATCAGTTACATAGAATAACATAGGAACTGGTGAAGCTGGAAAGGCTGGAGGGAGCTTTAGTGAATCAGTTACATAGAATAACATAGGCACTGGTGAAGCAGGAGAGGCTGGAGGGAGCTTTAGTGAATCAGTTACATAGAATAACATAGGAACTGCGGAGGCTGGAGGGAGCTTTAGTGAATCAGTTACATAGAATAACATAGGAACTGCTGAAGCAGGAGAGGCTGGAGGGAGCTTTAGTGAATCAGTTACATAGAATAACATAGGAACTAGTGAAGCTGGACAGGCTGGAGGGAGCTTTAGTGAATCAGTTACGTAGAATAACATAGGAACTGGTGAAGCTGGAGAGGCTGGAGGGAGCTTTAGTGAATCAGTTACATAGAATAACATAGGAACTGGTGAAGCTGGAGAGGCTGGAGGGAGCTTTAGTGAATCAGTTATATAGAATAACATAGGAACTGGTGAAGCTGGAGAGGCTGGAGGGAGCTTTAGTGAATCAGTTACATAGAATAACATAGGAACTGGTGAAGCTGGAGAGGCTGGAGGGAGCTTTAGTGAATCAGTTACATAGAATAACATAGGAACTGGTGAAGCTGGAGAGGCTGGAGGGAGCTTTAGTGAATCAGTTACATAGAATAACATAGGAACTGGTGAAGCTGGAGAGGCTGGAGGGAGCTTTAGTGAATCAGTTACATAGAATAACATAGGAACTGGTGAAGCTGGAGAGGCTGGAGGGAGCTTTATTGAATTAGTTACATAGAATAACATAGGAACTGGTGAAGCTGGAGAGGCTGGAGGGAGCTTTAGTGAATCAGGTACATAGAATAACATAGGAACTGGTGAAGCTGGAGAGGCTGGAGGGAGCTTAAGTGAATCAGTTACATAGAATAACATAGGAACTGGTGAAGCTGGAGGGAGCTTTAGTGAATCAGTCACATAGAATAACATAGGAACTGATGAAGCTGGAGAGGCTGGAGGGAGCTTTAGTGAATCAGTTACATAGAATAACATAGGAACTGGTAAAGCTGGAGAGGCTGGAGGGAGCTTTAGTGAATCAGTTACATAGAATAACATAGGGACTGGTAAAGCTGGAGAGGCTGGAGGGAGCTTTAGTGAATCAGTTACATAGAATAACATAGGGACTGGTAAAGCTGGAGAGGCTGGAGGGAGCTTTAGTGAATCAGTTACATTGAATAACATAGGAACTGGTGAGGCTGGAGGGAGCTTTAGTGAATCAGTTACATAGAATAACATAGGGACTGGTAAAGCTGGAGAGGCTGGAGGGAGCTTTAGTGAATCAGTTACATAGAATAGCATAGGAACAGGTGAAGCTGGAGAGGCTGGAGGGAGCTTTAGTGAATCAGTTACATAGAATAACATAGGAACTGCTGAAGCAGGAGAGGCTGGAGGGAGCTTTAGTGAATCAGTTACATAGAATAGCATAGGAACAGGTGAAGCTGGAGAGGCTGGAGGGAGCTTTAGTGAATCAGTTACATAGAATAACATAGGAACTGGTGAAGCTGGAGAGGCTGGATTGAGCTTTAGTGAATCAGTTACATAGAATAACATAGGCACTGGTGAAGCAGGAGAGGCTGGAGGGAGCTTTAGTGAATCAGTTACATAGAATAACATAGGAACTGCGGAGGCTGGAGGGAGCTTTAGTGAATCAGTTACATAGAATAACATAGGAACTGGTGAAGCTGGAGAGGCTGGAGGGAGCTTTAGTGAATCAGTTACATAGAATAACATAGGAACTGGTGAAGCTGGAGAGGCTGGAGGGAGCTTTAGTGAATCAGTTAGATAGAATAACATAGGAACTGGTGAAGCTGGACAGGCTGGAGGGAGCTTTAGTGAATCAGTTACGTAGAATAACATAGGAACTGGTGAAGCTGGAGAGGCTGGAGGGAGCTTTAGTGAATCAGTTACATAGAATAACATAGGAACTGGTGAAGCTGGAGAGGCTGGAGGGAGCTTTAGTGAATCAGTTACATAGAATAGCATAGGAACTGGTGAAGCTGGAGAGGCTGGAGGGAGCTTTAGTGAATCAGTTAGATAGAATAACATAGGAACTGGTGAAGCTGGACAGGCTGGAGGGAGCTTTAGTGAATCAGTTACGTAGAATAACATAGGAACTGGTGAAGCTGGAGAGGCTGGAGGGAGCTTTAGTGAATCAGTTACATAGAATAACATAGGGACTGGTAAAGCTGGAGAGGCTGGAGGGAGCTTTAGTGAATCAGTTACATTGAATAACATAGGAACTGGTGAGGCTGGAGGGAGCTTTAGTGAATCAGTTACATAGAATAACATAGGGACTGGTAAAGCTGGAGAGGCTGGAGGGAGCTTTAGTGAATCAGTTACATAGAATAACATAGGAACTGGTGAGGCTGGAGAGGCTGGAGGGAGCTTTAGTGAATCAGTTACATAGAATAGCATAGGAACAGGTGAAGCTGGAGAGGCTGGAGGGAGCTTTAGTGAATCAGTTACATAGAATAACATAGGAACTGCTGAAGCAGGAGAGGCTGGAGGGAGCTTTAGTGAATCAGTTACATAGAATAACATAGGAACTGGTGAAGTTGGAGAGGCTGGAGGGAGCTTTAGTGAATCAGTTATATAGAATAACATAGGAACTGGTGAAGCTGGAGAGGCTGGAGGGAGCTTTAGTGAATCAGTTATATAGAATAACATAGGAACTGGTGAAGCAGGAGAGGCTCTAGGGAGCTTTAGTGAATCAGTTACGTAGAATAACATAGGAACTGGTGAAGCTGGAGAGGCTGGAGGGAGCTTTAGTGAATCAGTTACATAGAATAACATAGGAACTGGTAAAGCTGGAGATGCTGGAGGGAGCTTTAGTGAATCAGTTACATTGAATAACATAGGAACTGGTGAGGCTGGAGGGAGCTTTAGTGAATCAGTTACATAGAATAACATAGGGACTGGTAAAGCTGGAGAGGCTGGAGGGAGCTTTAGTGAATCAGTTACATAGAATAACATAGGAACTGGTGAAGCTGGAGAGGCTGGAGGGAGCTTTAGTGAATCAGTTACATAGAATAACATAGGAACTGGTGAAGCTGGAGAGGCTGGAGGGAGCTTTAGTGAATCATTTACATAGAATAACATAGGAACTGGTGAAGCTGGAGAGGCTAGAGGGAGCTTTAGTGAATCAGTTACATATAATAATATAGGAACTGGTGAGGCTGGAGGGAGCTTTAGTGAATCAGTTACATAGAATAACATAGGAACTGGCGAAGCTGGAGAGCCTGGAGGGAGCTTTAGTGAATCAGTTACATAGAATAACATAGGAACTGGTGAAGCTGGAGAGGCTGGAGGGAGCTTTAGTGAATCAGTTACATAGAATAACATAGGAACTGGTGAAGCTGGACAGGCTGGAGGGAGCTTTAGTGAATCAGTTACGTAGAATAACATAGGAACTGGTGAAGCTGGAGAGGCTGGAGGGAGCTTTAGTGAATCAGTTACATAGAATAACATAGGGACTGGTAAAGCTGGAGAGGCTGGAGGGAGCTTTAGTGAATCAGTTACATTGAATAACATAGGAACTGGTGAGGCTGGAGGGAGCTTTAGTGAATCAGTTACATAGAATAACATAGGGACTGGTAAAGCTGGAGAGGCTGGAGGGAGCTTTAGTGAATCAGTTACATAGAATAACATAGGAACTGGTGAGGCTGGAGAGGCTGGAGGGAGCTTTAGTGAATCAGTTACATAGAATAGCATAGGAACAGGTGAAGCTGGAGAGGCTGGAGGGAGCTTTAGTGAATCAGTTACATAGAATAACATAGGAACTGCTGAAGCAGGAGAGGCTGGAGGGAGCTTTAGTGAATCAGTTACATAGAATAACATAGGAACTGGTGAAGTTGGAGAGGCTGGAGGGAGCTTTAGTGAATCAGTTATATAGAATAACATAGGAACTGGTGAAGCTGGAGAGGCTGGAGGGAGCTTTAGTGAATCAGTTATATAGAATAACATAGGAACTGGTGAAGCAGGAGAGGCTCTAGGGAGTTTTAGTGAATCAGTTACGTAGAATAACATAGGAACTGGTGAAGCTGGAGAGGCTGGAGGGAGCTTTAGTGAATCAGTTACATAGAATAACATAGGGACTGGTAAAGCTGGAGAGGCTGGAGGGAGCTTTAGTGAATCAGTTACATTGAATAACATAGGAACTGGTGAGGCTGGAGGGAGCTTTAGTGAATCAGTTACATAGAATAACATAGGGACTGGTAAAGCGGGAGAGGCTGGAGGGAGCTTTAGTGAATCAGTTACATAGAATAACATAGGAACTGGTGAAGCTGGAGAGGCTGGAGGGAGCTTTAGTGAATCAGTTACATAGAATAACATAGGAACTGGTGAAGCTGGAGAGGCTGGAGGGAGCTTTAGTGAATCATTTACATAGAATAACATAGGAACTGGTGAAGCTGGAGAGGCTAGAGGGAGCTTTAGTGAATCAGTTACATATAATAACATAGGAACTGGTGAGGCTGGAGGGAGCTTTAGTGAATCAGTTACATAGAATAACATAGGAACTGGTGAAGCTGGAGAGCCTGGAGGGAGCTTTAGTGAATCAGTTACATAGAATAACATAGGGACTGGTGAAGCTGGAGAGGCTGGAGGGAGCTTTAGTGAATCAGTTACATAGAATAACATAGGAACTGGTGAAGCTGGAGAGGCTGGAGGGAGCTTTAGTGAATCAGTTACATAGAATAACATAGGCACTGGTGAAGCAGGAGAGGCTGGAGGGAGCTTTAGTGAATCAGTTACATAGAATAACATAGGAACTGCGGAGGCTGGAGGGAGCTTTAGTGAATCAGTTACATAGAATAACATAGGAACTGCTGAAGCAGGAGAGGCTGGAGGGAGCTTTAGTGAATCAGTTACATAGAATAACATAGGAACTGGTGAAGCTGGACAGGCTGGAGGGAGCTTTAGTGAATCAGTTACGTAGAATAACATAGGAACTGGTGAAGCTGGAGAGGCTGGAGGGAGCTTTAGTGAATCAGTTACATAGAATAACATAGGAACTGGTGAAGCTGGAGAGGCTGGAGGGAGCTTTAGTGAATCAGTTATATAGAATAACATAGGAACTGGTGAAGCTGGAGAGGCTGGAGGGAGCTTTAGTGAATCAGTTACATAGAATAACATAGGAACTGGTGAAGCTGGAGAGGCTGGAGGGAGCTTTAGTGAATCAGTTACATAGAATAACATAGGAACTGGTGAAGCTGGAGAGGCTGGAGGGAGCTTTAGTGAATCAGTTACATAGAATAACATAGGAACTGGTGAAGCTGGAGAGCCTGGAGGGAGCTTTAGTGAATCAGTTACATAGAATAACATAGGAACTGGTAAAGCTGGAGAGGCTGGAGTGAGCTTTAGTGAATCAGTTACATAGAATAACATAGGAACTGGTGAAGCTGGAGAGGCTGGAGGGAGCTTTAGTGAATCAGTTACATAGAATAACATAGGAACTGGTGAAGCTGGAGATGCTGGAGAGAGCTTTAGTGAATCAGTTACATAGAATAACATAGGAACTGGTGAAGCTGGAGAGGCTGGAGGGAGCTTTAGTGAATCAGTTATATAGAATAACATAGGAACTGGTGAAGCTGGAGAGGCTGGAGGGAGCTTTAGTGAATCAGTTACATAGAATAACATAGGAACTGGTGAAGCTGGAGAGGCTGGAGGGAGCTTTAGTGAATTAGTTACATAGAATAACATAGGAACTGGTGAAGCTGGAGAGGCTGGAGGGAGCTTTAGTGAATCAGGTACATAGAATAACATAGGAACTGGTGAAGCTGGAGAGGCTGGAGGGAGCTTAAGTGAATCAGTTACATAGAATAACATAGGAACTGGTGAAGCTGGAGGGAGCTTTAGTGAATCAGTCACATAGAATAACATAGGAACTGATGAAGCTGGAGAGGCTGGAGGGAGCTTTAGTGAATCAGTTACATAGAATAACATAGGAACTGGTAAAGCTGGAGAGGCTGGAGGGAGCTTTAGTGAATCAGTTACATAGAATAACATAGGGACTGGTAAAGCTGGAGAGGCTGGAGGGAGCTTTAGTGAATCAGTTACTGTACATAGAATAACATAGGGACTGGTAAAGCTGGAGAGGCTGGAGGGAGCTTTAGTGAATCAGTTACATTGAATAACATAGGAACTGGTGAGGCTGGAGGGAGCTTTAGTGAATCAGTTACATAGAATAACATAGGGACTGGTAAAGCTGGAGAGGCTGGAGGGAGCTTTAGTGAATCAGTTACATAGAATAGCATAGGAACAGGTGAAGCTGGAGAGGCTGGAGGGAGCTTTAGTGAATCAGTTACATAGAATAACATAGGAACTGCTGAAGCAGGAGAGGCTGGAGGGAGCTTTAGTGAATCAGTTACATAGAATAGCATAGGAACAGGTGAAGCTGGAGAGGCTGGAGGGAGCTTTAGTGAATCAGTTACATAGAATAACATAGGAACTGGTGAAGCTGGAGAGGCTGAAGGGAGCTTTAGTGAATCATTTACATAGAATAGCATAGGAACAGGTGAAGCTGGAGAGGCTGGAGGGAGCTTTAGTGAATCAGTTACATAGAATAACATAGGAACTGCTGAAGCAGGAGAGGCTGGAGGGAGTTTTAGTGAATCAGGTACATAGAATAACATAGGAACAGGTGAAGCTGGAGAGGCTGGAGGGAGCTTTAGTGAATCAGTTACATAGAATTACATAGGAACTGGTGAAGCTGGACAGGCTGGAGGGAGCTTTAGTGAATCAGTTACATAGAATAACATAGGGACTGGTAAAGCTGGAGAGGCTGGAGGGAGCTTTAGGGAATCAGTTACATAGAATAACATAGGAACTGGTGAGGCTGGAGGGAGCTTTAGTGAATCAGTTACATAGAATAACATAGGGACTGGTAAAGCTGGAGAGGCTGGAGGGAGCTTTAGTGAATCAGTTACATAGAATAACATAGGAACTGGTGAAGCTGGAGAGCCTGGAGGGAGCTTTAGTGAATCAGTTACATAGAATAACATAGGAACTGGTAAAGCTGGAGAGGCTGGAGGGAGCTTTAGTGAATCAGTTACATAGAATAACATAGGAACTGGTGAAGCTGGAGAGGCTAGAGGGAGCTTTAGTGAATCAGTTACATAGAATAACATAGGAACTGGTGAAGCTGGAGAGGCTGGAGGGAGCTTTAGTGAATCAGTTACATAGAATAACATAGGAACTGGGGAGGCTGGAGGGAGCTTTAGTGAATCAGCAGTGTACATGCTCTTTAGTGTAAGAGGCGGGAGAGGTCAGTAAAGCTGGGGAGGCTGGAGGGAGCTTTAGTGAATCAGCAGTGTATAAGCTCTTTAGTGTAAGAGGCGGGAGAGGTCAGGAAAGCTGGAGAGGCTGTAGGGAGCTTTAGTGAATCAGCAGTGTACATGCTCTTTAGTGTAAGAGGCGGGAGAGGTCAGTAAAGCTGGGAAGGCTGGAGGGAGCTTTAGTGAATCAGCAGTGTATATGCTCTTTAGTGTAAGAGGCGGGAGAGGTCAGGAAAGCTGGAGAGGCTGTAGGGAGCTTTAGTGAATCAGCAGTGTATAAGCTCTTTAGTGTAAGAGGCGGGAGAGGTCAGTAAAGCTGGAGAGGCTGTAGGGAGCTTTAGTGAATCAGCAGTGTATAAGCTCTTTAGTGTAAGAGGCGGGAGAGGTCAGTAAAGCTGGGAAGGCTGGAGGGAGCTTTAGTGAATCAGCAGTGTATAAGCTCTTTAGTGTAAGAGGCGGGAGAGGTCAGGAAAGCTGGAGAGGCTGTAGGGAGCTTTAGTGAATCAGCAGTGTATATGCTCTTTAGTGTAAGAGGCGGGAGAGGTCAGTAAAGCTGGGAAGGCTGGAGGGAGCTTTAGTGAATCAGCAGTGTATATGCTCTTTAGTGTAAGAGGCGGGAGAGGTCAGTAAAGCTGGGAAGGCTGGAGGGAGCTTTAGTGAATCAGCAGTGTATAAGCTCTTTAGTGTAAGAGGCGGGAGAGGTCAGGAAAGCTGGAGAGGCTGTAGGGAGCTTTAGTGAATCAGTTACATAGAATAACATAGGAACTGGTGAAGCTGGAGAGGCTGGAGGGAGCTTTAGTGAATCAGTTACATAGAATAACATAGGAACTGGTGAAGCTGGAGAGGCTGGAGGGAGCTTTAGTGAATCAGTTACATAGAATAACATAGGAACTGGGGAGGCTGGAGGGAGCTTTAGTGAATCAGCAGTGTATAAGCTCTTTAGTGTAAGAGGCGGGAGAGGTCAGTAAAGCTGGGGAGGCTGGAGGGAGCTTTAGTGAATCAGCAGTGTATAAGCTCTTTAGTGTAAGAGGCGGGAGAGGTCAGGAAAGCTGGAGAGGCTGGAGGGAGCTTTAGTGAATCAGCAGTGTATATGCTCTTTAGTGTAAGAGGCGGGAGAGGTCAGTAAAGCTGGGAAGGCTGGAGGGAGCTTTAGTGAATCAGCAGTGTATATGCTCTTTAGTGTAAGAGGCGGGAGAGGTCAGGAAAGCTGGAGAGGCTGTAGGGAGCTTTAGTGAATCAGCAGTGTATAAGCTCTTTAGTGTAAGAGGCGGGAGAGGTCAGGAAAGCTGGAGAGGCTGTAGGGAGCTTTAGTGAATCAGCAGTGTATAAGCTCTTTAGTGTAAGAGGCGGGAGAGGTCAGTAAAGCTGGGAAGGCTGGAGGGAGCTTTAGTGAATCAGCAGTGTATAAGCTCTTTAGTGTAAGAGGCGGGAGAGGTCAGTAAAGCTGGGAAGGCTGGAGGGAGCTTTAGTGAATCAGCAGTGTATATGCTCTTTAGTGTAAGAGGCGGGAGAGGTCAGTAAAGCTGGGAAGGCTGTAGGGAGCTTTAGTGAATCAGCAGTGTATATGCTCTTTAGTGTAAGAGGCGGGAGAGGTCAGTAAAGCTGGAGAGGCTGTAGGGAGCTTTAGTGAATCAGCAGTGTATAAGCTCTTTAGTGTAAGAGGCGGGAGAGGTCAGTAAAGCTGGAGAGGCTGGAGGGAGCTTTAGTGAATCAGCAGTGTATAAGCTCTTTAGTGTAAGAGGCGGGAGAGGTCAGTAAAGCTGGAGAGGCTGGAGGGAGCTTTAGTGAATCAGCAGTGTATAAGCTCTTTAGTGTAAGAGGCGGGAGAGGTCAGGAAAGCTGGAGAGGCTGTAGGGAGCTTTAGTGAATCAGCAGTGTATATGCTCTTTAGTGTAAGAGGCGGGAGAGGTCAGTAAAGCTGGGAAGGCTGGAGGGAGCTTTAGTGAATCAGCAGTGTATATGCTCTTTAGTGTAAGAGGCGGGAGAGGTCAGGAAAGCTGGAGAGGCTGTAGGGAGCTTTAGTGAATCAGCAGTGTATAAGCTCTTTAGTGTAAGAGGCGGGAGAGGTCAGGAAAGCTGGAGAGGCTGTAGGGAGCTTTAGTGAATCAGCAGTGTATAAGCTCTTTAGTGTAAGAGGCGGGAGAGGTCAGTAAAGCTGGGAAGGCTGGAGGGAGCTTTAGTGAATCAGCAGTGTATAAGCTCTTTAGTGTAAGAGGCGGGAGAGGTCAGTAAAGCTGGGAAGGCTGGAGGGAGCTTTAGTGAATCAGCAGTGTATATGCTCTTTAGTGTAAGAGGCGGGAGAGGTCAGTAAAGCTGGGAAGGCTGGAGGGAGCTTTAGTGAATCAGCAGTGTATATGCTCTTTAGTGTAAGAGGCGGGAGAGGTCAGTAAAGCTGGGAAGGCTGGAGGGAGCTTTAGTGAATCAGCAGTGTATATGCTCTTTAGTGTAAGAGGCGGGAGAGGTCAGTAAAGCTGGGAAGGCTGTAGGGAGCTTTAGTGAATCAGCAGTGTATATGCTCTTTAGTGTAAGAGGCGGGAGAGGTCAGTAAAGCTGGAGAGGCTGTAGGGAGCTTTAGTGAATCAGCAGTGTATAAGCTCTTTAGTGTAAGAGGCGGGAGAGGTCAGTAAAGCTGGAGAGGCTGGAGGGAGCTTTAGTGAATCAGCAGTGTATAAGCTCTTTAGTGTAAGAGGCGGGAGAGGTCAGTAAAGCTGGAGAGGCTGGAGGGAGCTTTAGTGAATCAGCAGTGTATAAGCTCTTTAGTGTAAGAGGCGGGAGAGGTCAGTAAAGCTGGAGAGGCTGGAGGGAGCTTTAGTGAATCAGCAGTGTATAAGCTCTTTAGTGTAAGAGGCGGGAGAGGTCAGTAAAGCTGGAGAGGCTGTAGGGAGCTTTAGTGAATCAGCAGTGTAGAATAGAGGAGAAATTAATGACGCTGCAAAGGCAGAAGATGAAAATGTGGAGCAGTTTCTCTGGATAAAATCTTTCTATTCTGGGTGGAATTTCTGATTGAATGTTTGTATAATATAAAAGAAACGTATTAAGTTCTCGTATGATGTTTAACCCCGTACGTGGCTCCTGACCCCGCTTTGCGCATAAACAGTTTGCTGCCTTTGTTATGCTATTTCTCTAATGTCAGACACTTTTACTGAGCCCTGGGCATGAGCTGCTGTGTTTAGTTTTGCACAAGTCTATATACATAGAGCTGTAATTACCCATAATTCTGCAGCACCTATGTTTTTATAATAAAGCCTGGGCCCCAGTTATACAGTGTGAAGACCTTGCAGCGCTGCTACATATTTCCCAGTGTGCATCTGTTGCAGAGAGAAACCCTCCCTCTATTCAGTTATATCTGAGTCCTAAAGAAGTTTTTTTTGTATTTATTTATTATTATTATTATATTATTTCTTAGGGGCTTATTTACAAGGGCCGTATAGCCCCTGTTCCCTTGTTTCCGCGCAAGTCTTAAGACCGCTGCTCCTAAACTCATACGTCGCATCTGAGGCGGCGTATAGCATCCGCCCTATCATGTACGATCGGACTGATTGACACCCCTTGCTTGCGGCCAATTGGCTGCGGATCTGCAGGGGGCGGCGTTGCACCAGCGGTTCACAAGAAGTACTGGTACAGTGATAAATCCCTAGAGCATACGCTGTCGCATTTATCGATGTGCGGCGGACATGGTTTGCTATAGCGGATCATGTCTGACCGCACATATATAAATAGACCCCTTAATACTTATTTTATATATTTTTCTTTCATGCTTCAGACAGAATATTCTTCTCTAAACAACTTTCCAATTTAGTTCTAGTATCTAATTTAATTTATTCTTTTGGTATCCTTTGTTGAAGGTAGCAGCAATGCACTAGTGAGAGCTAGCTGAAAGCCAATGACAAGAGACATATACGTGTAGCCACCAATCACAGCTTCTGAGCCTACCTAGATATACTAATTAACAAAGGATACACATAGAATGAAACAGATAATAGAAATAAATGATACGCTCTATCTGAATCATGAAAGGAAATGTTATGTCCTATAAAAATGTAACAATGTTGTAATTAGAAGCATAATGAAGATTACACTTTCATGATTCAGATAAAACATATCATTAAAAATAAACTGTCCAATTCTCCTCCAACTATTTGTATTGTTTGTTGAAACTTCACTTTTATCCATGAGAGCATGCTGAGAGAGGCTAAGGTGCGTGCACGTGTCATTATTTGCCTGCAGCAGTGTGCGTTATATAATGCAGAGTTATAGCATTCTATACAACCAACCTGTAGAGGGAGTTTTAGAGTGCAGTAGCTTCCTATGGTCCGTAGTGCTATATAGTTAGAAGCACTGTTTAATAATAAATACTGAGAGTGCATCTGTCTTTGGGTGGGAGATATCCAGTGTGTGATGTAATAGTAGGTTAATGCAGAGTTATATCTTTCTATACAAACAATATGTAGAGGGAGTTTTAGAGTGCAGTAGCTTCCTATGGTCCGTAGTGCTGTATAGTTAGAAGCACTGTTTAATAATAAATACTGAGAGTGCATCTGTCTTTGGGTGGGAGATATCCAGTGTGTGATGTAATAGTAGGTTAATGCAGAGTTATATCTTTCTATACAAACAATATGTAGAGGGAGTTTTAGAGTGCAGTAGCTTCCTATGGTACGCTAAGGCAGTGCTGTATAGTTAGAAGCACTGTTTAATAATAAAGACTCACTGAGAGTGCATCTGTCTTGATGGGAGATATCCAGTGTGTGATGTAAGGGTAGGTGAATGCAGAACATTTGGTGCTTTCTGCTGTCACTCAGCGCTACTTAGCTCTCTCTACAGGTCACTGTATAACATTGCTACACACACTGCTGCCACATACTGCTTAAGACACACGTGCACTCTTAAACCTATCTCAGTATCGACTTCAGATCAAGAAAACAAATGTAAATTTAATAATAGAAATACATTGGAAAGTGTGTTTTATATATATTTGTATGATCATAAAAGTTTAATTTTGATTTCCATATGTCTTTAATTACAGTAAATGTAATTTTTAAATAGATATTAAAATATTATTTATATATTGTTTTGCACTTTTAATACATATATATTGTATGCTGCATTTTTTATTACACAAGGTCTGATAATCAAAAATTCTCCAACTTGGTGACAAACCTGGAATTCCCAAAGAGATCAGAGATGCCTTCCAAAAGTAATGAGGCTCTCTGGGATATACAATCTCACAGATGAGAGGAAAGTTAACAGGGGAGCACCCAACACGGATATTAATTCTCAGTTTGCAAATACAAATTAAACTGAAATGTTTTCACTGCAATTTAATTTGTATTTGATTCTAGTTTATACTTTTCTGACAGTTAAATAAGTGTTTTGTGAATTTTGAGCAAACTTCACCTGCATACAACTAGCATAATAAATCAGTGAGACCATGCATGTGTCTTTAGTACAAGCACTAATACTGCTCCATACACATTGATTTTTACAGGTGCAGGAAAATCATATCCACAACATAAATGCCAACTAAATCTGTGTAGTATCTCAAGCATCAGTATTCCAATCACTACACTGCAATCACTACACTCCAATCACTACACAGCAATTACTGCACTCCAATAACTGCACTTCAATCACTACACTCCAATCACTGCACTTCAATCACTACACTGAAATCACTACATTACAATCGCTACACTCCAATCACTACACTCCAATAACTGCACTTCAATCACTACACTGCAATCACTGCACTCCAATCACTACACTCCAATCACTACACTCCAATCACTACACTCTAATCACTACACTCCAATGACTACACAGCAATTACTGCACTCCAATCACTGCACTCCCATCACTGCACTCCCATCACTGCACTCCCATCACTGCAATCCAATCACTGCACTCCAATCACTGCACTCCAATCACTGCACTCCAATTACTACACTCCAATCACTACACAGCAATTACTGCACTCCCATCACTGCACTCCCATCACTACACTTTCATCACTGCACTCCCATCACTGCACTCCAATCACTGGACTCCCATCACTGGACTCCCATCACTGCACTCCAATCACTGCACTCCAATCACTGCACTCCAATCACTACACTGCAATCACTGCACTTCAATCACTACACTCCAATCACTACTCAGCAATTACTGCACTCCAATCACTACACTCTAATCACTACACTCCAATCACTACACAGCAATTACTGCACTCCAATCACTACACTGCAATCACTGCACTCCCATCACTACACTCCAATCACTACACAGCAATTACTGCACTCCAATCACTGCACTCCCATCACTGCACTCCCATCACTACACTTTCATCACTGCACTGCAATCACTGCACTGCAATCACTGGACTCCCATCACTGGACTCCCATCACTGCACTCCAATCACTGTACTCCAATCACTACACTGCAATCACTGCACTTCAATCACTGTATTCCAATCACTACACTCCAATCACTGCACTCCCATCACTGCACTCCCATCACTGCACTCCCATCACTGCAATCCAATCACTGCACTCCCATCACTGGACTCCCATCACTGCACTCCAATCACTGTACTCCAATCACTACACTGCAATCACTGCACTTCAATCACTGTATTCCAATCACTACACTCCAATCACTGCACTCCCATCACTGCACTCCCATCACTGCACTCCCATCACTGCAATCCAATCACTGCACTCCAATCACTGCACTCCAATCACTGCACTCCAATCTCTGTACTCCAATCACTGCACTCCAATTACTGCACTGCAATCACTGCACTCCAATCACTACACAGAAATTACTGCACTCCAATCACTGCACTCCCATCACTGCACTCCCATCACTACACTTTCATCACTGCACTGCAATCACTGCACTGCAATCACTGGACTCCCATCACTGGACTCCCATCACTGCACTCCAATCACTGCACTCCAATCACTGTACTCCAATCACTACACTGCAATCACTGCACTTCAATCACTGCGCTCCCATCACTGCACTCCCATCACTGCACTCCCATCACTGTACTAACATCATTGCGCTCCCATCACTGCGCTCCCATCACTGCACTCCCATCACTGCGCTCCCATCACTGAGCTCCCATCACTGCGCTCCCATCACTGTGCTCCCATCACTGCACTCCCATCACTGTACTCCCATCACTGTACTCCAATCACTGTACTCCAATCACTGCACTCCAATCACTACACTCCAATCACTACTCAGCAATCACTGCACTCCCATCACTGTACTCCCATCACTGCGCTCCCATCACTGTACTCCAATCACTGTACTCCAATCACTGCACTCCAATCACTGCACTCCAATCACTACACTCCAATCACTACTCAGCAATTACTGCACTCCAATCACTGCGCTCCCATCACTGCGCTCCCATCACTGCACTCCCATCACTGTACTCCCATCACTGCACTCCCATCACTGTACTCCCATCACTGCACTCCCATCACTGCGCTCCCATCACTGCGCTCCCATCACTGTACTCCAATCACTGCACTCCAATCACTGCACTCCAATCACTGTACTCCAATCACTACACTGCAATCACTGCACTTCAATCACTGTACTCCAATCACTACACTCCAATCACTGCACTTCAATCACTGCGCTCCCATCACTGCGCTCCCATCACTGCACTCCCATCACTGCACTCCCATCACTGCACTACCATCACTGTACTCCCATCACTGCGCTCCCATCACTGTACTCCAATCACTGCACTCCAATCACTGCACTTCAATCACTACACTCCAATCACTACTCAGCAATTACTGCACTCCAATCACTGCACTTCAATCACTGCGCTCCCATCACTGCGCTCCCATCACTGCACTCCCATCACTGCGCTCCCATCACTGCGCTCCCATCACTGCACTCCCATCACTGCGCTCCCATCACTGCGCTCCCATCACTGCACTCCCATCACTGCGCTCCCATCACTGCGCTCCCATCACTGCGCTCCCATCACTGCGCTCCCATCACTGCGCTCCCATCACTGCACTCCCATCACTGCGCTCCCATCACTGCGCTCCCATCACTGCACTCCCATCACTGCGCTCCCATCACTGCGCTCCCATCACTGCACTCCCATCACTGCGCTCCCATCACTGCGCTCCCATCACTGCGCTCCCATCACTGCACTCCCATCACTGCGCTCCCATCACTGCACTCCCATCACTGCGCTCCCATCACTGCACTCCCATCACTGCGCTCCCATCACTGCACTCCCATCACTGCGCTCCCATCACTGCGCTCCCATCACTGCACTCCCATCACTGCGCTCCCATCACTGCGCTCCCATCACTGCACTCCCATCACTGCGCTCCCATCACTGCGCTCCCATCACTGCACTCCCATCACTGCGCTCCCATCACTGCGCTCCCATCACTGCACTCCCATCACTGCGCTCCCATCACTGCGCTCCCATCACTGCACTCCCATCACTGCGCTCCCATCACTGCGCTCCCATCACTGCGCTCCCATCACTGCACTCCCATCACTGCACTCCCATCACTGCGCTCAGATCACTGCACTCCCATCACTGTACTCCAATCACTGTACTCCAATCACTGCACTCCAATCACTACACTCCAATCACTACTCAGCAATTACTGCACTCCAATCACTACCGCAAAAGGAATCTTAAAACTCCATAGCATTTAAAATAAAACAAAGTGAAATTTATTGAAAACTTTCTAAAAAAAACAGCAATGCTTGCAAAAATATCAAAACCCTGATGGGAAAGTAGAATGACTGCATGGATATTCGCTTCTGGTAGAGACCACATGAATGAGTCACTATTTATATGTATTGTATGAACAGCAACTGGATTCATCAAAAACGCTAATCCCTTAATGGGAATACGAAAAAATATCCAGACGTGAATACAAAATATGTTAATAGAATTAAAAAAATTTAAAAAGAAAGAAAAAAAGAGAATAAATTAGCAATGCATCATTTACAATTTACAAAAGATATACAGAGATATTATATAGAAATAAATTCACATCAGATTTAGTCTTAAAAACTAAACACTCCTTTTTATCCCATATACTCTCCCTAGCACCCCCTATTTTTAGAACTGGCACAAAGTCAATAGCCTGAATTTACAAAACTGTCACTACACATTTTGAATCCATTAAAATATTCAAAGCATTTTTGATTTTCGTATTATATTTTTAAAGTATTTCACTAATTTATAGTACTCCTGAAATTTGAGAATAGGATGATATTTTGAATGACTTTTCATGAAAATTCAGTATTCGTTTTCTATTGCAAACAATACATTTTGGTATTTTAATAGAAAAATGTAAATATTGATGTTAAAATCTAAAGTTTAAAAATACTTTAAAATATGAAAATAACAACAAAACACTGTTGACTTCACAAATATATGGTATTCATGAAAGCTGCTAACAGACTTGGCTTGGCAGGAGACTATAAATTCAATTTTAGAAAAATTTAGCCCAGCAAACATATATTAAATGTTAGAACTAATTTATGTGAATATAAACTTTAATGTTGTATTCTCCACAGGTTCAAAGTAGCTCAACCACCTTAGAAAGGGAAAGAGAAGAATTTAGACTGATATTAATATCCTATACTAATAAATATAAATATATATACACGTACATTTATACAACTTTTTATTAAAAACAATCAAAACAGATCACAGGTATCACAATCACCTAATTAGAGAGGATAATATTACAAAAGGTACCTCAGAATGTGTGCATAGTACACCTTTTGAAACAATGCTTATTAAATATATTCAATTTAATAAAAAACAATTATAAATATTGATATTAACCTTTTTTTTTATTAACATCATAATAACAAAATAAAGACACTTTTGGATTTGGATTTGATATCACCCTTCTGTAGTTTTGATGATATTTTGTGCTTCCTGTAGGTGTCCCCACCTGGTGCCGAGGTTTCTGGCCAGGAAAGCTGGGACACCTCTGTGGTGTCACAACTGCTTATTCTTGTTCCTTGCATATAATCCCCTTTTTTCCAGATCAGGGTAGATCCTGTACTGGGAGTGAAGGCCTTTAAACCTTAATAATAACAGAGATTTAAAGTATTAAGGTGTTTAAATAAGCACAATAAATGTACACTATTTCCCCTTCTTGTACACTTTTATGACAGACTAAGTACGGTATGAGACTCCAAATTAAGTTGTATAAAGATCAACCATTGTTTTACAGCAAACAATACATTTCAGTATATTAAGAAATCGTAGTTTATTAATATCACAATAATAACAAAACTGTTGCAACGCGTTTCAGTCTACTAAGATTTCATAGCATTTTAAGTTTTCTCTTTTTTATGGTAGCAAATAATTTCACTAATATATGGTATTCCTGAAAGCTGATGAAAGACTAGACATGGAACGGTAGTACACATTCATTTTTATTATTACTGTATAGATGATTATATGCAGACACTTCTGTATTCCAAAAGATTCACATTTTATGGGTCGGGAGGTGTGCTAAGCCCCCATCTCTTCTTTAAAAATATTAGTGCACATAAACAGCATACTAAATAGGCACCGCAACGCTGACTTTTATCTGTGCTGCCACATACTACACAGTGATTAGTTAGATCAGAGCACAAACACAATTACATATTTCTCTAATTGGTCAAGAGCATGAATCCCACCTGGATTTTTAAGGGGTATATCCCTGAGCTTCTCTTGAATTGCAAAACCTGTTTTTAGTGCAGTGCTCAGTTGCTGATATATGCTTAGAATAAATAAAAAAAATAACTTGAATGTCCCTTTTAAATAATTAGATTTGTATTAGAGAATTATAGTAAATATTAATAAAAGTAAACTAACAGTAAAGGGGATGGGAAAGTCAAATTTAAACTCATTATTAAGTGCATCAAAAAGAAAATAGATATGAAGTTCCTGTTGGAAAATTTCTAAAGGCGTTTTTACCTTGATCTATAATAGAAAATGCAAAGCTTATTGTTCTCCTTATTGTAAAATAATTTTTCTAATAAAAGGAATAAAATTTGATAAAAGCAATAAGCTGGGAAGATAGAAAAGTTCAGATCAGATCCGAGTAGATATCGGGAAAATCGCCCGTACGATGCAGGCACAGCAGTGGCTTCAGTGATCACAATCCAACCATAACCATTTCTGTATTGGAAAAAGATCAGATCTGAGTAGATAGCAGGAAAATCGCCCGTACGATGCAAGCACAGCAGTGACTTCAGTGATCACAATCCAACATAACCATTTCTGTATTGTAAAAAGATCAGATCTGAGTAGATAGCAGGAAAATCGCCCGTATGATGCAGGCACAGCAGTGGCTTCAGTGATCACAATCCAACCATAACCATTTCTGTATTGTAAAAAGATCAGATCTGAGTAGATAGCAGGAAAATCGCCCGTACGATACAAGCACAGCAGTAGCTTCAGTGATCACAATCCAACCATAACCATTTCTGTATTGTAAAAAGATCAGATCTGAGTAGATAACAGGAAAATCGCCCGTACGATGAAAGCACAGCAGTGACTTCAGTGATCACAATCCAACCATAACCATTTCTGTATTGTAAAAAGATCAGATCTGAGTAGATAGCAGGAAAATCGCCCATACGATGCAGGCACAGCAGTGGCTTCAGTGATCACAATCCAACCATAACCATTTCTGTATTGTAAAAAGATCAGATCTGAGTAGATAGCAGGAAAATCGCCCGTACGATGCAAGCACAGCAGTAGCTTCAGTGATCACAATCCAACCATAACCATTTCTGTATTGTAAAAAGATCAGATCTGAGTAGATAACAGGAAAATCGCCCGTACGATGCAAGCACAGCAGTGGCTTCAGTGATCACAATCCAACCATAACCATTTCTGTATTGGAAAAAGATCAGATCTGAGTAGATAACAGGAAAATCGCCCGTATGATGCAGGCACAGCAGTGGCTTCAGTGATCACAATCCAACCATAACCATTTCTGTATTGTAAAAAGATCAGATCTGAGTAGATAGCAGGAAAATCGCCCATACGATGCAGGCACAGCAGTAGCTTCAGTGATCACAATCCAACCATAACCATTTCTGTATTGTAAAAAGATCAGATCTGAGTAGATAGCAGGAAAATCGCCCGTACGATGCAAGCACAGCAGTAGCTTCAGTGATCACAATCCAACCATAACCATTTCTGTATTGTAAAAAGATCAGATCTTAGTAGATAGCAGGAAAATCGCCCGTATGATGCAGGCACAGCAGTGGCTTCAGTGATCACAATCCAACCATAACCATTTCTGTATTGTAAAAAGATCAGATCTGAGTAGATAACAGGAAAATCACCCGTACGATGCAGGCACAGCAGTGGCTTCAGTGATCACAATCCAACCATAACCATTTCTGTATTGGAAAAAGATCAGATCTGAGTAGATAACAGGAAAATCGCCCGTACGATGCAGGCACAGCAGTGACTTCAGTGATCACAATCCAACCATAACCATTTCTGTATTGGAAAAAGATCAGATATGAGTAGATAGCAGGAAAATCGCACGTACGATGCAAGCACAGCAGTAGCTTCAGTGATCACAATCCAACCATAACCATTTCTGTATTGTAAAAAGATCAGATCTTAGTAGATAACAGGAAAATCACCCGTACGATACAAGCACAGCAGTGACTTCAGTGATCACAATCCAACCATAACCATTTCTGTATTGTAAAAAGATCAGATCTGAGTAGATAGCAGGAAAATCGCACGTACGATGCAAGCACAGCAGTGACTTCAGTGATCACAATCCAACCATAACCATTTCTGTATTGTAAAAAGATCAGATCTTAATAGATAGCAGGAAAATCACCCGTACGATGCAGGCACAGCAGTGGCTTCAGTGATCACAATCCAACCATAACCATTTCTGTATTGGAAAAAGATCAGATCTGAGTAGATAGCAGGAAAATCGCCCATACGATGCAGGCACAGCAGTGGCTTCAGTGATCACAATCCAACCATAACCATTTCTGTATTGGAAAAAGATCAGATCTGAGTAGATAGCAGGAAAATCGCCCGTACGATACAAGCACAGCAGTGACTTCAGTGATCACAATCCAACCATAACCATTTCTGTATTGTAAAAAGATCAGATCTGAGTAGATAGCAGGAAAATCGCCCGTACGATGCAAGCACAGCAGTGACTTTAGTGATCACAATCCAACCATAACCATTTCTGTATTGTAAAAAGATCAGATCTGAGTAGATAACAGGAAAATCACCCGTACGATGCAGGCACAGCAGTAGCTTCAGTGATCACAATCCAACCATAACCATTTCTGTATTGGAAAAAGATCAGATCTGAGTAGATAGCAGGAAAATCGCCCATACGATGCAGGCACAGCAGTGGCTTCAGTGATCACAATCCAACATAACCATTTCTGTATTGGAAAAAGATCAGATCTGAGTAGATAGCAGGAAAATCGCCCGTACGATGCAGGCACAGCAGTAGCTTCAGTGATCACAATCCAACCATAACCATTTCTGTATTGTAAAAAGATCAGATCTGAGTAGATAGCAGGAAAATCGCCCGTACGATGCAAGCACAGCAGTGACTTCAGTGATCACAATCCAACCATAACCATTTCTGTATTGTAAAAAGATCAGATCTGAGTAGATAACAGGAAAATCACCCGTACGATGCAGGCACAGCAGTAGCTTCAGTGATCACAATCCAACCATAACCATTTCTGTATTGGAAAAAGATCAGATCTGAGTATATAGCAGGAAAATCGCCCATACGATGCAGGCACAGCAGTGGCTTCAGTGATCACAATCCAACCATAACCATTTCTGTATTGTAAAAAGATCAGATCTGAGTAGATAGCAGGAAAATCGCCTGTATGATGCAGGCACAGCAGTGGCTTCAGTGATCACAATCCAACATAACCATTTCTGTATTGTAAAAAGATCAGATCTGAGTATATAGCAGGAAAATCGCCCGTATGATGCAGGCACAGCAGTGGCTTCAGTGATCACAATCCAACATAACCATTTCTGTATTGGAAAAAGATCAGATCTGAGTAGATAGCAGGAAAATCGCCTGTATGATGCAGGCACAGCAGTGGCTTCAGTGATCACAATCCAACATAACCATTTCTGTATTGTAAAAAGATCAGATCTGAGTAGATAGCAGGAAAATCGCCCGTACGATGCAGGCACAGCAGTAGCTTCAGTGATCACAATCCAACCATAACCATTTCTGTATTGGAAAAAGATCAGATATGAGTAGATAGCAGGAAAATCGCCGTACGATGCATGCACAGCAGTAGCTTCAGTGATCACAATCCAACATAACCATTTCTGTGTTGGAAAAAGTTCAGATCAGATCTGAGTAGATAGCAGGAAAATCGCCCGTATGATGCAGGCACAGCAGTAGCTTCAGTGATCACAATCCAACATAACCATTTCTGTATTGTAAAAAGATCAGATCTGAGTATATAGCAGGAAAATCGCCCGTATGATGCAGGCACAGCAGTGGCTTCAGTGATCACAATCCAACATAACCATTTCTGTATTGGAAAAAGATCAGATCTGAGTAGATAGCAGGAAAATCGCCTGTATGATGCAGGCACAGCAGTGGCTTCAGTGATCACAATCCAACATAACCATTTCTGTATTGTAAAAAGATCAGATCTGAGTAGATAGCAGGAAAATCGCCCGTACGATGCAGGCACAGCAGTAGCTTCAGTGATCACAATCCAACATAACCATTTCTGTATTGTAAAAAGATCAGATCTGAGTAGATAGCAGGAAAATCGCCTGTATGATGCAGGCACAGCAGTGGCTTCAGTGATCACAATCCAACATAACCATTTCTGTATTGTAAAAAGATCAGATCTGAGTATATAGCAGGAAAATCGCCCGTATGATGCAGGCACAGCAGTGGCTTCAGTGATCACAATCCAACATAACCATTTCTGTATTGGAAAAAGATCAGATCTGAGTAGATAGCAGGAAAATCGCCTGTATGATGCAGGCACAGCAGTGGCTTCAGTGATCACAATCCAACATAACCATTTCTGTATTGTAAAAAGATCAGATCTGAGTAGATAGCAGGAAAATCGCCCGTACGATGCAGGCACAGCAGTAGCTTCAGTGATCACAATCCAACCATAACCATTTCTGTATTGGAAAAAGATCAGATATGAGTAGATAGCAGGAAAATCGCCGTACGATGCATGCACAGCAGTAGCTTCAGTGATCACAATCCAACATAACCATTTCTGTGTTGGAAAAAGTTCAGATCAGATCTGAGTAGATAGCAGGAAAATCGCCCGTATGATGCAGGCACAGCAGTAGCTTCAGTGATCACAATCCAACCATAACCATTTCTGTATTGGAAAAAGATCAGATCTGAGTAGATAGCAGGAAAATCGCCCGTACGATGCAGGCACAGCAGTGGCTTCAGTGATCACAATCCAACCATAACCATTTCTGTATTGGAAAAAGATCAGATCTGAGTAGATAGCAGGAAAATCGCAACTATGATGCATGCACAGCAGTGGCTTCAGTGATCACAATCCCACGGGTTTTGTACTTTATTTTGCCAACAAAATGGACACATAGAAATCAGCACACAAAGGGTGTTGATAAAGTGCATGATTCATAGTATTCCAAGACGATTATTCTATTAATTATTCTATTATCTTGCGCATGAACAAAACACTCAGGCCCCATTTTAGTGGTGTATATGTTTACATGGTCTTGATTCATTAAACCTGTATTCAGCACTATTTGATTTAGCAATCAAGCTTTAAACAGGTTTCTTTTTATATAGTACTCGCATTTTAGTAATTTCATCTTTATAAATGGGATTTCTACAGTTTGCCGTTCCGTCTTGTTTATTGGTAACTGGAAATGTTTTCACAAGGTTTTACATTAAACAAGAAGTCCCACAAATTGTGTTTTGATATAATATTAGTTATAGTTTCCAGAACATCAAGTCACCACCCCTTTACAAAACCATTCAGAACGAACAGCTCAGTAGCTTGTGCTATGGTGAGTTACCAACTTGTAGCAGCATCTTTTTGCCCACTTGTGCTTTTCACAGAGGAGAACTTTCCTGTAGTATATCAGTCTGATCCCGCCTAAGAAAGTCATTTCAGCCCCGAAATACCAGGCAATTCTCCTCTGAACAAGGAACGTGGCAAACCCAGATGATCCTTCTGTCAGTGAGGTGCAGCCGTATCCCTCTAAGCACACTTGGCAAGGAGTCCACGTCTGGTTTCCCCATCACCCTTAGGGAGACTTCCCCAGGGTCATAATACAAATTCATACAGTAATTGATGTTCACTAAAGACAAACTGCATTCTGTACAGGTGATATATGAAGCCATGTCACTTAGCCATTTCACTATTTACAGCCATCATTCTTTAAAGTTTTATATCTGCACACTGATTTAATGTTGATATTGATGTATCATTTTATTCAGTACTCTGCTCTTTTTTCAATGCAATGGTTTGACTTTAATGGAACTCTTATTTTGGATAATCTTGCAGAAAATGATGAGATAACCCTTATAGACATACTGAACTTGTATTAAGCTACAACATTCATTTTTGTTTCTGTAGATTTGACTTTATTTGTTGTGAGAAAATAAATACAATTAAATAAAAAAATCCTGTTATAGAAGATGAGATAAATTGTGACCACTTTCTTCTAATTGAAATTCATTTCCCAAAGCGTCGTGATTTTAGATTAAAATCTTGCCAACACACAAAACAAGGTTTTCGTAATGAATAAAAATAAACTTAAAATACTTTTACCATATTAACTGTGTTAAAAACATTCGCCTAGATTTAGAGTTTTGTCAGTAAAGACCCGCATAGCTAACGCAGCTTTTTTTCCCAGCGCACCCTTAAGACAACGCTGGTATTTAGAATTGTTTGAAGGGCTGCGTTAGGCTCCAAAAAGGGAGCGTAAAGGCATATTTACCGCAACTTCAACTCTCAATACCAGTGTTGCTTACGGTAGCGGCTAGCTGGAAAAACGTGCTCGTGCACGATTCCCCCATAGGAAACAATGGGGCAGTTTGGCCTGAAAAAAAACCTAACACCTGCAAAAAAGCAGCGTTAAGCTCCTAACGCAGCCCCATTGTTTCCTATGGGGAAACAGTTTCTAGGTCTGCACCTAGCACCCTAACATGAACCCCGAGTCTAAACACCCCTAACCTTACACTTATTAACCCCTAATCTGCCGACCCCGCTATCGCTGACACCTGCATTTCAGAATTAACCCCAATCTGCGGCTCCGGACACCGCCGCAACCTACATTATACCTATGTACCCCAATCTGCTCTCCCTAACATCGCCGACACCTATATTATATTTATTAACCCCTAATCTGCCCCCCAACGTTGCCGCTACCTTACCTACACTTATTAACCCCTAATCTGCCGACCGGACCTCGCCGCTACTCTAATAAATGTATTAACCCCTAAAGCTAAGTCTAACCCTAACCCCAACACCCCCCTAAATTAAATATAATTTTAATCAAACGAAATCAATTAAATATTATTAACTAAAGTCTTCCTATTTAAAGCTAAATACTTACCTGTAAAATAAACCCTAATATAGCTACAATATAAATAATAATTATATTGTAGCTATTTTAGGATTTATATTTATTTTACAGGCAACTTTGTATTTATTTTAACTAGGTACAATAGCTATTAAATAGTTATTTACTATTTAATAGCTACCTAGTTAAAATAATTACAAAATTACCTGTAAAATAAATCCTAACCTAAGTTATAATTAAATCTAACACTACACTATCAATAAATAAATTAAATCAATTAACTACAAGTACCTACAATTAAATAAACTAAACTAAATTCCAAAAAAAAACAAACACTAAATTACAAAAAATAAAAAAAAGATTACAATAATTTTAAGCTAATTACACCTACTCTAAGCCCCCTAATAAAATAACAAAGCCCCCCAAAATAAAAAAATTCCCTACCCTAATCTAAATTAAAAAAGTTAACAGCTCTATTACCTTACCAGCCCTTAAAAGGGCTTTTTGCGGGGCATGCCCCAAAGAAATCAGCTCTTTTGCCTGTAAAAAAAAACCACAATACCACCCCCAAAATTACAACCCACTGCCCACATACTCCTACTCTAACCCAAACCCCCCTTAAATAAACCTAACACTACCCTCCTGAAGATCTCCCTACCTTGAGCCGTGTTCACCCAGCCGGGCACCGATGGACCAAAAGAGGGCATCCGGAGCGGCAGAAGTCTTCATCCTATCCGGGCAGAAGAGGATATCTGGACCGGTAGACATCTTCATCCAAGCGGCATCTTCTATCTTCATCCATCCGGAGCGGAGCCATCTTCTTTCAGCCGACGCGGATCCATCCTCCTTCCACGACGCCTACTCGCCGAATGAAGGTTCCTTTAAATGACGTCATCCAAGATGGCGTCCCTCGATTTCCGATTGGCTGATAGAATTCTATCAGCCAATCGGAATTAAGGTAGGAAAAATCTGATCAGAACAGCCAATAGAATGCAAGCTCAATCTGATTGGCTGATTGGATCAGCCAATCCGATTGAACTTGAATCTGATTGGCTGATTCAATCAGCCAATCAGATTTTTCCTACCTTAATTCCGATTGGCTGATAGAATTCTATCAGCCAATCGGAATTCGAGGGACGCCATCTTGGATGACGTCATTTAAAGGAACCTTCATTCGTCGAGTAGGCGTCATGGAAGAAGGATGGATCCGCATCGGCTGGAAGAAGATGGCTCCGCTCTGCTCCAGATGGATGAAGATAGAAGATGCCGCTTGGATGAAGATGTCTACCGGTCCGGATGTCCTCTTCTGCCCATATAGGATGAAGACTTCTGCCGCTCCGGATGCCCTTTTTTGGTCCATCAGTGCCCGGCTGGGTGAACACGGCTCAAGGTAGGGAGATCTTCAGGGGGGTAGTGTTAGGTTTATTTAAGGGGGGTTTGGGTTAGAGTAGGGGTATGTGGGTGGTGGGTTGTAATGTTGGGGGGTGGTATTGTGGGGTTTTTTACAGGCAAAAGAGCTGATTTCTTTGGGGCATGCCCCGCAAAAAGCCCTTTTAAGGGCTGGTAAGGTAATAGAGCTGTTAACTTTTTAAATTTAGATTAGGGTAGGGAATTTTTTTTATTTTGGGGGGCTTTGTTATTTTATTAGGGGGCTTAGAGTAGGTGTAATTAGCTTAAAATTATTGTAATCTTTTTTTATTTTTTGTAATTTAGTGTTTCGTTTTTTTTTAAATTTAGTTTAGTTTATTTAATTGTAGGTAATTGTAGGTACTTGTAGTTTATTGATTAAATTTATTTATTGATAGTGTAGTGTTAGGTTTAATTGTAACTTAGGTTAGGATTTATTTTACAGGTCATTTTGTAATTATTTTAACTAGGTAGCTATTAAATAGTTGCCTGTAAAATAAATATAAATCCTAAAATAGCTACAATATAATTATTCGTTATATTTTAGCTATATTAGGGTTTATTTTACAGGTAAGTATTTAGCTTTCAATAGGAAGACTTTAGTTAGTAATATTTAAATTATTTTGTTAGATTAAAGATTAGGGGTTAATAAGTGTAGGTAGGTAGCGGTGACGTTGGGGGGGGCAGATTAGGGGTTAATAAATATTATGTAGGTGTCGGCGATGTTAGGGGCAGCAGATTAGGGGTTCATAGGGATAATGTAGGTGGCGGCTGTGTGCGGTCGGCAGATTAGGGGTTAAAAAAATGTATTATAGTGGCAGCGATGTGGGGGGGGAGCCTCGGTTTAGGGGTACATAGGTAGTTTATGGGTGTTAGTGTACTTTAGAGCACAGTAGTTAAGAGCTTTATAAACCGGCGTTAGCCCAGAAAGCTCTTAACTACTGACTTTTTTCTGCGGATGGAGTATTGTCGGTAGAGGGTCTAATGCTCACTTCAGCCAAGACTCTAAATACCGGCGTTAGGAAGATCCCATTGAAAAGATAGGATACGCAATTGGCGTAAGGGGATCTGCGGCTTGGAAGTGAGCGTTAGACCCTTTCCTGGCTGACTCTCAATACCAGCGTGCGGTAAAAAGCAGCGTTAGGAGCCCTTAACGCTGCTTTTGACAGCTAACGCCAAACTCTAAATCTAGGCGATTATTAATCAAACAAGCCCAATTATATCCATTGTGGCTTTATACAATTGGCATTGATATTGCTTATTAGCACTTATCATAAACTCAACTCTATCCAATTGCAAAATACACACGTACTCCGTTAACCCATTTGCAATTTAGTGAACTCCATCCAGTGTTTGGGGTCTATTTAACAAGGGCCGAATGGCCCCTGTTCCTCTTGTTTTCGCGCAGCAGCAGTCTTAAGACCAACGCTCCTAAACTCATACGCCACCTCTGAGGAGGTTATAGCAATCTGCCCGATCATGTACGATCGGGCTGATTGACACCCCCTGCTAGCGGCGGATTGGCCGGGAATCTGCAGGGGGCGGTATGCTGGTGCAATCATAAATGCGTATGCTGTTGGCATTTATCGATGTGCGACAGACATGGTTCGATATAGCAAATCATGTCTGTTAGCACATATATAAATAGACCCCTTTGACTCAAAATAAATTATGATCACTTTTTTAAGTTAAAAAAATTGGCCATTTGTGTTTTTCCAATATGAGGGGAAACATTTTGTAAAGATTAAAATCGATCCCATTGATTGATTTGTTTGTGTGATGTGTAATTTGTAGTCAAATTCAAACCAATAAATAAGAAATCTAATAAGCAGATGGTTTGAAAAAGAGGAAGATGAAATGATGCTTTGTTCATTTCACACAAGGAAACTGTTTACAAGATTTTATTGGGTATATTTGTCCGGGGCTCTGATTTGTTTACATGGGATAAAATGGCTTCCTGTTTCCCGGTCAAGCTGTGGCTTAAAGTGACAAGTGTAATTAAATACAAAAACAAAGGTAAATTGTCTTTTTAGATCTCATTAAGTTTTACCATCTACAAACAAACTGATACACGTAAACATGTTATGTGGCTATTTAATCACGGCAGTCAGTAGATGTTTCATATAAAACAAAATGAATGGAATTAATATATATATGTTTAAAAGCAAATAGTCATTTATATAAAGTAAGATTAATATTGGTATAAGTATGTGATTTCTTATGGTTATTTAGTCAGTAAGGTGGTATATATATTATAGATGTTTTTCATATCCGTGTGTATGTGATTCGTTACTTAAAGGGAATATGGGGGAATTATTCCTTTAGGTACATTTTTGTATTTGAAATAGCTGTTTCTGCTACTGAAATCACAACCCAATACAATGAACTGATCTTGTAGGGAGAGAGCACCTCATTATCATATCTGTCTAATTATTTACACAAACTCCTCCTTATCTTAGTTGTTATTGTTTACTCAAAACAACACCCCCCTGAGAGCATTATTTTATCTAAACCTACTTGTTTACTCCACTTGTAATGTGCCCTAAGGGGGAGAACATTTTAGAGTACACTGTCCCTTTAATTATTGTAAAAACGAGTGAGGAGAGAAAGCTTGTTTTATATTAACCCTTTTGTGACTGAGTTAAAGTGTCTACATCGGAACAACTGTGATCTCTTGCACATGCTCAGTAGTAACTGGTGCCTCAGTAAGTGTGCATATAACTGTATCATGTGACAGCCATCAGCTAATCACAGACTCATATACATATACACTGTGATCTATTGCACATGCTCAGTAGTAACTGGTGCCTCAGACAGTGTGCATATAACTGTATCATGTGACAGCCATCAGCTAATCACAGACTCATATACATATACACTGTGATCTATTGCACATGCTCAGTAGTAACTGGTGCCTCAGACAGTGTGCATATAACTGTATCATGTGACAGCCATCAGCTAATCACAGACTCATATACGTATACACTGTGATCTCTTGCACATGCTCAGTAGTAACTGGTGCCTCAGTAAGTGTGCATATAACTGTATCATGTGACAGCCATCAGCTAATCACAGACTCATATACGTATACACTGTGATCTCTTGCACATGCTCAGTAGTAACTGGTGCCTCAGTAAGTGTGCATCTAACTGTATCATGTGACAGCCATCAGCTAATCACAGATTCATATACGTATACACTGTGATCTCTTGCACATGCTCAGTAGTAACTGGTGCCTCAGAAAGTGTGCATATAACAGTATCGTGTGACAGCCATCAGCTAATCACAGACTCATATACGTATACACTGTGATCTATTGCACATGCTCAGTAGTAACTGGTGCCTCAGACAGTGTGCATATAACTGTATCATGTGACAGCCATCAGCTAATCACAGACTTATATACGTATACACTGTGATCTCTTGCACATGCTCAGTAGTAACTGGTGCCTCATACAGTGTGCATATAACTGTATCATGTGACAGCCATCAGCGTATCACAGACTCATATACGTATACACTGTGATCTCTTGCACATGCTCAGTAGTAACTGGTGCCTCAGTAAGTGTGCATATAACTGTATCATGTGACAGCCATCAGCTAATCACAGACTCATATACATATACACTGTGATCTCTTGCACATGCTCAGTAGTAACTGGTGCCTCAGTAAGTGTGCATATAACTGTATCATGTGACAGCTATCAGCTAATCACAGACTCATATACGTATACACTGTGATCTCTTGCACATGCTCAGTAGTAACGGGTGCCTCAGACAGTGTGCATATAACTGTATCATGTGACAGACATCAGCTAATCACAGACTCATATACGTATACACTGTGATCTCTTGCACATGCTCAGTAGTAACTGGTGCCTCAGTAAGTGTGCATATAACTGTATCATGTGACAGCCATCAGCTAATCACAGACTCATATACGTATACACTGTGATCTCTTGCACATGCTCAGTAGTAACTGGTGCCTCAGTAAGTGTGCACATAACTGTAATATGTGACAGCCATCAGCCAATCACAGACTCATATACGTATACACTGTGATCTCTTGCACATGCTCAGTAGTAACTGGTGCCTCATACAGTGTGCATATAACTGTATCATGTGACAGACATCAGCTAATCACAGACTCATATACGTATACACTGTGATCTCTTGCACATGCTCAGTAGTAACTGGTGCCTCATACAGTGTGCATATAACTGTATCATGTGACAGACATCAGCTAATCACAGACTCATATACGTATACACTGTGATCTCTTGCACATGCTCAGTAGTAACTGGTGCCTCATACAGTGTGCATATAACTGTATCATGTGACAGACATCAGCTAATCACAGACTCATATACGTATACACTGTGATCTCTTGCACATGCTCAGTAGTAACTGGTGCCTCATACAGTGTGCATATAACTGTATCATGTGACAGACATCAGCTAATCACAGACTCATATACGTATACACTGTGATCTCTTGCACATGCTCAGTAGTAACTGGTGCCTCAGTAAGTGTGCATATAACTGTATCATGTGACAGCCATCAGCTAATCACAGACTCATATACATATACACTGTGATCTCTTGCACATACTCAGTAGTAACTGGTGCCTCAGTAAGTGTGCATATAACTGTATCATGTGACAGCCATCAGCTAATCACAGACTCATATACGTATACACTGTGATCTCTTGCACATGCTCAGTAGTAACTGGTGCCTCAGTAAGTGTGCATATAACTGTATCATGTGACAGCCATCAGCTAATCACAGACTCATATACGTATACACTGTGATCTCTTGCACATGCTCAGTAGTAACTGGTGCCTCAGACAGTGTGCATATAACTGTATCATGTGACAGACATCAGCCAATCACAGACTCATATACATATACACTGTGATCTCTTGCACATGCTCAGTAGTAACTGGTGCCTCAGTAAGTGTGCATATAACTGTATCATGTGACAGCCATCAGCTAATCACAGACTCATATACATATACACTGTGATCTCTTGCACATACTCAGTAGTAACTGGTGCCTCAGTAAGTGTGCATATAACTGTATCATGTGACAGCCATCAGCTAATCACAGACTCATATACGTATACACTGTGATCTCTTGCACATGCTCAGTAGTAACTGGTGCCTCAGTAAGTGTGTATATAACTGTAATATGTGACAGCCATCAGCTAATCACAGACTAATATACGTATACACTGTGATCTCTTGCACATGCTCAGTAGTAACTGGTGCCTCAGTAAGTGTGTATATAACTGTATCATGTGACAGCCATCAGCCAATCACAGACTCATATACATATACACTGTGATCTCTTGCACATGCTCAGTAGTAACTGGTGCCTCAGACAGTGTGCATATAACTGTATCATGTGACAGACATCAGCCAATCACAGACTCATATACATATACACTGTGATCTCTTGCACATGCTCAGTAGTAACTGGTGCCTCAGTAAGCGTGCATATAACTGTATCATGTGACAGCCATCAGCTAATCACAGACTCATATACATATACACTGTGATCTCTTGCACATACTCAGTAGTAACTGGTGCCTCAGTAAGTGTGCATATAACTGTATCATGTGACAGACATCAGCTAATCACAGACTCATATACGTATACACTGTGATCTCTTGCACATGCTCAGTAGTAACTGGTGCCTCATACAGTGTGCATATAACTGTATCATGTGACAGACATCAGCTAATCACAGACTCATATACGTATACACTGTGATCTCTTGCACATGCTCAGTAGTAACTGGTGCCTCATACAGTGTGCATATAACTGTATCATGTGACAGACATCAGCTAATCACAGACTCATATACGTATACACTGTGATCTCTTGCACATGCTCAGTAGTAACTGGTGCCTCATACAGTGTGCATATAACTGTATCATGTGACAGACATCAGCTAATCACAGACTCATATACGTATACACTGTGATCTCTTGCACATGCTCAGTAGTAACTGGTGCCTCAGTAAGTGTGCACATAACTGTAATATGTGACAGCCATCAGCCAATCACAGACTCATATACGTATACACTGTGATCTCTTGCACATGCTCAGTAGTAACTGGTGCCTCAGAAAGTGTGCATATAACTGTATCATGTGACAGCCAGCAACTAATCACAGATTCATATACATATACACTGTGATCTCTTGCACATGCTCAGTAGTAACTGGTGCCTCATACAGTGTGCATATAACTGTATCATGTGACAGACATCAGCTAATCACAGACTCATATACGTATACACTGTGATCTCTTGCACATACTCAGTAGTAACTGGTGCCTCAGTAAGTGTGCATATAACTGTATCATGTGACAGCCAGCAACTAATCACAGATTCATATACATATACACTGTGATCTCTTGCACATGCTCAGTAGTAACTGGTGCCTCAGACAGTGTGCATATAAAAAGATTGTGCACGTTTTGATGCTGGAAGTATATTGAATTTTTTTTTTTTAATTGCACCTTTATCTGAATCATGAAACTTTATTTTTGCTTTACTGTCCCTTTAATTATACAGAGTTAAACAAATTTACAATGTACTTTTCCTGGAATTTAAGTCTGAATATTGTGTAGTTTCCTTTCCAGTCATGAAAACTAAAAGGGCACACGGCAGCTTCACAAGCTGTAGAAAAACTATGGCAGCAAGCAATGTGTTAATCTGTTCTAGTAACGTTCAGACTCTGCAGGTATGTAGATACCTGTTTGGAGCAGGACTGGCCTCCTATTACATTAGATTGTGTAGTATGTTTAATGAATCTATTACGTTTATTTATTGTGTACCTGTAGCCAATACTTTCCAACAGTCCCACATTTTCAGTCCTTTTTTGCCTCTTGTCCATTGATATAATTGTCCTGGAAGTCGGTCCCATATTGTAAACATCTTGGCACGGATATATTGGAATTAGATATAAGGTCTTTGTTGCCCTTATGCATAGGTTTGTTTGTATATTGTGGTATCTGAGTCTCTTGCACTTTACACTAGAGCAGAATAATAAATCTGTGAGTCTTGTGCAGTATATAGATTGGATTGGCTGATACAATATGTAACATTTTGTGCATATTGTGAGCAGTTTATATTGGGCATTTAGGTGGAACAGCATAGGCGGAGCTTGAAACAGTGGGTGTGGCCAATACTTCTGCATCCTGCTTACTTTATTGCTCAATTGCAAAAGCACCCCTGGAATTTTTTTTTTAATTTTGGCAACTATTCAACTGATGTACCCAGCGCTGCAGGAAGATTATTCTATCTATGACATGTTTTTAAACTGAAATAGAAAGATTATTATTTTTTTAATTTGCTCAAGTGGCTGCCAAGGATGATTGTGACGCCTTATGATAGAATATGTTGATATTTTTTCTGGGTTAAAAAAAGTATATTTTAAATTGTTAATTCAAAATGTGCTGTTGTTTCATCTCCTGCTGGTGAAAGCTCACGTCTGCTCACTTATAACCAGTGAGGGCAGGGGTGGTTACATTAGAGAAGCTGGGGCAAACTCCTACTCAGTGCAGTAGCCAGGAAGCTGTGATGTGCAAGTGATTCATGGCTGGAGTTCGTGTATATTCTGTGGGAGGAGTCTGGTATTTCATGGTGTGACTAGGGACAGTCCATTAGTTCAGGGTGAGGCTAGAGACAGACCATTAGTTCAGGGTGTGGCTAGGGACAGTCCATTAGTTCAGGGTGTGGCTAGGGACAGTCTGGTAGTTCAGGGCGTGGCTAGGGACAGTCTGGTAGTTCAGGGCGTGGCTAGGGACAATCTGGTAGTTCAGGGTGGGGCTAGGGACAGTACGGTAGTTCAGTGTGTGACTAGGGACAATCTGGTAGTTCAGGGTGGGGCTAGGGATAGTCCGGTAGTTCAGGGTGTGGCTAGGGACAGTCCGGTAGTTCAGGGTGAGACTATGGATAGTCTGGTAGTTCAGGGTGTGACTATAGACATTCTGGTGATTCAGGGTGTGACTATGGACAGTCTGGTAGTTTAGGGTGTGGCTATGGACAGTCTGGTAGTTCAGGGTGTGGCTGGAGACAGTTTGGAAGTTCAGGGTGTGACTATGGACAGTCTGGTAGTTCAGGGTGTGACTATGGACAGTCTGGTAGTTCAGGGTGAGACTAGGGACAGTCTGGTATTTCAGGGTGTGTCTAGAAACAGTTTGGTAGTTCAGGGTGAGACTAGGGACAGGCTGGTAGTTCAGGGTGTGACTAGAGACAGTCTGGTAGTTCAGGGTGTGACTATGGACAGTCTGGTAGTTCAGGGTGTGACTATGGACAGTATGGTAGTTCAGGGTGTGACTAGGGACAGTCTGGTAGTTCAGGGTGTGACTATGGCAGTCTGGTAGTTCAGGGTGTGACTAGGTACAGTTCAGTAGTTCAGGGTGTGGCTAGGGACAGTCTGGTAGTTCAGGGTGTGACTATGAACAGTCTGGTAGTTCAGGGCGTGACTATGGACAGTCTGGTAGTTCAGGATGTGACTAGGGACTGTCTGGTATTTCAGGGTGAGTCTAGAGACAGTCTGGTAGTTCAGAGTGTGACTATGGACAGTCTGGTAGTTCATGGTGTGACTATGGGCAGTCTGGTAGTTCAGGGTGTGACTAGGTACAGTTCAGTAGTTCAGGGTGTGTCTAGGGATAGTCCGGTATTTCAGGGTGTGACTATAAACAGTCTGGTAGTTCAGGGTGTGACTATGGACAGTCTGGTAGTTCAGGGTGTGATGAGGGACAGTCTGGTAGTTCAGGGTCTGACGAGGGACAGTCTGGTAGTTCAGGGTGTGATGAGGGACAGTCTGGTAGTTCAGGGTGTGACTAGGGACAGTCTGGTACTTCAGGGTGTCACTAGGGACAGTCTGTTAGTTCAGGGTGTGACTAGAGACAGTCTGTTAGTTCAAGGTGTGGCTAGGCACAGTCTGGTAGTTCTGGGTGTGACTAGGGACAGTCCGGTAGTTCAGGGTGTGACTAGGTACAGTCTGGTAGTTCAGGGTGTGGCTAGGGACAGTCCGGTAGTTCCGGGTGTGATTAGGGACAGTCCGGTAGTTTAGGGTGTGATGAGGGACATGCTGGTAATTCAGGGTGTGACTAGGGAGAGTCCGGTACTTCACAGTGTGACTAGAGACAGTCCGGTAGTTCAGGGTTTCACTAGGGACAGTCCGGTACTTTAGGGTGTGACTAGGGACAGTCTGGTAGTTCAGAGTGTGACAAGGGACAGGCTGGTAGTTCACGGTGTGACTAGGGAGAGTCCAGTAGTTCAGGGTGTGACTAGAGACAGTCCGGTAGTTCAGAGTCTGGCTAGGGACAGCCTGGTGGTTCAGGGTGTGACAATGGACAGTCAGGTAGTTCAGGGTCTGGCTAGGGACAGTCCGGTAGTTCAGGGTGTGACTAGGGACAGTCTGGTAGTTCAGAGTGTGACTAGGGACAGGCTGGTAGTTCAGGGTGTGACTAGGGACAGTCGGGTAGTTCAGGGTCTGGCTAGGGACAGTCCGGTAGTTCAGGGTGTGACTAGGGACATGCTGGTAGTTCAGGGTGTGACTAGAGACAGTCTGGTAGTTCAGGTTGTAACTAGGGACAGGCTGGTAGTTCAGCGTGTGACTAGAGACAGTCTGGTAGTTCAGGGTCTGGCTAGGGACAGCCTGTTGGTTCAGGGTGTGACTAGGGACAGTCGGGTAGTTCATGGTCTGGCTAGGGACAGTCTGGTAGTTCAGGGTGTGGCTAGGGACAGTCCGGTAGTTCAGGGTGTGATTAGGGATAGTCCGGTAGTTCAGGGTGTGATGAGGGGCAGGCTGGTAGTTCAGGGTGTGACTAGGGAGAGTCCGGTCGTTCAGGGTGTGACTAGAGACAGTCCGGTAGTTCAGGGTTTCACTAGGGACAATC